>NC_053162.1:145386868-145709107 GCF_016835505.1 Polypterus senegalus | reverse complement strand
GCTGCATTTCATTACAGTTTCCAAAACTACAGCTACTGAAATGGCAAAGGTTTAAGCGCTGAATATTATGCATAACACAAGAAATTCAACAGCCCAAATAATTTCATTTTTAAACTTTTAGTAAAAACTTTAAAAATAACAAACCACAAAAATGAACAGAAAATTTCTTAATGCAGTTACAAAGAATGCTTTATCTGTGTGATGTTACAGTTATTGGCTTCTTACATACAGTATATCTTATGTGCTTTTATGTTACTTACAATAGGCTGTATGTTTTATGATACATTACTATGTTACTACACTCAGGAAATTTTATGCAATTATACTTGCCATTCACAAAAAAACTGAATCCATTTCACTGTTACTGTACATCAAGATATTAGGAAGGTGACAGGATGTAACATTCCACTTACATGATAGCTTGAAGGTAAGCTATTGTAAGCAATAAATAATAATGGTCTGTACTTATCTGCTCAAGTCTGTATTTTAAAGTGAAATATTTCTGTCAGAGCTAAACAAATACCTACAGTATGCGTTTATAGCAAAAACAAAATAATCGTTCCAACAGTTATCTAATGCAATATTGAAAATGACTCAGAGGAAGGTAATCTAGCAGTCTCAGTTTTGCTATATACTAATGCAGGCTCTGACCCCCGTAAGTTCTAAATTTGATGTAAGTAATCTGGAAATAACTATGAGATCTTAGCCAGTTTTTTTCCCTTAGTTGTCCAGTCTCTACTCTCACCTCCATCTTTTCCTTTTAGGCCTTATTGCACTCACCTCTTTCTCATGTATGCCCTCTTGCTGTGCCTCAATCCTTTATATATAAACCCCCATTCAGTCTGGATTTTTCTCACTCATTTTATGAAGCACATAGTTTCCTAAAACCTTGCCACTTCTAAATATTTTCTTTTGCCAAATGTTATTCACCAGTAATCAGGCAACATTCTAAATTAGCTTCCTGCTGCTTTCTTCAGCTTGACTTGTTTATATATGTATAAATTATGCACACATTACTGGTGGCCGACAATCCTAAATATTTCAACTCCCAACACATTTTTCTATTTTCAGTATTCTTTATTCAGTCTGGCAAAAACTCACTTGGCAGCTCTAAGCAACTGGCTCCTCTCACTACATAGTCCATATGCTTCAAATCTGACTCTAATTTTTGAAAACCAAAGTTACTTCTTTTACATCTGTTGGTTTTTGAGGGTATATGCAAAGCGAATGTTGGGTTTAAGCCCCATGGTAACCTGATAGTAAAATGAGATGTTTTTGCCAAAAAAATATATTTCTTGGCCTTCAAAGAGTGTTTCACCAAGTCCGAACTTGGAAGGCTAAATAGAAAAATGTGTGTAGAAAGCATTTAAAAGTCATCTATTCTTCTTTGTTATATCACTAATTCTAAAACAAGACAAAACATACGTAGGTAACAATGTTTTCAGATATAGACATACAGTTTTTTAAAATTCCATGATAATTAAATCAGTAGCAATTTTCATAGAGTCTTCTGTAACATCATATGTTACTAGGGTAATATCTTAAAATGTAGACAGTCAAACATATTAATTATTAGCAAAAGTGTGTTAGTCCTCTTAGCAATAAGAATAAAGGAAGAAGGAGAACTGAACTCAGAATAAAGAACACTTAAATGAAACAATTAAAATGCAGATGATTCCAAGTGATACATCAACAAATATGTACTTGAATAATGAAAGCATATGTAGAAACATATAGAAACATATAAAAATATGCACACATACATATACTGTATACACAGGCAAAATTGCAACAATTGACCTTCTCTTATGGAAGCATAGGAAGTGAAGAGAAGAAGCCATTATCTTGACTGATCTTTAAAAACTACCTCAGGTCTGCTGAACTGTCCATCCATAAAAGCTCTTCACAACAGCCATCAAGTCGCATGGTCTTGGGAAATAACCAGATCAATATATCTACTGGACAAAAAGAGAAAGAACTACAATGCTGCTATGGTGAATCACTTGCTCCATCATTTTTCATACTAAAGTCAAAGTTATTGTGCATCAAATATATCATGATAAACTGTCTAACTAGACTAATACTGGAACTCTGGTAGCCCAAGACCAATTACAGGAGCTTGGTCTTTTTAACATTCATCCTACTGACATACACTGCTCAAAAGAATTAAAGGAACACTTTTTAATCAGAGTATAGCATAAAGTCAATGAAACTTATGGGATATTAATCTGGTCAGTTAAGTAGCAGAGGGGGTTGTTAATCAGTTTCAGCTGCTGTGGTGTTAATAAAATTAACAACAGATGCACTAGAGGGGCAACAATGAGATGACCCCCAAAACAGGAATGGTTTAACAGGTGGAGGCCACTGACTTTTTTCCCTCCTCATCTTTTCTGACTGTTTCTTCACTAGTTTTGCATTTGGCTACAGTCAGTGTCACTACTGGTAGCATGAGGCGATACCTGGACCCTACAGAGGTTGCACAGGTAGTCCAACTTCTCCAGGATGGCACATCAAAACGTGTCATTGCCAGAAGGTTTGCTGTGTCTCCCTGCACAGTCTCAATGGCATGGAGGAGATTCTAGGAGACAAGCAGTTACTCTAGGAGAGCTGGAGAGGGCCATAGAAGGTCCATAACCCATCAGCAGGACCAGTATCTGCTCCTTTGGGCAAGGAGGAACAGGATGAGCACTGCCAGAGCCCTACAAAATGACCTCCAGCAGGCCACTGGTGTGAATGTCTCTGACCAAACAACCAGAAAGACTTTATGAGGGTGACCCAAGGGCCCCATGTCCTCTAATGGGCCCTGAGCTCACTGCCCAGCAGCATGCAGCTCGATTGGCATTCACCATAGAATACCAGAATTGGCAGATGCACCACTGGTGCCCTGTGCTTTTTACAGATGAGAGCAGGTTCACCCTGAGCACGTGACAGAAGTGAAAGGGTCTGGAGAAGCCATGGAGAACATTATGCTGCCTGTAACATCATTCAGCATGAGCAGTTTGGTGGTGGGTTAATGATTGTCTGGGGAGGCATATCCATGGAGGGTCACACAGACCGCTACAGGCTTGACAAAGGCACCTTGGCTGCCATTAGGTATCAGGATGAAATCCTTGGACCCATTGTCAGACCCAATGCTGGTACAGTGGCTCCTGGTGCACAACAATTCCTGGCCTCATGTGGTGAGAGTATGCAGGCAGTTCCTGGAGGATGAAGGAATTGATACCATTGACTGGCCACCACACTTTCCTGACCTAAATCCAATAGAACACCTCTGGGACATTATGTTTTGGTCCATCCAATGCCACCAGGTTGCACCTCAGACTGTCCAGGAGCTCAGTGATGCCCTGGTCCAGATCTGGGAGGAGATCCCCCACAACACCATCTGTCATCTCATTAGAAGCATGCACCGATATTGTCAGGCATGTATACAAGAACACAGGGGCCATACAAAGTGCTGCGTACAATTTTGAGTTGCTGCAATTAAATTTTGGCAAAATGGACTCGCCTGCCACATAATTTTTTTACTCTGATTTTTGGGGCGTCTTTGAATTCAGGGCTCTGTAGGTTGATCATTTTCATTTCCATCAAACGATGTGGCATCCTTTCGTTCCTAACACATTACCCAGTCTATATCAGTATAGATATCCAGGAGGATTTCTTTTTCCCATTGAGATCTGATGTGTTTTCAAAGTGTTCCTTTAATTTTTTTGAGCAGTTTATTTTACATATATGAACTGCAGAGGACCCCAAGGATAATTTAATATAAGAAACAATCATTATAGCAAAATAATAATAATAGCAACACTTATTTCTTATCAAAACATCATTGGTTATGTAAATAATGTCATATAAAGAAAAATAGATTATTATTAGTAGTAGTATTATCATTTTAGCAAATTTACAATTAATTTGCATATTTATATATTTATGAAATAATTGCAATAAACACACAGTCAATCAAACGCAATGATTTTTATTTACATATTCTTCTCTTTTATCTTTTAAAACTAAACTCTTCAACACTTCTAACTTTTATTTTGTCTTTCAGTGCAAAGTAAATAAAAAAATTAAAACTAAACACACTACAGGCAGTCATAGTACACAATTTGTTTCATGCTATGCAATTTTTTACACCTTTTCTGAATAGAATTTCCACCCAAGCGTTGGACAGTCACATCTGCAGGAGGAGTTTTTCTCACTCCCATAAGGGTCAATAATGCTTTGATTGGGGCTTACAATGTAGGAGTTTCAGCTCTTCTTTTCATGTGTGACATGACCATGGCATTCCCCAGCTGTCTCAGGAAGATCCAGCGACGTCTGCCATGTTCTGATGACTTCCAGTCTGGCTAGTTCCCCACCCAGACGATGAAGGCAGCCATGGCCATCCATCATGTTTATAAATAGTACCATTGGCCATTTGTTTATTTTTCTACCGCATGTGAACATTTTGGCCAGATGATCCAGATTATCCACGCCAATTTTGGTTGCATTATAGTCTAGTATGATCTCTGGTTTTTGCTTTTCACCTTCAACCTTGGTGTCACCGTGCATGGAGGACAGCATCAGTACAACTTTTCCTTTTGCTGGAACACATGACACAAGAGTAATTGGCCCATAAAATCAAAAATGTGAACTATTTATATCCCTGTCAGTATCTCAAGTTGTCAACAGAGGAGCTGTTGAAATCTGTAGCTGCTGCTGTGTCTGTCTCCTTCTAAATGAGTAACAGAGTGCCCCTACACCCCTTGACAATGTGTTACTCTCTAACTTAGGACCAATCAGAAGCAGTGACTGAATAAATAGTGATATTTCTTAAAATTGCATAGGTGGGATTGGGTGTTTTTGACTGGGGCTTTTGAGCACTTTTCACATATGTATTTTTAAAAAGCAATAATCAAAGCAGAAATAGAAAACAATGATGTGACATTATTAGGAAAAAACATCTTGACAAAGTCAAAAAAATTGGAATGATAAAAAATTACCTGTGAGATATGACAAAATATATACCTCTGGGGTCCCCAAAGACCCCATTTGGTAGGATGAGGGTTAAACATTGTCACAGACAGCCAGGGTCCTTGTCTGGCCGGGACGCCGTTTCACTGAGAGGACCAGGAGCAAGCGTGGGCAGAACAGTACCTCCCCTGGGATGCTAGATGGCAGCCCCCTTGGGTTGCAGTGGTGCCTCGAACTCCCACATGGCTTCATGGGAGATGGAGTTATCTACAGCCCTGTTGGGTGCCTCCAGGGGGTGCTGCAGTTGTTCCTGAGCCCGTGTGAGCGGTTCTTCTGCCACACCCATAAGTGCTGCAGGAAGTGTGGCAACGAGCACCTGCAGCACTTCCAGGTGACTTATATAAGAGGCCAGCAGAATCTACTCGGTGAGCCAGAGTCGGAAAGAGGGAGACAAATTTGCCGAGGTGGAGTGAAGGAGTAAAAAGAGAAGAAGAAAAAGGAAGAATTACTATTGTGTGATATTGTGCTTGTGGGATTGTGTTGTGCCTGTCCATGAAGTGAAAAAAAATAAAACATTTGTGTTTTATCAGTGTGCCTCTAGCGTCTGTCTGTGTCGGGTTAAGTGCTGGTATAGCGCCATCTACTGTCACAACATGTATAGGATCAATGGGTGCAGACAGATTGTGGCAATTAGAGTTTTTTTAGTCAAGTATCCCCAGAACTTAATAGAACTGCCTATTTTAGAGGAGACCCAGTTCTTAGGGTTAGGGGCCCTGACAGATATTTGCCCAGCCACACTGTCTAACATTGACTTCTAAAAATGTCTAGAATCCAGAGACATATGGAATAATCATACTGAGAAGTTTGCCACAGAAAATCTGTGATACGATTGTGTTAAATGATGAACTATGATCCACATATTTTAACAACTCTTAAAGAGTAGAATACAGGTTATAAAAGTAGATTCTCCATAACCTCACTAGTCCATTTGTGATCTGTCTTTATTTCTGATTTAACTGGTTTTAGTTATTGTCTATAAGAAGTGACAAGATACAGTATATTTCTGGTGAAGAGTGTTAGGGGTCTGGAGCATTGGAGTTTGAAAACAAAAATTGGTGCAGTTCCAGCTCCATGCTTGTATGGTTGGTCTTGTGGCCCCAGGATGTTTAATGGAGAGACTGGGGCTGATTACACGTGAATAATACTGGTCCCATCTTCATCAAGGGCTCTCTGAGGGTTACAATTACAACACTGCATCCTAAGCAGTACATAAGGACCCTGAGTAGGTGTGAAGGTAAAAAGTGAGAGAAAAACAGAATCAGGAGTGTGTTTTAGTGCAGTGGTGGAGAGTCAGGTGTTCATTGGCCCTGCAAGGGAGTGAAGGAAACCATACTCCAAGAGTGGATTGTTCACTTTTGATAGACTTCCCAGATGAGCCATCCTTTACAACTAAGAGCAGTGTTATCCAAGAGTGTTGATGACATATAATTTTTCTCAGTCACAAGCTGACACCAAGCTAAAACCACTGGTGTGCTGCAGTGGAAAAGAAAGGCTTGGCAGGAAAGTGAATGTTGACACAGGCTGATACTATCTATGAGATCACCTTAGTGACAGATCATGCCATGCTGGAGTGGATGTCTTGTAATAAAGAAAATGACACTCAGATGACTTGGTGATTCTTAACTCTATAATTAAATTACTTTAATGTTGGGTACCACAAGTGACTAAGTAAATGTGGATGCTTTTACCTTACTCATGGGAAATCAACTTATACCTATATCCTGCAGGAGGTGCACGCTCTCTGGGAATATGATCATTGCAGGGTGTTACTTAACCGGAATCTATATAGATATAAAATAAAAGGCTATATCTTCCTCAGTGATACAGTGGTAATTTTATGCTAAAGAAAGAAGAAAAATCACTTAGGAGAAATAATCTTAGCTTCTGTTTAATGTTAGCTTACACTGCAGATAATAACCAAAAGGAAGTTCTTGACAAAGCCCAATACTGTAGTGGGGCCCCAGGAAGCAGTTTTCGTCAATTTTGGAAGGAGTGCAGAAGGCATCTATCCATTCGTAGATGTGTTTCTATGTTCAGGGCAATTGTCAGAGCTTTTGTACTTTCTCTACAGTTCAATTTTCCCAAAATAAGAGCATGCAACCTCCAAACATGGGTACAACCTTTTGCTGACATCGTATGAACAGAAAATAGCACCTTTACTTCAATACCATAAACTGACTGTTAGACCACTGGGCATACCTACTCTCCTTTAATAGCCTGCCTGAGGTGTTCCCACTTATCTCTTCCCATCTCTTTGTCATGTTGCTTATATGACAATATCAGTTTTTCTCTCTGTCTGGTTTGCATAGTTTAAATAGTTTCTGCTGTACCAATTCATGCTTTGAGTAAAATCAGGTACTATGAGATAAACTTCATAGATCACAGGGACAATCTTTAAACTGTATTACTGCAGACTGTTCTGTCTTACTGCACAAACCTGCGAGAGTGCACAGAGGAAGCAGTGGAGGCCACTTGTTGGCTTTGTGAGAACTCCAGGCATTTCAGACCCTGTTCTTCAACCATTTTAGTGGGGATTGAAAATGCATTGGATAGAACAAGCTCATAAGCATCTTCGAAACCACCAGAGAGCCTACATAACTATGATGGACAATCTGAAGAATGACAGAAGTGCCCCTTCTTGTCACATGAGCCCATGCAAGGATATAAAGAGATGGGAGAGACAGAAAGGAAGTTCACTTATGGACAGGACAAGATATGAAGCACAGTTTGAGAGCTACTCTGTACCTGGGGCAATTAGTGAATATTGGACTTAAAGGCAGATTTTTATGCGACAGTAAAAGAACTGCTACTATCTATTAAATAGAGAGAAAAAGAGAGAGATTAACTTTGGGCTTTATGACTTTGTGAATATTTGTTTCTGTAGGTTATCTGAGATATACAATATATTCATTTTTTGTGTTCAGGTTTGCTGAGCTCTCACTAGCAATAACAAATCCACTAGCATTACATACATCCATCTAACCATACCTGACATTGTAGAATTTACTTAATCCAGTGCAGTGCCACAGTATTATTAAACATTTATATTTGCTCTGAACCTTGTGGCCTTTTTTGTTGTGATGACGTTGTAATAAATAGTTGGATGGAAAAAGTATTTACATCATCTTGCATGACCTCCATTTCAACCTTCTAGTTTTGTGGGGTTTTTTTTACCTCATCCATTCTGAAATGAAATGTTGCTTGTTGAGCAGATCTTGAGATGCACTTGTAAATTTGTAAAGAATTACTTCTCACACCCTTCAAATTCTAGTCAGGAACTAGGTTCTTAGATCAGCTTTCATGAACTATAAGAAGCATAATTGCATCTTCCATATTTTCCGGTGGTTAATGATATGTTGGCAAAGCAAAATTATTAGTCTCTCGTATCTTTTTTTGTGTGTGTTTAAGGATTTTTGCCAATATTCTTGCATCTGTCACTTTGCCATGCAAAATTACCATTTCCTCCTTGAAATTGTGCATTTTTATCGGTGTAGCAGTTTTATTTAGTAAAAATGAGAATATTATTTGCAGAAAAGTTTGTTTTTAGGTTACAATAAGAAAACAGGAATTTAACATGTTGTGCAAAGCTGCAAAGTATCTGTAAAGAGCCTATTCAGAACATGCTTAGCATTTTTAGATTTATTTTTAAGATATCTGAAAATAGTGGCCGTTGTTAGTGTTGCTGGCCCCTAGCATGAACTAAACTGTAGATGGAATATGCATGCTCTTTGTATCTCCATGAGGGTTTTCTCCCAATTTTCAGGTTGACTTCAATAGCATTAGTATTTTACCCATGGTTAACATCTTTATCCAGGGTGACTTACATTTTCAGGATACATTGCAGCTGCTTACAAGTACATTTTTATAGTGAGATCATTAGATGGTTATATGACTTTCTCCGAACAGCATGCAGAAATCGAACCAGCAGCCTTGTGTTTTAAAGTCTAATTCCATTGCCACTACACAACATAGCCTACCGCAGCTTAGGACATCTTAATACTAAAGCAGTAAAATTCAGGTTTAAGTCGGGCCTTGCATGCTGTGAAAATTGGCTGTGACTGCTGTGAAACTTCAGTGGCAGTTTGGTAAATGGAGGGATAAATAGATTAATTTGATGACTGGCATCCAGATGTTATAAGCTGACTAAAATGTATTATCCATGTTATGTCATGTACAGTATATCGAGAAACCTTTTTTAAGAAAAAAACTAAGCGATCCACTGTGCCTGCTGCAAACATTACAGCTTGATACATACTGGAATTCTGATGAGTAAATCCATCCATCCATCCATTTTCCAACCCGTCGAATCCGAACACAGGGTCACAGGGGGTCTGCTGGAGCCAGTCCCAGCCAACACAGGGCGCAAGGCAGGAAACCAACCCACCGCAGGACACACACACCCACACCCCAAGCACACATTAGGGACAATTTAGAATCGCCAATCCACCTAACCTGCAATTGGACTGTGGGAGGAAACCAGAGTACCTGGAAGAAACCTATGCATACATGGGGAGAAATTGCAAACTCCACGCAGGGAGGACCTGGGAAGCGAACCCGGGTCTCCTAACCACGAGGCAGCAGCGCTACCACTGCGCAACCGAGCAACACCTGATGAGTAAGTTGTCTATTTAATTGTAGTCTTATACTCAGCAAGTACACAGGAAATGATAATAACACCTTATAACACAACTTGAATTTCCTCTTGCTATCAGACTGTACTGCCAACCATTTGTAAAGACAATATTTGTCTTTATGACTCCTGTGGTAATTGGTCATCTCTGTGTAATTCCCCAGTTTCTTAAACGTTTTCTTATCTTATTAATACAGAAGAAATAGCATTGGCATTAAACTACCTTACATTGAGAGATTGTACATTGAAGTTTAGACCAATTCTAGGAAACGGCACAATTACTTAGAGTTCAGAGGTGCTTTTTTGTACTACAAAGTGATATGTGCATTAGCCTTCATAAATTAACAGCTGGAAAGATGGTACAGCATTTCACTACACAGCATTTAAAAATCTGCACATGCACAAACTCCTGTATTCTTATAGGTTTTTAACTGCACAATATTTGTAATACTTTAGTGTTTTAAGAAAACCACTACAGAGTTCTTACCCTAGAAAACCAAAGTAATATCCTTTAATGAGTATTGCTCACAGTCCTTTTCTTTCCTTCTTCAGCCACCTCTACTCCACTCCTCGCAGTTCCATCCTCTTTAACCTGACTACAGCCCCCTGAAAGGGGTGAGGCGGCTCCTTTTATAATGCACCCGGAAGAGCTCAAGGTGCTCCCTGATGATCTCCCTGCAGCACTTCCTGGTGTGGTGGAAGTCCTGCATGGGCACCCGGAAGCAGTCCGGGTGTACCTGCTTCCTGGTTTGGCAGCACTTCCTAGTGTGGCAGAAGTGCTGCGGCCCAAGGCTCCTTAGTCCTTCAGTTGCTCCCTGGTGGTTGCCACAGATCCCCACAGGGTTGAGCCTTCCAATTCCGTGGCTCCCACACAATCCAGGTTGGCTGCCCTCTTGTGTCCCGGGGAAGGAATTGCCCCTCTTCCGGTCCCCTGCTTCTCCAGGCCTCCCAGTGGGGCCAGGTCACCCGCAGTCTATCACAGTGTATGCATTTATTAGGACAGTTTATAACAACAGAGCTCTAGGCCTACAGACTGATGTTAAACATCTACAAGGTTTGGTTCCTACCTTGAGGCCTAGGCCTGCATGTAGCTGGATATCAGATAACCTATTGGACAGACCACATGTGATAAATACAGAGAATAATAGCTGATTTTTAACACCTGGGCACCTGTCACCTTAATTAACAACTAAACTCATGTTTCCACTATGATTGTGGAGCCAAAGTTAGTTGAACAATAACTTTGATTTTGATAATGATGTTGGAGTGGGCTGGTCAAAAATAATGATGAGGTGCAAACACCTAGGCCCTGTACCTCACCATAACAGAAGAACTCATTCACAAACAGATAAAGTGACATTGATAAAGTGATAGTGGAAACTAGTGGTGAGGAGAAGATATGTAAA
This sequence comes from Polypterus senegalus, assembly GCF_016835505.1. Classification (NCBI taxonomy): domain Eukaryota; kingdom Metazoa; phylum Chordata; class Cladistia; order Polypteriformes; family Polypteridae; genus Polypterus; species Polypterus senegalus. The sequence continues at coordinate 145,698,058 of NC_053162.1, read as the reverse complement.
GAACAACAGAACAGAACAGTGGATATGAAAAGCCTGAATTAAAAGTATGGTATTATTTGGATTAATAAATTTGTTGGAGTAGAATTAAATGAATTAAATAAGAATACAGTTATGGTCAAGCAAATTTAAATGCCAGGATAAATTTAAGCGAGTTGAATAAATCCACTGAAGAATTTTTTTCAAACAAACCTTTCTGAAAATTCAAGAAAGTAAAGGCTACTGTGATGAATGAAAGGGAATCAAGCCATTGAAATTTTGAGGAGGCTGGCATCAAGGAATCTCTGTAGTCTAGAAGGTTGGTAAGATGCAAATGCCAATGACAGGTAAACAACAAAACAACATGGAGCAAAGTTACAGAAATTCAGAATCTGATCTGTAGTGCAGTGTTGAGTTTTATTTTAGCAAATGACAATAATGCCTTCTTTGGCTATGTTGGAGCTGCTACAATAAAAAACAATTGAACAGTCTAATACAAAAAGAGGCAATAATGCTAACCACATTTTGTCCATTAATAAATGTCTTCAGTTTTGACAGTTTTCTGTTTGCAAATATTAACATTACAGGCAAACAGGAAAGACAGCTGTCCCTAGAGTTCAGGTTTACAGACATGAAAATGAGTTTAAAAAGAAACAATACATTTTATGATAAAACACATGGTGGCAATTTTTGCATTAGTAAAGATATTTAAAAATCTTTGCACATAAGAAAAATATGCATTAAAAAATCTGTCAGAGAAGGAAAGAACAGAATTACAGTACATATAATATTAAAGACTCCGTAATGTTTACACTGTCATTTAGTTTAATATAATCCACCTTAAATATTGTTTTAAGGCAAGAAAAATCAAATGAAATCCTTGGCTCAGTGTTTGATAAAATTAAATACTTCCAGACCTTAAGCATAAAACAAATATAAAACATGCCACTTTGGTCTGCTCTTTAAAGTATGTGGTGCCACCCAGGTACACATCTGAAATTCTTTTTTGTCACAATCTATTAATTAAATGTCACTTTTAATTAAAGACGGGGTGGTATAGTGGTTATCTTGAGATACCTGAAATACCGGCATGGTCACAGTATGGCGCTTTGACTTTATTTTCATGTGCCCCTCTTATTTCTCTAACTACTGTACTTTCTACATTCTGTAAGTGGACAGGTGACTCTAAAGTTGTCCTCGGTGAGTGGAGGCTACCATCAGACAGACAGACATCTCTTCTGGAGATACTAATGACATTAAAAAAGCACACATCTATAAGTAAAAATAAAATCATAATATCCTGTCTGCTTTTTGAATATTTCAATTTTGTTTGATGTTATTTATCTATTTCGCACACTAAGGACCTCATTTCAACCCCCATATTATATCTTTTCTGCTTGTGTGTCTGTTTGTTCACTAATCACTCACTTGCAAAAAAAAACTGAAAATAACATGCACCTGATAAGTGCAAAGAGTTAACTTAATAATCTTTTAACTGTTGGCTTCAAATCGAAAGCCAGTCCAGTCCAGTCACAGGGTCAGGGCGCTGTAACACAGGTAACTCATCTTTTGATTCAGACACCACCTTTTGGGAGTGCCTTGCTTTTATAACTGCCTGTCTTGAAGGAATGGGGTCAGTTGCCCTCAAAGGGTGTTTTCTTTGAGTTGTGTTTGACAGGAGAAATAAAAGAGTTAGTGATTGCGCCCCCTGGTGTCTTGGAGTATTAGTGCTTATCTTAGATGAGCCCAGAAGGTGATCCTCAGCATGCATTTTTGTGACAGCATGTTATCACGCCAAAACTGTCTTTATAACTCTCTATTAATATTTAAAGAGCCTTGCAATGAGGAAGCTCGATACAAGGATATAGGGATATGAGGGAAGTGGCTATACCAGAACAAAAATATTTTTTGAAGAAACAGAAAAAGAAGCATCTAAACATGACAATATGTCAATGATGATGACATTGATATGTATCATTTAGGTACTGTAGATGACAGATGAGACACTGAACATGGCATAAATGTTTGATTTCTTAAGTTAATCCATTACAGTAATCCCTCCTCGATCGTGGGGGTTGCGTTCCAGAACCCCCCGCGATAGATGAAAATCCGCGAAGTAGAAACCATATGTTTGTATGGTTATTTTTATATATTTTAAGCCCTTATAAACTCTACAACACTGTTAACATTATTAGAGCCCTCTAGACATGAAATAACACCCTTTAGTCAAAAGTTTAAACTATGCTCCATGACAAGACAGAGATGACAGTTCTTTCTCACAATTAAAAGAATGCAAAGATATCTTCTTCTTCAAAGAATGCGTGTCAGGAGCAGAGAATGTCAGAGAGAGAGAGCGCGAGAGAAAAGCAAACAATCAAAAAATCAATACGTGCTCTTTTTGGCTTTTAAGTATGCCAAAGCACCGCGATAAAACGGCATTTTTTAGAGGTGTGTCCGTATCCTATAGGCAAACAGCCCCTCTGCTCACACCCCCTCCGCCAGGCGCAGAGAATGTCACAGAGAGTGAGAGAGACAGAGAAAAGCAAACAATCAAGCATATGAAGCATATCATATATCATTGAGGAGTTTTATTTAATACGTAATACATACTCTGATTGGGTAGCTTCTCAGCCATCCGCCAATAGCGTCCCTTGTATGAAATCAACTGGGCAAACAAACTGAGGAAGCATGTACTATAAATTAAAAGACCCATTGTCCGCAGAAATCCGTGAACCAGCGAAAAATCTGTGATATATATTTAGATATTACATTTAAAATCCGCGATGGAGTGAAGCCGCGAAAGTCGAAGCACGATATAGCGAGGGATCACTGTTTACAAATATACAGGAGCAAAGCAAATTGACTTGGCTTGTTTTACTATAAATTATTACAAAATATTCCTGTATAACCATTTAAAGACACGCTACTTGAAAAAAGAAGTGTTGTATAACATTACTTAATTAATTAATTATTAATTATACATTGCTCTTATAGAAGTATTATTCTACTGAGCATTTGTGCATACTGTATAATCATGTCACACTCCTTCCTTTATACAAGCGAATAGCATGTAATGCAGGGAAGTCATATGCTGAATGAACTTTAATTTGGTCAGGAAAAAAGGACATAGACTGTGTTGAGAATACTACATTTGCTATAAAAGATGTTGCTTTTTCAAAACTTTGATAAATCTTTGATAATCTGGAATAACAAAAAGGTCACCTAACTTCATTCTAGTCACTAAACCCACTGTAATTGAACACTTACTTCTGCATTCATGTTGTATACATTTGGATAATTCCAATTTTATTGTTCCCCGAACACCATGCTATCCCACAATCTTCATTTTAACAGCCAGGTTTAGTGACAGTTACCATCCATCCATTTTCTAAACTCACTCATTCCATTTCACAGTTGGAAGGGACCTGGAACAATCTTGGCAGCAACTGACAATCTATTGCCCAGCATACAACATTAGCAAACATACTGGCACATTTTAAAGTTATTAACATAATATTTCTTTGGTATAAGGGAGCTAACCAGAATAAGTTACAAGTTAATGCAGACTTGGAAAACTGTGCAAACTCTCTCTTCACTTTCCTTCCAAGTGTTTAATTAAACCAAATAGTGCATGATAGATACACACAGATTTATATAGTAACAAGCTAAATGGAGAAATGCTGGTCTCTTTTGTCATTTGCATGTTATTGCTAACTAGCAGCAATTCAAAACCAAGACTACAGCTGTTTTAAGACTAAAATAAGCAATAAGGGTTGAAAATCTTATCAAGCGAGACAACTAAAGTGAAGTAGAAGTGTTACTTAAGCAATAAGTGCTTTCTATTAAGCAATTGGGTTGGAGCAAAATCATGCAGGCACTGCAGCCCTCCAGGACCGTGACTGAGGACCCCTGGTATATGGGATTCTGACCCATTCTCCTGGACCTAAGGGACAGAAGCAGCGGGTGCTCACAAGTAATTACAAACAATGAAAAAATTCTTTTATGGTAAATCTAGTTGCACTCTGTAAGCCAACAATTCTTCATCATCTAAAAAAGTATTAGAAATATTTTAAACATGTTAATGTCCAACTTTTAATTGTGTAAATTAGTTTGATTATAAACAAATAAACCCTTGATCTTATTATTATGCAGCAATGATCTCAAAATCAGACCACTAAACTCTCCTCAAGGAACTGGAGCAGAAATGTAGCTCAGCATAAAAGAGCTCATGTTCCCCTTAAAAAAAATAAATAAAAAAAAAAAAAAAAAGCAGAACTCAAATTCTATTTGGTTACACATTAACATTATAAAGTTCAATGGATTACAGAAATTGAAAAATACAATAAATGAGAATATTATTGAACCATAAAAACAGAATATGAATAGACACAGTGCAGCACCTCATTAAAATAAGCATTCAAATTTTAGACATATCCTGACCAGCTGTCATAGTCTAGTACTTCTATTTTTTCTATATGAAACATTCAACCATCAGGAGAAATAAGTTTCTCAAGTATAGAAATTAAATTTACGCACTTTTCTAATGATGGATGGAAAAATATTAGAAATACACTATATGAAAATAAGTTACAGTTCTAGTAATTCAGTATGTATGCACATCCATATTCTAAGTAAATTCCTTGCTGTTATGCTGGCTCTTTTATAATGTATCTCTCTCTTGTCTTGTTATGGGAGCATTTCAGCTGCTGTTTTAAAGTGAACATCTGGGGGCCTGAGTTGAGCATAACACAGTTGCCAATTCTTTTTCCCTTTTTGGCTCTAAAATAAAGTAATAACCCACGAGGAGCACTAATGTCATATCTGCTACATCGCTGTAAGTCCAGCATCGTCCACCTCAATCGCTATTGTAATGCAACAAAAAGTGGAAGTTGGAATTCATTCATAGATCTGCAACTGATAAAGCAACAACAGAACCCTCAGAAGTGACTTCCAAAACAAGCTGGATTGGTAAACCAGGACCGCAGTGGTGCCTTTGTACAGTATATTTTCAACCAAATGATCCATTAAACTGGGATTCCACCTTGTATCCCAACATTCATCTTTTCTAATCTATCTATCTATCTATCTATCTATCTATCTATCTATCTATCTATCTATCTATCTATCTATCTATCTATCTATCTATCTATCTATCTATCTATCTATTTTTCAAACATATACTGCCTGCATATCTATCTATCCAGTTTTATTTTACATTATTGACATAATAACAGCAGTTTTGTGCAAGCTCATACAAACAAATTATAAAAGCTGTAGTGACCAGGCTGGGGATTCCAAGATCCATGTGGCCAAAACGGCTGCTAAGTGATGCGCTTTCTGAAGGGGCTGAGTGTTATGCTAATGAAACATTTCAGTTAACTTTGGGAGGATTGAAAGAAGGGGGAGCTGGGTGGAAAAGTGGAAAGAGAGTGAGAGGTGTTTTTTGGTGGAGGGGAAAAGTGCTGGAACTGAGAGAACTTTCCAGATTGAGGACTGGAGTATGGTGGGCAAAAGGAGGGAAGAGAAATTAAGACTTGTGAGGGGTTATCAGCTGACAAAACAAAACAGTTCAGTGTGCAGGAGCGACACACGTTAGTATATGGAAGAAGCAGCATGGGTGAGTAACAGTGAGGATAGTTGTGAAAGAGTGAAGGTGCATTGTGCTTCAGAGCTGCGACATTGAAGCATTAGACATACTGTTTAGAGAAGTTAAACGCGTCAAAGAGTGATTTAAAAAAAAAGAAAGAGAAAGTGGATCTCTCAGCCTTAACAGTGTGGGAGGGGTGCAAGTTGTGCCACAGCAGAAGGCTTGAGGCATCACATGTATACCACTTAGTTATAAAGCCAGAATAAAGACTTGACAATGCATACTTGTATTATTCTTCCTTGCTGGAATGTGGTTGTTAAAATACCAACTAAGAAATTAAAGGACACCAGTAATCAACATTCTCTAAATGCTCTAAACACTATCATATTTTTCCGGTATTGGTCACAGCACAGTGGCTACTAGTAAAATTTAGAATTCAGTTTAAAGTTTTGTTATTTGTTTTTAAAGCCCCACATGGCCTGGCTCCACAGTACATCTTAGATCTTCTGTAGTTTAAACACTCTCCCAAAGTATCTTAGGTCATCAAACCAACAATTTCAGTCAATTGCATTGTCACATCTAAAGTCTAAAGGTGACTGCGCATTTTCTGTTGCTGCACCCAGAATGTGGGATGTAATACCCTAACACGTTAGATTATCCCTGTCTATTGACACTTTGAAATTATGTTGGATAACTTATTTCTATTCATTGGCTTTTGATTCTGCTTAAACTCATATCTTGGCCTGGCTTGTTATTTTTGGTTATTTTTATTTATTTTTTTCTTTTGTCATTGTATTTGATTGTTTTCATATGGAGCTGCACATTGTTTTTATTGTTTTTTGCTTTAATATTTTTTATGTTTTTTTAATGTGTTTGTTTTTCAGTCAGTTGTACAGCACTTTGGTACAACTAATGTTTTTTAAATGAGCTATATAAATAAAATGACTTGACTTGACTAGACTTGACTATTACATTTTCATTAATTCACTTCAAAAGGTCAGTTCTTCAAATGTGTACACAAATTCCAGTGTTCATAGATCTAAACCGTTTACCAGAAGAAAGTAAAGTGCATTGGGCACTGTAAGACAGGTCAGATTAGGAGCTAACAGTTTTACATTTCAGTCTGAAAAAGTGCCCAAGAGAAAGATGGTATCTAGTTACTTCTTATTCATGTCTAAGATATTGTCACAACTTCCAGTGAAGAAGAAAATCTTATCTTGAATAACATGCCTACTGCAAAAGTGTTGTGTCTTCAAGTGACACTGCAAATGGAATAGACTGCCCAAAATTGTATTTTATGTACAGTATATGTTAATCTCATGTATTTGTGCTGAATGAGAGAAAATGTTTTATGATATAACATGATGAATTCAACATAATGGTGACCCATTCTGTCTAACGGCAAACAATGTGAAAAACATATATGGAAAAGAGAATAAGCATTCTCATGCAACTTATGTCACATAGTCTTATGTCTATCATCTATTATACAGTATGCTCAAAATGTTCATTGCTATGTGCTCATTTTAGGACATATATCATGCGGAGTAATACTGATGCTTGATGACTGGAGAAGTGAAAACTGATGATGTCATAAAGTGGGCACAGCACATTGGTAAGGATTCCTGCCTTCTATTCAGACAATACAGTATTATAAGAATGTATCTTTTCTTTTTATCTTGTATGCAGAATTCTCCAGATGTATTAATGGTATTTTAGCAAACAATGCATGCATTTTCCACATTTTGAGCATACGAATGGTTAACAGGCATGTGGGTTTTGCAATATGAATTACATGAAAATTTTTCTTTCTTTTTTCCATGGATGATTTCACATTGTTTAATGTTGAACAGAACTGGGCCTTATCCCTTTCCATTATATCATTAACTGTTTTCTCTTATTTTACATGAAAAGAAGACACTAAACATTTTATTTGACAAACCCATACACAATACATATCAAAATATTATTTTTGTATTGTTTTAAACTACCTCAGATAGAACAGCCTTTGGTGTGCTTTGTAAATCAAAGCCAATGAGTTGACCTCCCATATTAGAGAGTTAAAAATATCGGAGACCTGGAACTTCAATTTCTCCATCATACTATATTTAGGCCATTAAAGCAAATTGATTAGTATTCTTTTCTTCGTCCTAAAGTCTATCATCATTTTTTTTATCGATATTATAGATTAATTGAGCTAAATCTTTGGCCATTTTAATTCCCCCATTCTTGTAGTCAAAATAATTTGAGATGAGCCATACAAAAGTGGTGTCATAAAAAATGTGCTATGCTTATAGAATTTGCCCGTGAAATTTAGTCATCCATGTAAAATAAATAAGGTAGTGGTGATAAGTCACACACCTGATGGTCATTCATCTTCAAAGAGAGGAACTTCGAGATAGTATCTATCATTTTCACTATCAGCTTCCTATAAGTGTTGAAACCTAATATCTAATAACACAAGGACTGATTGATTCTATGAGTAATGCATTTTTCTATTTTTTATATAGTATGTTTAGATTAGAACTAACAGCATGAAACTGCCAATAGAAAGGCCTAACAGTTATGTCAATAAAGAGATGTATTATGGTATAGTTTTCATCAATTAGAATTCATACGAGTTTCTGCTTTGTGTCCATCTGCAAGGTCAGTCTGTATTTGTTTACCTGACTTATTTACAAGACATGCCTGTGTATTGAAGATTAGAGTAGAATTCTTATCATGTTAACAGCCCCGGACCAATCCTTTGCTGTTATTATCTAATGCTTTGCGAGAAATGCTTTCCTCAGAGCATACATTCACTGTTGGTCCCTTGTACTCTTTGCATTTGCTTACCAAACAGTGTGTGTATTACTGATGCTCTAGAAGCCTAGGATCCAATTTAGAAACCAGTCCCAAAATAGACACCATGACATACCAGGATACCTATAAAAAGCATTTACCCCCTTGGAAGTTTCCACTTCATTTTATTGTTTTAGAACATTTAATTTGGCTTTTCTGACATTGATCAAGAGAAAACGACTCTTTAATATCAAATCGAAAACAGATTTGAGGTTGCTTGAAGATCGTGAGTTGCTTCAATTGATCTTTTGTCTTCATTGTATAGGTGAAGCCATGATACTGGCTCAACATATGTTGGACCTTCCAGATGAGATGCATTTAGACTACAATCCACTGAAATATTTGACTGCAGACAGACAATCTCCATTGAACTAATTCTGTGACTTCTAAAACCAATGGGCTAAATCGGTGATGATTTAGGTGTGTCAGATTAAGAAGATGAATACTCATGTCACAAATTATGTTGTGTTTTATATTCATAATTTATTTAGCCCACTGCACAGAGATCTGTTTTCACCATGACATTTAAAGAGTCCTTTTCTCTTGATCAGTTAAGTCAAATTAAATCTGCTGTGATTTCATTTTGTACAACAATAAAATGTGAAAACTTTCACAGATGTGAGCACTTTTTATAGGCACTGTACATTTGCTGTGCAGACCTCGTCTTACCCATTTATATTGAGCCAGTTTAGATTTGGCAATTAATCTAACAATCTTATAATAGAAATAGTAAAAAATGGAAGCACAAACTGAAAACCTCATACAACACAGGAAGAAGGTGCAAACTACAGTATATACAGTGTAAGAATAATACAAGAACAAGTCAGTTAAGGTGGTGGCACTTTCCTGATCCCCATATATATTTTAACAGAAAACCAAAAAAAATGAAACAAGCAATATGTCTTTTTAGATGGGAGTCCAAGATCAGACTGAGGTGATGTGGAATAGGAGGTGCTTGTATGGGATCCAGGCAGGTAGAGGGGGTTCCAGTAGGGCCTATGACAGAAGTGATGTTAGCGGTGGAGCTGGTGTCAGTCTTCCATCCTGCAGAGGGAGGAGAATAAAAGGCAACCCCTCGTCCAGAGAACTACCATCATCAGAGCCCTTTGACTATCCCTGAAACACACGTGGGTGACAACAGACAATAACCAGGCCTAGATTTGTAACCAAGCTATAAATGATCTGAGCTGTGCCAATCTGTATTCAATAAAGAAGATCCAGATATACAGCATGTTATTAGAAGTTGAAGAACATGCTGAAGCCACAGAGCCACTACATTGTGGTGTCCTGTGCAATGGCACTGTTGCACAGCTTCAGACTCCGGGCACCTGGAATCATAACCAAACAGCCAGAGAATGGGAGAACAGAGACAGAGACAATGATGACTGTACTAAAAAAACAGAATTCTGGCTTATTCCAGACGTGCCAATAACTATTTACAATAATCTATTGCAAATATGTACAGTTCAATGAAAGAGCATAAACAAAAACAAGAAAATAAGTGCAGGAGCTGTACACAATAAGTTATAGTAGCTATAAAGCAAAATGTAATGAAAAACATCCAACAAAAAGCTTTTTCTTCCTCTTCTTCTTCTTCTTCCACAGACAGTTCACGAAGGATGGACAGAAGAATCATCAAAAACAAAAAGTGAAAAAATGTGCACAAACACAGATTACTTCTGTTACATGTGTAGGCAATAATATTGTACCCATAAAAAGGAAGAAGACGGAGACAGGTTCAAAGTGAAAAATTTTAACAGGTCCTTTTACTAAGATCGTTTCTGAATACACGTTACACCATATTAGTATTATAATCTACTTCCTAACAGCCCCCCAATACCCAAAATTCTAAAACCTCTAATAATTCAGGTGTGCAATATACTACAACTTTCACCCAAAAGTTATACAGTATATAAATTGGAAATAAGCTGTACTCACTATTAAGTACAAAGTTTAAATGCTCTTGTCTCTGCTGTACCTGCTCAGCAAAAAGAAGCGTCTACAAGCCTGAAGACCGGTCAAAAGACAACCCCTGGCGGTCTGGATTTAAGTTTTATACTACTTGCGCTTCTGCCAAGCCAATCATTATTTACATCTTACAGTGGTGCCCAATAGAAAACAACATCAAGTTATACATTCCACATCCTCCTTTGATCAGGTGTGGTGTCACTAATTTAAACCTTCCTTTCTTCATGTGCACATATTTTTTTAACAACATCACGCTGGCTGCTTGTTCATCTTTTCAGGTAACTTGTGCAGTGAACTTTTACCTACCTTTCTTTTTCTCTGCACGCATTCTCTCTTTGCTAGCCTTCCTGCAGAGGCTTCAGGCACACACCTTGTCGTAGGGCCGCTTGAAAGCACACCTGGAAATAAAACAGTGGCAGCGGATACATGCCTCTGTGTATTACCAGTTCAAATGCAGAGAAGGCCAGAGAAGTATTGAGAAGTCCTCTAACTCTCAGGCCTTCAATGTATGGGGGCAGCTCAGAAGGGGGGTAATTAAGTGCCAGTGTAGCATTACCCCACCTCCACTTTCCTATTGGCTAGAGTGCTAAAAACTATGGTAAGCAATAATAACTACAGTAACTATTACGTTAAACATGTCTGCAGACTCGGCTTATCATATGCATCCTCAACTTATCTAGGATTTGCTGTTATTAAACTGGTAATAGACCTGGAGCACTTTGGGTAGGAACAAACTACTGAGACATATGGTGGAAGAAGAAATCCTGACAACCTTTAAGAAGTATCTGGATAAGATATTGGGACACCTTAGCTATTAGCTAAACAAATAAACTTGATGGACTAAATGGTCTCCTGTCATTTGTCAAATGTCATATGTTGTTGTGAAGCTGGCTATAAGTCGCTCAGATGGCATCATATTGACAGATGTCAAGGTGACAAGTCTGTAGACACTGGGCCTCTTTCATCATTATGTACAAAAAGTGTGTACAAGTACATTTTTATGCAAATATTGTTATTAATTTGACTTCATGTATTATGTATACACTGTATAAATTTGTGCATAAAACTGAACAATATTTTATGCAAATACCTTCAAGCTATGATATAATTCAAATTAAATGATTAATTTTAACCTACATAAAAATACATTTAAAGTTAAATAAACATTTTAATAACCTAACACCATTTATAATTTCTAACCTTATGGCATTTTTTAAACCATTTATCCAGTTAATTTTTTACCTCTTTAGTGAATTTAATTGTTATTGGTGTTGGGAAATGTTGTCAATTAGCTTGAATATTTTGTATGGATATTACCAAACAGCCAATAATTAATGAGAAAGTCAAATCTTGCTCTTTTAGAGGATTTAGGAATATGGCCTTCAGGAGAGAACATATGTTTCAAGATCACTTGACTCCATTTGCAAACAGCAATGAATGCTGATAAGCCTTTATCAGCTGTCAAGGGAGACTCTAGTGAGTTTCTGGAACCCATTATTAAATTAATGACAAATAGATCACAGGTCATCTTGGTACACATGTATGTCCTATCCAGCAAGAATTTCATATCTTTGGGGACTCTCTTATGAAAAATCAGAGAGATAGTGATTTCCTAGACTTCCAGCCCAGGTGAAGTAGTATACTAACATCAGATTACATTCAGTTTTCTAAGCTTGTCCATAGTAAAGTAGAAATTAAACATTATTTCTGTGGTTTCGCTGTCCTAACCAGGATATAAAAGCACATCTCATTTCCCTTTGAAATATTCATAGCAACTCCTGGTCCTAAAAGGACACTTCATAAGCAATATGCATCACATTTTAAACAAGACTGTCAGAAAGTATTACAACTTTTATAATAATTATGCTGTCCCAAATTTACATTACAGAACATTCTTAATTGTTGTGCAAACTGTGTGATCTTTCCATTTCTTCTCACCTTCACTCAGTCAAATCCAAATTAGCCCATTATGAACAAATAAACATGGGTGTGCATGGGTATGCACTGTGATTGTCTGGTGTGCCATCCAAGGCTGCTTCCTGATTTGTTCCTAATGCTGCTTAAATACATGCAGGGTCTTAATAACACTGTCCTAAATAACCAGGATAATGGAGAGAGACATCAACCATGTATAGGAATACGCAAAAAACAAACTAGTTAATTGAAACTAGTGCTCGAGGCGCTGCTTTTTTAATATACATAAGCAAATTAGACAACAATATAATCAACAATTGGTTAAATTTGCAGATGACACCACACAAGATGGAAGGGAAGTTAGAATCAGCTAGCTTGTTACAAGAGGAACAGAACAGCATCTAGGTTTGAGTTAAAGTATTACACATAGAAAGCAGAAATGTTATACCTGAATACACAATGGGAGGGATGGACCTTGAAAGTACTCCATATGAGAAAGAGAAAGGAGTCATAGAGAACTCATAGAGGTGAAGTGCATCATGAGTAGTACAAGGGAATTAAAAATACTGACAATGAAATAACAGATGCTCTAAACTTGCATTTTTGGAGGTCTTTACATGCAAGGAAGTAGATAAACTACCAGTGGTTAACACTAGAATTACCAGAGCCTACGAAAAAACTCGTAATTCCGTCCCACCTTAAATCGCTTCTTAAAATCGTTCACAGCTCTCCACCAGCGTCTTTTGTCATCTAAATGTGCTGATAAAAATTAGGCTGCAAGCAGCTGGCTATTCCATCCCCCCAATGACTTAGAACGTGCACAAACTTCTCCCAGCTCATGCCTTGATTGATTATCTGGGAGTGAAGTGGAGTTTTAGAGTGGAAAGAATAGATCATTATTTGGAATACACGCATTTCACGTGTGTTCTGTTTCTACAGTAATCCGTGTAAACACATTTTTAAAACAGAAACGTTTTTCATATTGTAGTAGTAAATGACAAAATGTAAGCATAAACTATATAATGTATGAAGCCTAAAGTCCAAATATCAAACACTTTCACAAAAGGTACACATATAACAGAACAAGTATGCTTTTATTCAAAAATATAACTGCAGAAAAAAGCCACCTTAGCATGCCATATTGACACGCATCGTACTGCAGCTGACACAGTAGCATAATGGTATCAGCCGCTTACTGGTATCCAAAAGCTCATGAGTTCCATCCCACATGGCTCAGTTTTGAGAAGTAAACTGCTCTTATTCTTACTATTTTAGAATAAAAACATGCATTTGATTTCAGTGTGTAACAGCCAGTAATTTATGATACTTGTAAAGGTTAGTTTTTTTTTTTATTCACTTTTCATTCTCAGTCTCAGTCGTGTTCAGGATCCTTCCCTATCCCCCATCTGAGAATGCTGTTTTCACATAAAGATATGCGTGGCTCTGCAGCGTACTTATGACTGCATTCTCGTACCAATGCTTGCGAACTGAAGTGCCTGCGTGCACTTTTCGTGGCATTACACGTCTATTTTTTTGAGCATGCCCTTGTCGCTCAAACACAGGAACATATGTTGGTGTACAAGAATAAAAAACAAGTGCACTTTTATTCTAGACTATAAGTGAAGAAAAAATAAAGCAAGTTACAGTAGGCGGTTGATACGACAGCTTGCGTGGTGCAATGCTAAGAACTGCTGATTTCCGATCCGTGCTATATAAAATCATCACATTCAAATATTAACAATTTCCACACACCCTTCCTACATTCACGACATGTGTTCTTGTTGCAGTGTACACAGCTCTCTGGGCTATGGTTCCTATTACACTGAATGAGCACCTGACATTGTACTTTCTTCCCTATATAAATAACATTCGAGTATAGCGTCTCCAAATAAATCACATTTGAGTTATAGCGCTCTTTATGTGAAAACAGCATTGTCAGATTGGGGGAATCGTGAACGCGACTGAGAGAATGGAACTGAATAAAAATAAAAGACTGAAATCAAATGTATGTTTTTATTCTAAAATAGTTAAGTACATGCAATATTATTTGAAAGCGAACAGCGTCAGATCGGGCATATTCAAACCCGATCTGACGCTGTTCGTTTTCAAATAATATTGCATTAGTGCGATGATGTTTTTACATATATTGTCTCTTTCATTCATCTTGCGGTTTGTAATCAGTGACCGCGTGTTTTTTCCCCGATCTTGCCAGTTCGCACATGTTGCTGTATGGTGCTGTTTCTTTTGTACTCCAGGACACGCAGAGGACAGAAAAGTACAGCGCAGTAAGTTCAGCGCTATATGCAATCAGACAGACAAACAGGCAGAGAAGGCACTAGATATATAAATAAACAGGGAAGGCACTGTATAATAGATATATTAAAAAACAGCTAAGGGGATAGATATATAGATAGGTAGGAAGGAAAGGCACTATATGATAGGCAGACAGGGAAGCTCCTATATAATAATAAAATTACTGTTATTACTATGTAGATAGACAGGGAGTTCAGCGTCGCAGCGTGTATTCAAACCCGATCTGACGCTGTTCGTGTTTCATTTCATTTTATATAGCATGGATCGGAAATCAGCAGTTCTTAGCATTGCACCACGCAAGCTGTCGTATCAACCGCCTACTGTAACTTGCTTTTTTTCTTCACTTATAGTCTAGAATAAAAGTGCACTTGTTTTTTATTCTTGTACACCAACATATGTTCCTGTGTTTGAGCGACACGGGCATGCTAAAAAAAATAGACGTGTAATGCCACGAAAAGTGCACGCAGGCACTTCAGTTCGCAAGCATTGGTACGAGAATGCAGTCTCAAGTACGTTGCAGAGCCACGCGCATCTTTATGTGAAAACAGCATTCTCAGATGGGGGATAGGGAAGGATCCTGAACACGACTGAGACAGAGAATGAAAAGTGAATAAAAAAAAACTAACCTTTACAAGTATCATAAATTACTGGCTGTTACACACTGAAATCAAATGCATGTTTTTATTCTAAAATAGTAAGAATAAGAGCAGTTTACTTCTCAAAACTGAGCCATGTGGGATCGAACTCATGAGCTTTTGGATACTAGTCAGCGGCTGATACCATCATGCTACTATGTCAGCTGCAGTACGTATGTGTCAATATGGCATGCTAAGGTGGCTTTTTTCTGCAGTTATATTTTTGAGTAAAGGCATACTTGTTCTGTTATATGTGTACCTTTTGTGAAAGTGTTTGATATTTGGACGTCAGGCTTCATACATTATATAGTTTATGCTTACATTTTGTCATTTACTACTACAATATGAAAAACGTTTCTGTTTTAAAAATGTGTTTACACGGATTACTGTAGAAACGGAACACACGTGAAATGCGTGTATTCCAAATAATGATCTATTCTTTCCACTCTAAAACTCCACTTCACTCGTAGATAATCAATCAAGGCATGAGCTGGGAGAAGTTTGTGCACGTTCTAAGTCGTTGGGGGATGGAATAGCCGGCTGCTTGCAGCCTGATTTTATCAGCACATTTAGATGACAAAAGACGCTGGTGGAGAGCTGTGAACGATTTTAAGAAGCGATTTAAGGTGGGACGGAATTACGAGTTTTTTCGTAGGCTCTGGTAATTCTAGTGTTAAAGAGACTACTAAGGACATACTGTGATATTTGGAAATTGTAGAATGAGAAGTACTGCTTAGATTAAATAGGCTGAAATCAAACATATCACCAGGACCAGATAATATTGACCTTATATACATAATAATATATATATATTATTATGACCTTATATAATAAACCCCTGAAACATTTTTAGGAAGTCACTGCACACTTTTGAAGGACTGGAAAATGGTAAATATTGTCCCATTATTAAAAAAAGGTGACCAGGCTAAGCAACTACAGGGCAGTAAACTAAATTAATGGAATTATTAAGGATAAGTTTGAGCAACACATGGCGAGAACAGGAGATTTACTGAACAGTAGGCATTGGTTCATAAGAAGAAGGTAATGTTTTACCAACATGCTGGAACTCTATGAGGAGGCAACAAAAGGATATGAAAAAAGTGGCACATATGATATTATTTATCTTGACTTTAAGAAAGCATTTGATAAGGTGCAACATGATAGGTTGGGCATCACATTACAAGAAGTGGGAGATCAGGGTGATGTTTGTAGATGGATGCAAAAAGACAGAGCGAGCAGAGGGTTATGGTGGTAGGAACCCCATCAGAATTGTCTGATGTTAAGAGTGGTGTTTCACAAGGGTCAGTGCTAGGGCTGCTGTTATTTTTAATATATGGAAGTGTTTTGGATAGGAATATAAGAAAAAAGCTGGTTAGGTTTGCAGATGATACCAACCTAAGTGAACTGGCAGATAATCTGTATTTTGTTGAAACATTACAGAGGGACTTAAGCAGTTGAAATTTAACATAAGTAAATGTAGAGTGTTACATATAGGAAGTAAAAATGTTAGGTTTGAATTCACAATGAAGAGATCTGAAAATTGAAAGTACACCTTTTGAGAATGATTTAAGAGTCATAGTGGAATCGACACTATCAACTGCAAGACAGTGTTCAAAAGCCATTAAGAAGTCTAATCTACTGTTAGGTTATATAGCAAAATTTGTGGAGTACAATTACAAGGATTATAATGCTTAACATTTATAACACACTGGTGAGGACTCATCTGGAATACAGAGCAGCACAGGAAGAAGTCCAGAGAAGAATAACTAGGCTGATTCCAGGGCTACAGGGGATGAATTATGAGGAAAGATTAAAAGAGCTGAACCTTTTCAGTTTAAGCAAAAGAACATTAAGATGAGACATGAGTATTTAAAATTATGAAGGGAATTAGCACAGTGGATTAAGACTCTTACTTTAAAATGAGTTCATCAAGAACACAGGGACACAGTTGGAAACTTGTTATGGGTAAATTTTGCACAAACGTTAGGAAGACTTTTTTTTTTTTTTACACAGAGAACCATAGATAAATGGAACAAGCTACCAAATAGTGTGGTAGACAATAGGACTTTAGGGACATTTAAAGCTAGACTTTATATTTGTTTAGAAGAATTAAGTGGATGGGACTGGCAAGCTTTGTTGTGCTGAATGGCAAGTTCTTGTCTAAATTGTTCAAATTTCCTACATGGTAAGCTAAATCAGAAAAAACTACATTTCTGCATGATCATGTCTGTATCTATTTTGTGGCCATTTATGTAGATTCATTTGAAAGTGTGCAGATAAGACATCCATCCATCCATCCATCTATGGTTTAATATTATATGCTATTTTAAAAAGTTTAAAAAACATCAACACAACATCTGAAAGTATGTTTGATTCTGCTCTAGTGATTTTTTTGGTTTCTAACTATTTTCCTGCTTTCATTCTGCTTTAGTGGAAATCCAGTCCCCACATGGCATTTTAGAAGTGTTGTTTTAAGCTAACCAAGAAGCATGTGTACACATTTCTCGCTTAGTATCATTAGCATTGTGAATACAACGACATGACATTTAAAACCAATTTGAATAAATCCAACATGAGTTGATTTTAGGCAGATTATATAGGAGTAAAATATGTAAATACAAAGAAGCGTTTAATGAATTAGAGATTTTTTTTAACTTTTTAGGGTTATAATATGCACAAACAACTTTGAACAAAGCTCTGCATGCCTAAACTAACTTTCACTGAGCTAATTAAAATCTAAACATGCTGTATACGCTTTTGGGATGAAGGAGGATGGTTGCCATAAGCATTGTCCTAGATTTGAGCCCAGGAATCTGGAGCTGTATGACAGTAGTGAAAGAAAGAAAGAAAGAAAGAAAGAAAGAAAGAAAGAAAGAAAGAAAGAAAGAAAGAAAGAAAGAAAAAGAAAGACTGTGAGGTATTATATATAAAACTTCTATAATTAATAGAAAAATGATCCTGGTCTTCATAGGTGTCTAGCTGAAATTAATTAGACAGGCATTTTCATTATCCAGGTAAAGTTTAAGTTACCAGGGGAACAGATTCTTGATCATATTGCTGGCCATCTTGAAATGAGAAGGAACTTTCATAAAGCCTATTACTTTAACTCAAGTAAATGTTTAACACCCCCCCTGAAATATCATTACTACAGTAATTCTTAGACAAATTCTTCCACCCTCTGCAAATTAAATAGCTTAAAAAATGCTACATTTGCAGTATTATTTAAAAACCTTTGTGTAATGTTCACCTTCTGGCATTTATAAAAGTGTTCTCTGTTTTTATTGTTATTAAAATTAAAAATTTTAAAAAAGACTTTTAGAGAAAAACCTCTAAGCTATTTATGTGACTTTCTCTGTTGGCAATATGGAGCCATCTGTTCCAAATGTGCATTATCTGGAAAATTGTTCATGATATCGGATGTGGCCCTGTACTGACAGTTACATAGGACTGCACTTCTTAGCTATAAGCACATTTTTTAAATCAGTTGAAAATGCTAAAAATCCTGGAAAAGTAACAGCATGCAGTGCAGTTGAAGGCTCCAAATAGCTTTTAAGATTTCATAATGCTTTCTGATTCATGCTGTTTAAATTTGATTATCGATTATCTCATGTTCACTCCTTTCAATGACCTTAATTCAGGCTGTCTACAAAGAAATGGCAATGCGTTACCCAGAGTGACTCAATATGTACCTAAAATATCCCTGTTTTTCTGTAGTATAATCCTGAAACTTTAAATTTTAACACTACCAGATTTCTACAGCACAGGTTTGGAAAAAATACAGTGAAATAACGGTGTAGAATAAGTTTTGACTGATTAATGAATTGATTGATTGATGTCTTCATTACAGCTCCAAGACAAGTAAAATGTAATGCCTTCAAAGTCATCTGTTCTGCAACTGCAGGCAATTCAATTGCTTATATGTGGTATCTGGCGAGTTACACATAGGAAACCCAATCATTATGGTTTATTAGACACATTACTATTGTGTCACAGGCCCTGTGGACTGCTCTTTAATTCCAATTAAGGCTTCCTCAAGATGAAGCGAAGAAAATTTTGCTCAAAGACCAGTCTAATCGTTTGTGCTTTTTGTAACATTTTCTTGAAAAGGAGTTTAAGTTATAGACATGCCACTGTCTGTTTCTATGTGCATTTTTTATTTTTGTAATTCATTTTGATTATACTTCCTCTGTTTAATGGGAGAAAAATTACATTTTGTATTAACACATTGATTAATCTAAACTGCTCAAAAAAATTAAAAGGAACACTTTGAAAACACATCAGATCTCAATGGGAAAAACAATCATGCTGGATGTCTATACTGATATGGACTGGGTAATGTGTTAGGAATGAAAGGATGCCACATTGTTTGATGGAAACCAGCCCTAAACCTAACAGAGGGCTGAATTCAAAGACACCCCAAAAATCAAAGTGAAAAAATGCGGCAGGCTAGTCCATTTTGCTGAAATTTAATTGCAGCAACTCCAAGTCGTACTCAGTAGTTTGTATGACCCCCACGTGCTTGAATGCATGTCTGACAACGTCAGGGCATGCTCCTAATGAGACAACGAATGGTGTCCTGGGGGATCTCCTCCCAGATGTGGACCAGGGAATCACTGGACAGTCTGAGGTGCAACCTGGCGGCATTGGATGGACCGAAAACATAATGTCCCAGAGGTGTTCTATTGGATTTAGGTCAGGCGACTGTGGAGGCCAGTCAATGGTATCAATTCCTTCACCCTCCAGAAACTACCTGCATACCCTCGCCACATGAGGTCGGGCATTGTGATGCGCCAGGAGGAACCCAGGACCCACTGCACCAGCACTGGGTCTGACAATGGGTCCAAGGCAGTCAAGGTACCGTTGTCTAGCCTGTAGAGGTCTGTGAGTCACTCCATGGATATGCCTCCCCAGACCATCACTGACCTACCACCAAACCAGTCATGCTGAACGATGTTGCAGGCAGCATAATGTTCTCCATGGCTTCTCCAGACCCTTTCACGTCTGTCACATGTGCTCAAGGTAAACCTGCTGTCATCTATGCAAAGCACAGGGTGCACAGTGGTGGACCTGCCCATTCTGGTATTCTGTGGCAAGTGCCAATCGAGCTCCACAGTGCCGTGCAGTGAGCTCAGGACCCACTAGAGGATGTTGGACCCTCAGGCCACCCTCATGAAGTCTGTTTCTGATTGTTTGGTCAGATACATTCACACCAGTGGCCCACTGAAGGTCATTTTATAGGGCTCTGGCAGTGCTCATCCTGTTCCTCTTTGCCCAAAGGAACAGCTACCGGTTCTGCTGATGGGTTAAGGACCTTCTATGGCCCTGTCCAGCTCTAGTAACTGCCTGTCTCCTGGAATCTCCTCCATGCCCTTGAGACTGTGCTGGGAGACACCGCAAACCTTCTGGCAATGACACGTATTGATGTGACATCCTGGAGAAGTTGGACTACCTGTGCAGCCTTTGTAGGGTCCAGGTATCGCCTCATGCTACCAGTAGTGACACTGACCGTAGCCAAATGCAAAACTAGTGAAAAAACAGTCAGAAAAGATGAGAAGGGAAAAATGTCAGTGGCCTCCACCTGTTAAAGCATTCCTGTTTTGGGGGTCATCTCATTGTTGCCCCTCTAGTGCACCTGTTGTTAATTTCATTAACACCAAAGCAGCTGAAACTGATTAACAACCCCCTCTGCTACTTAACTGACCACATCAATATCCCAGAAGTTTATTATCAAATACACCCAATGGTGTTTCTGCATTTAGGGCAATAGGGCAAGTGGAGTACTGTCCCCTATCTTCCTGTAGATGGCAGTGCTGCTCAGAAATTAAATAAATACTAAACTCGTCTCAATAATGTAACAGATTATTAAGATTTTTCTAGCAGACTAAGCTAGATTGTTAAGATTTTTCTAGCAAACTCAATCATGATTATTATTCAAAATTTTGTTATATGCTGAATGCAATTTCTTGTCTAGAAAAATATTTATTTTTAATGTGTGTATAATTTTCCTTGTGCCTGGTGCCTCTAGTGTGTTTTGCAGTCCTTCAGGCCCTTGGACCTTGTAGTGCTCTAAGCAACAACAACAACAACATTTATTTATATAGCACATTTTCATACAAACAGTAGCTCAAAGTGCTTTACATATTAAAGAATAGAAAAATGAAAGACACAATTATAAAACAAAATAAATCAACATTAACATCGAATAAGAGTAAGGTTCAATGGCCAGGGGGGACAGAAAACCTTTGCTCATGCGGGCACATGTGCAGTCTGAACTCTTCAGTTCTGCCTTGGGGTTTGAACACTAGCTATTTTAGGCAACCCATTGGCTGATTTTTTGTGACACTCTTTAAAAGCATGCATTAACCTGTGCATCTTGCTATTTTGGACTACTTGTTATCATATCAAAAATCTTGGAAATTATGATTCAGTCAATTAGCTTAGCCAATTTGAACAAAAATCAGTAATTCATCCATATTCATTTTTTGTTTCTGCTTTCAGTATTGAGTATTTTGATGTAGAGATATATTTTAATGGTATTATTTGGAGGTTATAATGTATGATAGTTTGCTAAAATCTCATTATATTATTATTGGTACTGTTAGCATAATGCATTGTGAATCGCAGTGCCTCTCCTTTCTATGGCTTCTTCTTTGCGACTTCAATAAACTTTTTTTCCTTCACATCCTTCATCAACACATTCAGCTGCTAACTATGTCTAACAATACTGACTTAGCGTCAGTGGCATCACCATCTGGTGCCATGGCCCACCTGCCAAGTTGTTGTGCCTGCTTATGATAAAGTCATCCCTGATGGAGGATCGCTGAAATCATGGGAAAGAGAGGTCCTTTCATCGGATTGGCTGGCCCAGCACTGTTTCAGCTAGGGAATGGCCAAATGGGGGAGGCAGCTTGATGGATGATGTCTTCAGGATTATAAACAAATCCAAATCATATGTGATGTCATCCATTGTTAAATTCTGCTACGTACTTCTAAAATTTTTAATTTTATACTGTATTGAGATTTTGTTCTGTTCTGTGTATTGTATTGTATTGCCCCCCTTCTTTTTGACACCCACTGCATGCCCAACCTATCTGGAAAGGGGTCTCTCTTTGAACTGCCTTTCCCAAGGTTTCTTCCATTGTTTCCCTACTGGGTTTTTTTTTTTTTGGGGAGTTTTTCCTTGTATTCTTAGAGAGTCAAGGCTGGGGGGCTGTCAAGAGGCAGGGCCTGTTAAAGTCCATTGCGACACTCCTTGTGTGATTTTGGGCTATACAAAAATAAATTGTAATGTATTGTATTGTATCTGTATTGACCAACTCCTGTTGTGTTACAGCCAAGGTTTATTCCCAGGTTTATTTTCAGCTTTTCATTTATT
Organism: Polypterus senegalus; assembly: GCF_016835505.1. NCBI lineage: Eukaryota > Metazoa > Chordata > Cladistia > Polypteriformes > Polypteridae > Polypterus > Polypterus senegalus. The sequence continues at coordinate 145,675,449 of NC_053162.1, read as the reverse complement.
TTGCCAGTTTTTAATTATTATTTCCCATGATTGAGTGCTATTTCAATTAATTTTGTGTATTAAATTATTATATTATCATCTGCTCTTTATCTATGCTAACATCAGTATCGTCCCTCAGAAATTTATAGAGACGTTGTGTCTGCTAGGCTGTAGCACTTACCAATGCAACTGGATGCTGGACTTCTTGACAGAGAGATCCCAGAGAGTCTATGTCAGAAACATCATCTCCAGTAACATCATGCTGACAAGTGGTGCCACTCAGGACTATGTAGTCAGTCCATTTCTGTTTACTCAGATTCATGATTGTATGGCTGCATACTGCTCTAACACTATAATAGTGTGCAAAAGAGTGTTGCAGAACAGTGGTGTATCTCATCAGAAATGGGGATGAGACAGCTTACAGAGTGGAAATACGACAATTGGCAGACTGTTGCAAGTGCAACAGTTGATCTCTTAATGAACAACATGAAAGAGATAATTGCTGACTTAAAGAAGGCCTATGTACTTGTTGTACACACCCCACTGCACATTGAGGGCTCTGTGGTGGCATTGGTCAAAAGAACTAAATTCCTTTGTGTGAACCTGGCAGCTGATCTGACTTGGTCAATTAACACAACCTACATAGAAGGCACAACAGTGTCTCCACTTCCGTCAGTGGCTGAAGAAGGCAAGCCTGCTTTACCCCATTCTCACCCCGTTTTACTACGGCATTATTAAGACTGTTCTGACTACCTACATTACTGTCTGGTTTAGGAAATGCAGTGTCTCTGACTGTATGGTCCTACAATGGAAAGTGCAGACAGCAGAAAAGATTATTGGTACCTTTGTGCCCTTTATTAAAGATACTGCATTGTCTCTACAAAGCCTATAGCATTGTAAAGGTCTGCCCCCATCCTTTCCTCTGTCCCACACACCTGATAGGTAATAAAGTCAGCCTTTCACTTCTGTTATTCCTTGACGTCTGTAATAACTGAATAGCCTTGCAAGTCCCATTTCATGAAAATGACTACAGCCAGACATTCTGAAGTAATTTTTTTAAAATTTAATTGGCAATTCCAAATGTTCACTGTATGTGAATATGTGTGTTTGCGGATGTGTTTGCTTATGTGTGTGTGAGTGAGAGTGGTCCTTGCGAAAGACTAGATTCCTGTCCAGGTCTGTTTTCAAGTATTACCCAATCCTGCTGAGATAGTCTTTGGCCTCTGCCAATCTGAAATTGATTGAAAGGTATCTAAAAACTACCAACTAAATGTAGCTCATTGAGCATCACAGTGCTTGTAAAGCCATGGGACACACCTGAGTGTAACAACATACATTCTGACTTGTTTTTAGTTTGGAACCTCCTTGTCATTACATTTATTTGCTTCTGTCTTTGGATTCTTCTAATTGGATTGTATTCTGTGAATGGTTGCCCCAGATATCTTTTTCTGATACATCCTTGCTCTTTTAGAGCATTTTTTTACATTTGACCTATGTTTTTGTTAACACTAAAACCACCACTCAAGTGGTGATCTCACTAATGTTCTTCAGTTTGGTATTCAGACTGCCGTACTCTCAAAAACCATAGGTAGCCTAATACAACTTGTGTAAATGTAAAAAATAAATAATTTCTTGATTCATCTCATATACCGTTCATATATATTTTACTTTTAAATGTTAGCATACATTTTTAATATAAAAAAATCCAGGGTGCAGCTATGGTGATAGGTCAGAAACCAATTTAATATTAGTAAAAAGCAAAACAACCTATTTCAGTCATTTAAAATAATATATGATATCAAAACTAATTTTCATGGTGACACTTTACATAGTTTTCTTTTTGTTTTATTTTGTGAGCATTCTCCAGTTTTGCACTGTTGTGTTCTGCTGGAAATGAGAATGACAAACAGGAATGGCTTTCCAAAGTTGCTCTCTGACTCTGCATAAAACCACTTAATTATTTAATTGTAAAAAGCAAAAGGACACTTCAATCATTTGGCTACATAAAATATTACTAAGTTTTTCGATATACAGTAAAACATTTATAAAATGACAGCAATACTTACATATTTCATGAATTATTTACATAAATGGCAGGCAGCATGATGGAGTGAATATAATGCTGTCCATGTAATCAGTCTGGTGTCATTTTTTAGGTCTGAGCCGCTCACACACGAAAAATTGATACACTGTATTCACTTTTGTTTTGCTGCTGGTGTGTTCTGCACTGTCCCTGCATGTTATCATTTTCTGCCTCCTTACCTTCTGCATCCTTTCACATTAGACTGGCATCTCCTGTGTCGTTTTGTTTACAGTTCAGTACAGAGTATTTCCCATGCAAAGTCAGTGCTTGAAGTTGAACAACATTAGTACTGGTAATACATTGTTGTGTCAGCTTCTTCCTCCTTCTTCATATGGACCACACTGATAAATATGTAAACTATTTTAGGAAGTGGTGTTCTCCATTAGAAGTGTGAAAGCTTGTCAAAAGTGAAATGTCCATTAAGACAAGTTCTGTTAAGCATCAGTACACATACATTACCTGTTCTCCGAAACCCAGAAAAGAAAATGTCCACTTCAAGAACTGTGGAAAGTATTACGAAAATATTGTTAGAAGTGACTTTTCTCACATTGTTTGTGAACGGGTTACAAGTTGCATCCATGATCACACTGTTTCTCCCTAGCACTCAAGTGTGATCTTTCTCCAAATAAGCAATAGTATATATCTATACTAATAAAAGGCAAAGCCCTCACTCACTCACTCACTCACTCACTCACTCACTCACTCACTCATCACTAATTCTCCAACTTCCCGTGTAGGTAGAAGGCTGAAATTTGGCAGGCTCATTCCTTACAGCTTACTTACAAAAGTTGGGCAGGTTTCATTTCGAAATTCTATGCCTAATGGTCATAACTGGAAGGTATTTTTCTCCATTAACTGTAATGGAGTTGAGCTGTAATGGCGTGGGGGGGGGGAGGAGTTTCGTGTGACATCATCACGCCTGCCACGTAATCATGTGAACTGACTGTCAACGCAGTACGTAGAAAACCAGGAAGACCTCCAAAAAGCGCTTAAGAAAACATGCATTATATAATTGAGAAGGCAGCGAAACAATAAGAAGCGAGCGAGTGACATATACTACCATATTCATGAGTGCTGCTACCTCGGAAAGAAAGCAAGGTGTAAACCTAAACTTTAAATTAAGTTCATAGACAGGCTACCGCTGGCGTTTCACATGCCCACAGGTAATGCGGGATACAAGTTTAATGAGAGGACGAGGATATAAGCGAGTTTTGATCACTTTGTAACTAAGTTAAAATTGTAGGTGAAGGGGTGTGCTTATGCAAATTCCGAGACTGTGTTTGTGGGGATTGACAGTTAAGGCGGGTGGGGAGTCACGTCATCATCTCCCCGCCCATTCATCCCATTTCACTCTGAGCTGAGCTCTGCAGCTAACGCCGTCTTCCGAAGCAACTTCCTCAGACTGCCACCAAATACTCACAGAAAAATCCACAAGTTAATACACACGCTCTCTAGAGTTTCTCCACACTGAATCCTCCAGGCTACTTACAAAAGGTTACATTGACAATCGTGTTACGTTATTTTTAAAATCTTTCCTTTTCTTAGCACAAGCACAGCTGAGAAGCTTCGATGCATGTGCTCCATAACGTTAAAAATAATGCATTTAATCACACTTTGCATTACAAGCAAAGGGAGCTTTTGTCAATGCATGATTTCCTGGTACACGATTACATTGATCAGCGCATCCCGATTCATTTTACCCTCGCACCACCTTAGTTTGAGAAGAAGTATGAAAAATATGAGGTTAACACAGAAAAACAGATCACCAATTCAAGCTTTATGAATAATCGATTCGCCATCAATAATTGTTTTGGTAAAGCCATCCTCCTTCCATTTTATAATTTTTCCGCCATTAGCCATGATTAAATGAGCGGTAAATAAAGTAAGAGCAAAGCGAGGGTGACTTATTTAGGCAGGCATATATATGACAGCAACACTCATGACAATGTCAATCATGTTACGTTATTATTAAAATGTTTCCTTTTCTTTTCATTACTTCTTTAACACACTACTTCTCCGCCGAGCGGGTATTTTGCTATATATATAATATATGAATTACCTCCAAAGAGCTGAGACTTTTGATATCATGAGCGTGTGTACAAAAGGGGTCTCCTGCCCAGCAAAAGTCGAGCAGCCAGCGCGTGCATAGCTGTGCCGGCCTTTGAGGCGCTGACTGCGCTTCTGCTTTAAGTCAAAGTGAGCACTTTTAATTTTTTTCATCCTCCCCCTGCGCTATAGCCCAGACAAGTGCAAACACGGACCCCTTTTCTACACCACGGCAAAATAATATTAAGGCGATTCACACTTTCTTTTGCACGATACGATTATGAGGTCCTACTCGGATTATGAACACGCACGAGTGGAGGACTGACAGTGCCATCACAGCCGATTAATGGCGGGGCGTCTCACCAGTCTACACAAGACCCACCGCGACTGTCCCCAAAAGGCGATCATAACGTCAGCGAACACATCTCTCTATACTATATAAAAGAAAAAGGCAACTTTCCTTTCTTTACACCTTTTTCCTTTTATCCCAAACCAAAGCCTTTCTCTCTTAACACTGCAGAGGACACAAAACTAATTTTCTTTAAATGCCGGTAAGGCACATTACCAGAGGCACAAATTTGAACGTTCACATAGAAAATGTAATTTCTATACCACAGCCGTCGTGTAGCGCCTTTCAAAAGGGATCTACTACCGAGAGATGATCCATATACATTTTAGCTGCTGTTAGTTACTTACCTGTTGTGTTACACAGTCTTTAAAATGTAGTTTACCCACAACCACTCCAGTAGTGCTCAATGTACCTGTACTTCTTAAAACGTTAATGTTTTACTGTTTAATAACTTATAGACTATATTTTATTATTTTTCCCTTGCACTCAGTGACCAAAGCTATACACACACATATAGACACATACAAACATACACACAAGTATATGTATGTGTATATATATGTATGTATGTGTATATATATATATACACACACACACCCCTATCTACATTATATATACATATATATATACACACACACATACATACATATATATAATTTGTGTGTGTGTATGTATGTATGTGTGTGTATATATGATGTAGATAGGTATGTATATATATATGTGTATATGTAGATATGTATACTGTATAGATATGTAGATATGAAGATATGTATGTGTGTATATATATATATATATATATATGTATGTATGTATGTGTGTATGTATGTGTATGTATGTATGTATGTATGTATGTATGTGTGTGTGTGTGTGTGTATATATATGACAGCAGCAATCCAAGCTGTGAGAAAACAGTAAAAAGGAGGCATGTCAGACGTCATGGTACATTTTCTGATGCAGCTAGACGAAAATAACTTTGTGACGCTGCCACCAAATACACAAAACAATTACTTTGACAATCATGTTACATTATATTTAAAATGTTTCCTTTTCTTTTTCATAACTTCTTTAACACATGACATCTGCGAAGCTGGTATTTTGCTATATATATATATATCACAGCGACACTCATAACAGTGACAAAACAATTACATTAACAATCATGTTACGTTATTTTAAAAATTTTTCCTTTTCTTTTTCGTACCTTCTTTAACACACTACTTCTCCGCTGCAAAGCGCAGGTATTCTGCTAGTTATATATATTTGTGACTTACATCAGCAACTATCCAAAATTTGATTCCAGACTTGTCAGGCTCATTTGACTTTCACTACTTGGAAGAACATCAACAATTTAACTGCTGCTTATCAATAGATATGTCTGCCCTTACATGTAACACATGGTGCAGTTGAGCTTAAAGTGTGCCAAGTGTCTGATGTAGCAGCAATGCTCCCAGTATAAGAAGTGCACAGCCAGCATCAGTTTTACATGGGGAAAGGAAAACACACCAGAGAGCACATTGTGGACACAGTAATCCACAAGTGATTGCAGCTCTCTTGTAGTGTTTTCACAGATTACAGACCCAACGATGTATGCAAATACAAAAATAAAATTATATATGCAATTGTGTATGTAATTCAAAATGTGAGCCAGCATTTCAATATAGCTGTACTCAAATCATATTTTTTCTCCTGAAAGGTGCCTTATTTATAGTCAAGCACCATGTTGCATTGGTCCTACCATTTTCACAAAGACAGTTCACTATTTATTTTAACATTTAAATTCATTGCCAGTTTGCAATGAAACTTTGCGAGTAGTATGCTGTTGTCCATTATTGCTCTTTCTGCTTGCAGCTCAGTTGTCACATCTAATATATGCCACTTCACATGTTCTCCCTTCCCTACATCAAATTCATATTTAAAAGTAGCTGTTTACCTAAATGAAATAACTGGAGTGCTGATAGTTTTCAGATTTGCTTTTTTATTTATCATGCATAATGAAACAATGTGCTGAAGACAGATGGCACTTCACATTTTAAAAACAATGGCAGGAGGGGTTTTGTTGAGGTAAAAATGATATGCAAATGCAGTCAAGCGCAAGTCAGAGGATAGTGACAGTTATTCACAAATGGGTGCCAACGTTCAATGGCGTGGTTTATGGTGGTAATGGGCCTTTTGTTGCAAAAACATAGCCATGTGTAATGCAATAATTTAGGAAAAATCACAGAAGGACAGGAGCATGATGCAAACACTAATTATATAATTAAAGATTTAAAAACAAAACTCCAGTTGTCGTTGACCATGACTCTTTTACTGATAATAAACTCTATTTTTTATAACAATTCCATATTGCCTTTTGTTTGCCATAAAGAGTTCATATGGTTTTGTCTCCCTTGTAAGGGATTATTTGTGAATTATGGGCCTTCATGCATTTTTGAAATTTTAAAGAAAATTCCCCTCCCCATGAAAGACATTTTAAACAACCACAACTTTTCCTATAGCAGTGTCACCTGGCAAAAATATTCAATTGTTTGAGAAAGACCATGGCAGAGATTTGACCAAGAACCTGATGGTCATTCTGCCTGAACTCAGCAAGACTTGTGAGGAGATGGGAGAAACATCTAAAAAGACAACCATCTCTGCAACACTCCAACAGTCTGGGCTTTATGACAGACTGAAGCCTCTCCTCAGCACAAAGAGCTGGCCTAAAGGCACCTAAAACACTTTCTGATTATGAAAAACAAGATTCTCTGGTTTGATGAAGCCAAGATTTGCTTCATGTTGGAGAAAACCAGGCATTGCTCATCACCTGTGCAATACCATTCTAACAGTGAAGCATCCCCAGATTCACATGTGCGTAGCTTGTCATGTCATATCAAGAAGACTCCAGGCTGTAATCACTGCCAAAGTGCTTCAAATAAGTACTGTGTAAAGGATCTTAGTGTCAATGTGATATTTAAGTTTTTAATTTTAATTAATTTGCAGAAATTCATAAATCATGTTTACACTTTGTTATTCTGTAGTATTGAGAACCCTATGCCATAATCCCCCCTGTTTCTTGATGTGGGAAAAAGTCATTTAAACAATTTTAGCGCAAGGCTGCAACATAACAAAATGTGAAAAAAGTGAAAGTGTCTTAATATTTTCTGAATTCACTGTATACATTGTACATGATGGACTTGTAGGAACTAATACAGAAGTATAAATGGAGGTGTGCAGTATAGTGGTGCCTTTGGGGATAAAGCATTGTCAATAATGACACTGATAGTGACACATGGTCTCCACTAAGAGAGAGTTTCATGCCCCAGTTTAATTATAAGCGCCCAGAAGTTAAGTACTTGGGCATTGTGATAAGTAATATTAAATGCTTCCCATGTGTTTGTAGATAGGTGGCACCAGTGTGGATCAATAGCATGTGTGTGGCCTTTTGCTACTTTTAGTGGTGAATAAGTGACTCAGGGTTGGCCTGACCCTTTAAGAGTTGGGTATCAGAGTTGGTAGGACAGCTGGGGCTGCTAGGGGGAATGTTAACAAAAGAGACCTGTCATGGTCAATCAGACTATTAATAGTTTTTTATGGAAAAAAAAATACTGTTTTGTATACATTTATATTGTGAGACTTTTGAACTCTTTTAAGACCCTCCCCAATGGGACAACACACAAAAGCACAACTGCCTCTTTTGAGACACTCCCCAACAGGATGACACTCAGAAACGCGACTGCCACAGATTTGCAGCGCCACAGAAACAACTTCAAGCTGACTTCTGCCACGCACAAAGCACCGGTTGCTTGATGGGTGATGCAGAGAACATTCTAACTTGGCCACTGACCTGGCCCTGACTCTGCCAGTTTGCTGTGTCTGTGTATAGTACAATGGTAGATCCCGCTACAATTAAAAACCTTGCTGTTTCTGAGTGGAAAAAAGCTGGTTTTGCTAAAGTACTGAGACTCAGCCTCATCTTTGGGGTGTAAGACCGTCTCACATGTCACAATATATACATGTGGACTTACAAAGAATTGAATGTACAGGATTTTCAATCAAATATTGAAAATGATCAAAATATTTATGATTGTTAGTTTGTTCAAATACCTTTGAACCCTTGGAAATGGCTGTCATTTCTAAACGGCTCACATGATACAGTATGTTTGGTAAACCACTGGAATTAAAGCTGAAAGTTTCACAAATTTCAATCACATAACAATCGCTTAATTTCAAATCCATTGTGGTGGCATACAGAGCCAAAATTATGAACATTGTGTTATTCTCCAAATATTGAACAAATACTGAAGGAGTTTCATACGGAGTACATGATTACTTTCATCTCTTTCTGTGCATTACTATATGTGTGCATGTCCTGTATTGTCTGCCTTTGTTTATTCTGGTATTGAGTGTGTGAGTAATTTAGTCTATAGAATTTGATACTCTCATTAAACCTGCAAAGCCTGTTATGCTTTTATTGCCTGGCGGGATTTTTGTTTTGGTGACTTAAGCTTAATTCTGTTTTTTGGTTAACTCTAGCTTGGCATTTGAACAGGAAAGTCTATTGATGCCATGTCATAGGAGATTTGCTGAAAGTTATGTGTCCACTTGTTACACTTGCTATCAGACCAAATCTATTTTAGAGATCCAGATTTTACAAAATAACTGTACGAACACTTAGGGTAGGCAAGGTGGCAAAGTGGTAGCACTGCTGCCTCACAGTAAGGAGACCAGGGTTTGTATGCTGTGCCTTCCTTACGTTGATTTGCATGTTCTCCTGTGATGATGTGGGTTCTTGCTCCATACTCCCTCTTCCTTTTTGGGAGCCCTTGAACCCGACACTGTCTGTAATGTAACCGGATGAGCTGGACAATGAGGACATCACAACGAAGCAAGGGGAAATGTGAAACAGTGCAAAACTGCTTTTATTTAAAACCAACAAAGCAAATCCAAACAAAATCCCAAAATTAGTGCAGTGCTTTGTAACGTCATTACATAAATAATCCATTTAAAAACAGTGAAAATGTGGAGGTTAAAATCCAATAAACAAATCCTTTAAAACCGAGGTTAAAACAATATTAAGGGCTTGAAACTGTCCTCTTTTAAAACCCGGTGCCTTCATTAGCTGGCGGCTCCCCTGGCTTCTCCCATCTGGGCTCTGCACCAGAGGAGTTGCCCTACCTACAGCTGACCTTCTCCACATTCAGTTGCCTTCCATCTTCTGGCTCCATATGGCAACTTTCCCAGATAGAAACTTGGGTTCCACCAATGGCCAGGGCACTCACGCTGTGGTTCCGATCCAAAATGTCCCACTTCCACTGCCTTCACGATCTTACACGGCAAGCCTTCCTCAATTATGGTCACTTCTGCTCCTCTGAAAAACTCAGCAGGAGTGACCCAATCCGTCTTCCCCCAGGTGCCTGTCAAACACCCCGCTAGGGCTCGCTCATCCAAGCTGCCTGTCCTTTTCACAGCGAGCTGCTCTCACTCGCTCGCTTACTACCGGCTTCTGTACTTCTCCAGCCTTCCTCTTCTTACCACTAACCTCCATTCTCTTTTTTCGATCTTTTTTCTTTCTCCTCTGAACCCGCGCTCCTGGGGACATAACAGGTGCAGCGATTAGCAGCTCCCAGCATCAATTACAGATACGGACGATTCCTCACCTGTGCACTTAAGCGAGGAAATGTCCACACCACATTGCATCCAAGAACAGCTCCGGCCATACTACCACGCCCCCTCTTTAAGCTGCAAGTGTGGCGATTATTTATTTAAAAACTAGCCTTTTATTCTGAGCCATGGAGCCGCTATGCCACATCTCCCTGCATCTGCATAATTTTCCTGCAGGTTCTCCGGTTTCCTCCCACAGTCCAAAGACATGCAGGTAAGGTGAATTGGCGATACTAAATTGGCCCTATTGTGTGAGGGTTTGTTTCTGTGTGTGTGTGTGTGTGTTCACCCTGCAATAGACTGGATCCCAGTCCAGGGTTTGTTCATGACTTGTGAACTGTGCTAGCTGGGATAGGCTTGAGCACCCCCTGCAAAACTTTTAAGGGTTAGAGAAATGACTGAATACTTTGAATTGCACAGAGGAAATCTATTTAAAGTCATAATGACAAGTCCCTCTCAACCAACAGAAAACTCCTAAACTGTATGGCACCAATAATTTTGAGATGAGTCTTATGGTTTAAAAAAACAAAATGTTATTTATTAATTTGAATTTGTATATATTTTTAATGTCATCTTTAAGTGCAATTATTTGTAAATTGCATTTCTTATTGTTATATAGAAAATAAAACAACTCTTTGGAGAATAAAACCAGAATTAAAAGGGAAATGTGGAAATAGACACAAATACTGAAATAAAAAGGAGGCAAAAAAATTGTAGTTGCCTCATTTGAACTTGGTATATACTGATTGGCGCAACTGTTTACCCACACAGTGGCCAAAACATCAAAAGAGTTCTTTTCACCTCCCACACCACAACATCATTCTGTTAGCTGACCCACTGCCCCAACTCACCCTCTGACTCTGGCTGTTGCTCTTGTAGTTACAGCTATACAGTACACATGAGGATGCAGCAGCTACAAAGGTAAAACCTCATTATCGATCACAGTGTGTTCTCTGCAGTATTATCTGAAAGTTTCAACAAAAGGTTCAGGGGTTGTGTGTACCTTTGTGTTTGTCTGAATGTATAACGGAACTGAAGAAACACCTGTAAACATTTCTAACATTATAAGAAAACCAAACTAGACACAGATTTTTTTTCTTTATTATTCACATGGAGAAATTAATTATTTGTATAAAAAGATCTCAAAATATTGTCTTCCAGTGGACAAATCAGAGATCATACAGTAGAAGTCGAGATTCCCAGCCTCTCTAAAATATTTTCCACCATGAATTTTCTGAAATATATTCCAAGAAGGGTTAATATAACATGTTTTGCAAAGTCTTTTAAAAGATTCCATTCAGGAGCAACCTCTTTAGTTATTTGCCTAAATGAATTTTTTCTGACATCAGAACTTGAGGAATTGCAAGAATATTTTTCTATAGATTGAGTAATATAGTTTCCCTTCAATAATAATAAGAAAGAAAGAAATGTGTCATTCTTTAAATACCAAGATTGATAACTATGTGTATTGCTTGATATACTAAAACACTTATACAGGACCTACAAAAAGTATTTACCTGTGGGAAGTTTTCAATTTTTATCGGTTTACAGTGTAAAATCACATTGGATTCAATTTAGCTTTTTTGATGCTGATTAACAGAAAAACACAATATACTAATAACCCAATTGTGCTTCACTCACTCAGAACATGGGACCAGTGTAGAAAGCATTTTAAGATGAAGAATCGTTTATCTGTGCACCTCTGCAAGAGAACCACCTTTTTCAACCTTCGCAAACATATGCAGTTTTTAATATCTGGAAAAAATTTGGGATTAACTTGCTTAGAGATCTTTATATAGACAACGTCTTTGCATCCTATGAACAATTACATTCCAAATTTAACATTCCAGCTACACATTTCTTTCACTATCTTCAAATTAGGAACTTTGTTAAACAGAACCTTCCCGATTTTCCTAATCTTGCACCCTCATCCATGATGGAAAAAATATTGCTCAATCTCAAGGACTCAAACACCATCTCTGCAATATATAAAATCATTTTACAGTCCCTCCCTTTCAAAGAGGACACTGGGAAAAAGATCTTTCAATTGATATATCAGAAAAGGAGTGGAAAGTAGCAATGCAGAGAATTCACTCGAGCTCCATATGCGCAAAGCATACAATTATTCAAGTCAAAATTATATATCGAGCACATCTGTCTCGTCTAAAACTCTCCAAAATGTTTCCAGGGCATAATCCAACCTGCGAATGCTGCAATCAAGTCCCAGCTTCACTGGGTCACATGTTCTGGGCTTGTACCAAATTAACATCATTCTTGACCAAAATTTTTAATTACCTTTCAGACAGCCTTGGTCTCACAATCCCTCCTAACCCATTAACAGCTGTGTTTGGGTTTCTTCCAGATGGGTTTAAAGTGGAGAAGGACAAACAAACTGTGATCGCATTCACTACACTTTTGGCACGCAGACTTATTCTGCTAAACTGGAAGAATCTAAACTCTCCTCTTTTAAGTCAGTGGGAAACCGATGTTTTATACTATTTCAAATTGGAAAAAATCAAATACTCAGTTGGAGGATCCGTACAGATTTTTTTTCAAAACATAGCAGGATCTAATCAGTAATATTTTTAAAATAAGCTCTTAAAGCACAGAGGAAGCAATTATTTCCGTATTTCTTTGTCTTCTACTTTTAACTCTATTGGCTTATCAAACTTATTAATTTAGGTATGTTTACATGCCTTAAATTTTACGCCCTTTGCCTTGCTCGCTCTCTCTCAGGGGTGGGGGTCGACTTGTCCCTAATTTTACTTTTTGTAAAAATGTATTGATTTGTATGGAATGATTGCAATAAAATTAATAAAATTTCAAAAAAAAAAAAAAAAACAATTGGAATGGAAACAGATCTCTACAAATGGTCTGAATTTGTTACAAATATAAAACACAGAACATTTGTTCACATAAGTATTCTCCCCCTTTAAAATGACATACCTAAACCTTCACTGGCAAAGCCAATCCGTTTTAGAAGTCAAATAATATGGTAAATAGGAATCACCTGTCTTTAGTCTGGAGGTTTCAATTGATTGTATTATAAATTTACCTTATCAGGAAGATCCAACTTGTGGTGAGTTAGCATTGTGGCCTAACCGACACAATGAAGACAAAAAGAACACTGCAAGCAACTCTGTTAAAAGGTTATTGAAAAGTGCAAGTCATAGGATGGATACAAGAATATATTCAAGTCACTGAAAACCCTTGCAGTCCATTTAGATCAATTGTTAAGAAATGGAAAGATTATGACACAGCTGTAAATCTGCCTAGTGCAGGCCATCCACAAAAACTTTGTAACCATGCAAGAAGAAGAAGGAGCTACAAGCTACCGTGGCTGAGACTGAAGAGGCTGCACATCAGCTTGAAAAAAGGCCACATGGACACACTGAAGAGACTGAAACTGAGCTTTTTGACCATAAGCCTATGTGCCATGTTTGGCATAAGCCAAACACTTAACTTTGTCAACAATATACCATCCCCACCATGAAGCATAGATGTTGGTGATGCTTCTCTGCAGAAGGCCTTCGGAAGGCTTGTGAGGATGGAGCAAAATACAGAGAAATCCTGGAAGAAAACATGATGTAGACTGCAAGAAACCTGTGCCTTGTGAGAAGATTTATTTTCTAGCAAGACAATGACTGCAAACAGAAAGCCAAAGCTACACAGGAATGGCTTAAACACAACAATGTTAATGTCCTGGAATGGCCGAGTCAGAATCCAGGTCTCAATCCAACTGAGAATTTGTTGCTAGACTTAAAAGGGCCGTTTCCTTGAGATCCCCATGCAAGTTGACAGACCTTAAGCAGTTTTCAAAGAAGAAAAATTTCAATGTTTAGATGTACTAAACTGATGGATACCTGTGCACACAGACCCAAGGCTCTCATATGGCTGTGAAAGGTGCATGTACTAAATAATGAAGGGGATGAATATTTGTGGAGTGAATTACATTGTATGTAACATTTGTAATTAATTTAGACAACCGTGCAGACTTTGACATTAAAGAGCCTTCTTCTGTTGATCAGTCTCAAAAAAATTAAATTAAATCCACTGTTATTCAATGTTGTATAGCAATACAATATGTAAACTTCCAAAGGGGTGAATGCTCTTTAAAGGCACCTTATTTTGCTAGCATACCAAAAACAAACACACTGTAACTTAAACACATAATAGAATACAAGTATTTGCTAAAAAGTTGAAGATATGCCCATACCATAATATCTTCAGAAACATACTACAGGGTACATGCTAACATAAAGGCCAAAACTGCCCATGTTTGTAACAAAGTTAACTGTAATTCTCCAACAAATCCCCTCTTTTCTCTTCCCATCTATAAAGCATCAGTTCTTGGAATCTAACAGTCTTATTGGCAACAGTCAGCAATAGGCAGTGTGGCGTAGAGCTGAGGCCCTTGCCCGGCCAGGATGCCTCCACACTGGAAGGACCGGGGGAGGGAGCATATTCAGAGCAGTCCTTCCCCCAGAACGCCAGATGGCAGCCCCTCTGGGTTTGCAGCTTTGCCTCGGACTTTTGCAGGGCTCCATGGGAGTTGGAGTTGCATCAACAAGCACCTGGAACACTTTTGGGTGCTGTATAAAAGAAGCCAGCAGACACTACTTGGGGAGCCAGAGTTGGGAGGAAGGAGATGAAGCTTGCCAGGAGGAGTGGAGGAGAAAACGAGAGAGAAAAAAGAAGAGAAATGTGTATTCTGCTGTGACTGCGCTGGACTTTCTTGTGCTTGTGGGAAATGGGGGAAGGTGTTTCCTATGAGGAAAATAAGAAAAATAATAGCGTGTGCTTGTACTTGTGTGTCTGTGTCAGGTTTGGGCAGCGGTGTGCTCGCCTGCTGGTCCACAATAGACATAAACAATGTGCAACACCACACTGTACTCTCCAGAGATTTATGCATCCGTACTTACTTTCTGTGGAAGCCACTTCAAGATGTGTAAAATGTTTAGTATTAACAACTGTGGTAAGATGTTCTGTTTTCAGTGTCAGAAATAATAAGAACAAGAGAAAAGGTCAAAAGTCAACAGTTTTGAAGAGGTAAGCAGTTCCACTTCAGGAGGAGAGGGGGTGCTGATGCTAACAGTATCTTCTGCTTTCCATTTAGCATTGAAAAGCCACTCAAATGGGATTCCCTGAGAAGGCCTCGCCCTTCTATCAAAAAACAGAGCCACTCCCAGAAGTTGGCATCACATAATGACCTGGCATTCGAGGAGGACAGAGCTCTGACTCTTTCATTAATTTTATATCTGTCTGAATGCTGACTGAAGCCACTTTTTATTTTGCTTAGAGACCCAAAAGCCTGCTATTTTTGTTTTAATTAAAAGGGGGTGACCTTTAGCCTGCAAACCCGAGTCTGCTTTCCTGGCCATGTTACAGTATTCAGTCTGACTCAGTCTCCTTCATGTGAAGTCTGCATAACAACAGGTTTAAATACATTGACATAAATGCGCAAAAATCTTGTAATAATAATGTAGCTTTACCATTTTTGTTCCCTTGCCTCTTGTCAGATACTGCAAGTAATTGAAATTCTGGAGCTTGTTGAAAAAGTGAAAATTAGGTAACAAAGCCAGATACTGACATAAGATGTAACTGCCCTCCATTAACTTTGGATCATTAAAAGACCAAAGACTGACCAGGGGTGCAGCACAGAAAGAATGACAAAAAGAAAAGCATGAATATTAGATTCAAAGATAAGAAAGCAATAGGTAATCGGCTAAAATTACAGACATCCCTGCCTCATTAAGAACTGCAAATGAATCATACAAAGATTAGTGCTTTAGATGGGATGAAATTGTTATGAGCAGTTACAAAGGCTGCAGGTGAAACAAATTAATAATATGATTGAAAGCTTAATTAACCTTGCATTTTAATGGTGGCTCTCGCTTCTGATAAAGTTTATTTATCTGAATAATTTCTCAGGGGTGAGGTTGTGGAGCATTTGGGGGGTTGAGTAGAATCTAAACTTGTATAAATGTGTAATAAATTAATTCCTTTTTAATAAATATGAAGTAGGTACCGTTACAGTCAATGCAAATTATTATGGTATCACAAAAGGAATACCTTGCACTCACTCCATGCCATCCTGGCTCAATAAAAATGCTTTGCCGAAACCCATTCAGACTCCAGCTTAGCACTTAACAGTGTGGCACTGTCAACACTAATCACAATCCTCAATTTGTTACTTGGATCCACCCTCTGTAATTGGATTTTGGATCTCCTATCAGACCTCAATTAATACAGAAGAGCATCACCAAATCTTCCAGACGCTCAGCACAGGCACACCACACTGTAATGTTCTGAGATCCTTTCTGAACTCCTTGTTAACCTCTGACTGTGTGGCCAGACACAGCTCCAACTCCATCCATCATAAACCTGATTACCAAGAATAAGAAATGGCTTGCGAAAAAAGAGGTTTACCTGCTGACAATGTGGTTGCCAGGACAGCAACCCCCTCAATTAATGTCAGCATAAATGACAAGCAAAAGGCAAACATATTCCCTTCTACAGTGGGAGTCTTTTCTTGGAGTATCATTTGAACTGATATGAACTGAAGTAAACACAACCCATTTCAGCTCACCAATGTCTCTATTTCCTCAGACATCTGAGGAAAGTCCAGAGTTTTGCTATGCATCAGGTCATGCATATATATATATAAATATATATATATATATATACACACAATGCTAAAGTTTGTCTGCCACGTAAAAACTCACAAACCACTGGGCCTTGAACCGTGAGTTTTGATCTTGGTCTTAATCGAGAGGTTATGATGTGATACATACTCCTATTGCAAAAAAATGGAGGTGTGGGCTACCCTGACAATGTAATCGGGCCTCAGATCATTCTCATACCAATCAGAGCCATAGGCATAAAACATGGATTACAGGAAAAAAAACAGAAGTGACATCTGCTAAGAGTGAAGCATACTGCAGAATGTAGGCATGATACACACTGACAGCTGATGTCCTGCTTAAGCCTTTATAGCAGGCATTGAGCAGCTCTGTAACACAGAGGCTGATCACCTTTCCAGGTAGCCCACAAGTTACAATATGCATGGCATGAATTTAAAGAGCCCCTTTTAGAAGAACTCTGTGATTGTAAGCAGAAAATGAACCACTTTCCTTTGAGGATTAATGTTCTGAGTGTTTCTTAGTTTATGTATATCATTATTGTTTCAGTTGTCTTTGAATTGTTATTTTTCATATTTTCACGTATTTTCTGTGATGTGTGCAATTATGTAGTGACTCCTTAAATGTGCCTCCATTCAGTGTTTTGTGGGTGGAGCCACCAGGAGGAGGGGCCACCCTGACACCCCCATACCTGTGCCATCATTGTGAACTGGTCCCAAAACCACATAAGTCTGATAAATACTTCCAAAATTGCCCATTGGGGGGTTTATGGTGAATACCTTGACTAGAAACAAAAAAAGGCCTTGAGGAATAAAAGATTAATTTTTAACAAAAATGCTCTGAAGCACAAGAAGCTCCATGAAGCATGAAAAGAAGTTACCTGAAAAGGCAAGACAATCAGAAGCAAACACAGTATAGAATTCCAAGGCAAAGTCAAAAACAGAGCAGAAGGGCAAAATAATCCAAAATGTCTCAATAAGCATAAGACATAACAAAAAAATACAGAACTCACCAAAAACTCTATGTGCATTTGAAATGAACTGCTAGGAACTATGGAAGGCCTTCCAATTTATAGGCTGGAGGACAGTGCCTGGTTGTTCCTGGCAGGTGGCCCTGCCCCTTGCGGAACCACCATTAAAACACATGGTGCATAACACAGCATCTGTATAAAAATAGACAAAACCAAAACAATAGACATTATGTACATAAATTAAAGAATCAAACATGAACAAAAGAAATATTAAATATGAACTTGAATCCCAACCAGAGGAGTAACCCTGGCAGAGATATGACACTGGCTATTTAGACTAATGATGAGTAAGCTTAAATCTGGAGGACATTGCATTTAACACTAGAATTACCAGAGCCTACGAAAAAACTCGTAATTCCGTCCCACCTTAAATCGCTTCTTAAATCCCTTCACACTTCTCCGCCAGCGTCCTTTGTCCTCTAAATATGCTGATAAAGAGAAGCTAGGAGCAGCCGGCTATTCCATCCCCCCACCAATTTAGAACGTGCACGAACTTCTCTCAGCTCATGCCTTGATTGAGTATCTGGGAGTGAAGTGGAGTTCTAGAGTGGAAATAATAGATCGTTATTTGGAACACACGCATTTCATGTCTGTTCCGTTTCTACAGTAATCTGTGTAAACACATTGTTAAAACAGAAACGTTTTTTATATTCTACTAGTAGATGACAAAATGTAGGCATAAACTATATAATGTATGAAGCCTGAAGTCCAAATATCAAAGAAACATGTTCACAAAAGATACAAATATAACACAACAGTTGTGCTTTTATTCAAAAATATAACTGCAGAAACAAAAAGCCGCCTTAACATGCGACATTGACACCCATTTATCATAACTGTCTCCGTGGTGCAATAGAATCAGTTCCCGCCTGGGAATCAAAAGGTCGTGAGTTTGATCCTGCACCAGTCCGTTTTGAGAAGTAAACTGCTCTTAGTCTTACTATTTTTGAGTAAAAGCATACATTTGATTTCAGTCTGTAACAGCCGGTGCAATTTATGATCCTTGTAAAGGTTAGCTTTTTTTTAATCCACTTTTCATTCTCTCAGTCGCATTCAGAATCAATCCATACAACCCCATCTGACACGGTTGTTTTCACATAAAGACGCGCTATAGCTCTGCAGTGTACCACGATGCATACTAACGCCCCAAAGGGTTCTGACACACAAACGCTGGCAAAGCTGCCTTCTTCGTATCTCACCATCACTTGATTTTCTTTTTAATCAGTTTTATTGAGTGTTTCTGCCAGTCCCCGAAAGTTGCTGTATGCTGTTTCTTTTGTACTCCTGGACATGCAGAGGAAAGAATGGTAAAGAGCAGTAACTTCGGCGCTATATGCAATAATCAGACACTCCCCATCTGCCCGTGTCGCTCAAACACAGGAACATATGTTGGTGTAAAAGTATAACAAAAGTGCACTTTTATTCAAGTAAGAAGCAATGTACTCACTTCTCTCTATGCTGTGGTTTCTATTACACACCTAAAAGAAAGAGACAATATATGTGAAAATATCATCGCACTAATGCAATATTATTTGAAAACGAACAGCATCAGATCGGGTGTGAATTTATGCAGGAACTGGAAATTCTCTGATGTGGGACCTTCCCCCAGGGAAGAAAGTACAATGTCAGGTGCTCATTCAGTGTAATAGGAACCATAGCACAGAGAGGTGTGTACACTACAACAAGTACACGTGTCGTAAATGTAGGAAGGACGGTCCTTGGGTGTGTGGGAACTGTTAATATTTGAATGTGATGATTTTATATAGCACGGAATGGAAATCAGCACTTCTTAGCATTGCACCATGCAAGCTGTCGTATCAATCGCCTACTGTAACTTGCTTTCTTTTTTCTTTGGTTATACAGGTAGTCTTGAATAAAAGTGCACTTGTTTTGTTTGCGAAATTAAGTGTCTGCGTGCACTTTTCGTGGCATTACACGTGTATTTTTTGAGCATGCCCGTTTGAGCAGTATAAAAAGTATTGAAAAGTATAACAAAACAACGGGCAGATGCGGAGTGTCTGATGATTGCATATAGCGCCGAAGTTACTGCTCTTTACCATTCTCTCCTCTGCATGTCCTGGAGTACAAAAGAAACAGCATACAGCAACATGCGGGGACTGGCAGGAACACTCAATAAAACTGAATAAAAAGAAAATCAAGTGACGGTGAGATAGGCAGCTTCGCCAGCGTTTGTGTGTCAGAACCCTTTTTGGGGGTGGCGTTAGTATGCATCGTGGTACACTGCAGAGCTATAGCGCGTCTTTATGTGAAAACAGCCATTTCAGATGGGATTGTATGGATTGATTCTTAACGTGACTGAGAGAATGAAAAGTGAATTAAAAAAAAAAAAAGCTAACCTTTACAAAGATCATAAATTGCACCGGCTGTTACAGACTGAAATCATATAGTTTATGCCTACATTTTGTCATCTACTAGTAGAATATAAAAAACGTTTCTGTTTTAACAATGTGTTTACACAGATTACTGTAGAAACGGAACAGACATGAAATGCGTGTGTTCCAAATAACGATCTATTATTTCCACTCTAAAACTCCGCTTCACTCCCGGATACTCAATCAAGGCATGAGCTGGGAGAAGTTTGTGCACGTTCTAAATTGGTGGGGGGATGGAATAGCCGGCTGCTCCTAGATTCTCTTTATCAGCACATTTAGAGGGCAAAGGACGCTGGTGGAGAGGTGTGAAGTGATTTAAGAAGCAATTTAAGGTGGGACGGAATTACGAGTTTTTTCGTAGGCTCTGGTAATTCTAGTGTTAAGGAGTCTGTGAGTATTGCATTTTCTTTTAAATTCTACTCATTTCATTCACTTTCTTACTTCTGTTTAAAGATTTTGATTTATTGTTTGTTTATTTTGGACTTGTTTGTTTCATGTCTTAGCTAAGGTTTCTCCCCTGGCTAGGGTTCAAGTTCATGTTTTATGTGTCTTTTGACCATATTTGATTTTTTCATGATGATTATTTGTATCTTTCCTTATTTTTGGTAATGTCTATTTATAATAGCGCAAGTCAACAGGGCATTTGCGGGATGTGCTGGAAAAACAAGGATTTTCTGCTATTGTGTTATAATATATTATATTATATTATATTATATTATATTATATTATATTATAATACGCTACCGTGGCTGTCCATTTGTCTGTCCAGGATTTTAATCACCTGTAGCTAGCAAACTGTTTGACCTATTGACCTGAATTTTGGTACATATATACTATGTGACGCCTACTATCCGCTTTCGGGGTGATGATTGACCTCCAAGGTTTTTCCTCTTTCTATTTTTATTTTATTCTATTGCAGAATCAACTCTCAGCAGCATCCAGCAGGGTGGCCGTGTGTACAGGTGCCATTCTCATTCTCTACCACCTTTGCCATCACTTCCCCTACCTCTTCATATCTTAAATCATTCTTGAGGCATATTGAAGACAAGTGCCAGCTTAAATGAAAAATTAAGGAAAACATACTAAGTAACTACAGCACAAACACTAACTTAATCAGTTTTAACACAAAAAGATGTCAACGTAAGAAGAGAAGAAGTGGGCCGCTAGAGTGGAGATAAGAAGAGCTGGTAAGGAAGCAACAAGCTCATCAATATCTGAGCAAACAAATGCTAAGCATAAAGAGAAAGAGTATAAAAACTATGAATGCTCAAGACAAGTGTATTCACTGAACGTTATCGTGCAGTGCACCGTTACTGGTATAATATAATATAATATAATATAATATAATATAATATAATATAATATAATATAATATAATTTAATATAATATGTATTCTGACGTGTCTGATTTAGTTTCAAAGAAAACAGTTTCATACAATCAATAGTCAGAGAGATGCGGTGTTTGCAGGCTGTCACACACGTGCGAAAAGGAGGCAGCTGAAGGGCTTAAAGACTAATGGTAACACATCTGCTCAGGGGGCGCTGGGGTGTACTAACTCTCTTTCTATGTCACCTTCAGACCAGGAAATCCCACCAGGAACCGCTGCCTCACTTCCGGTCCCGGCCCCGAGGACAACATCCATTCCTCCGGACTTCCTATAAAGCCTCACTCCCTTCCTCTGGAATTCAGTTCTGTTTTGGATTCAGTCTTGTAAACTACTTTTGCTTACATTTCTCTACCTTTGCAGCGAGGAACAGATTATACGGGTGGTTGCTCCAAACCTTTACAATGTCTGAAGTCTCATGCTTTCACAAGGCTTAATATACAAGTTTTATATCTCATTGTAAGAAAAGTATAAATAAGTCCTCTCCACATTAATGCAGCTAACTTTTCCCTGGCTGGGGTTTGTCTGTCTTTCAGATGCAATTTGAAGCTAGTGGCCCAATCCCTCTCTAAGTGATAAGTTCTAAAGAAGATGCCTTTGAGTTTTACTGATTTCAGAAAGACAGATACAGAGTTGAGTTTTCTAAAAGATTACTTAGGTTTGATTTCCATTGTACTAGTTACTGAAACACTCCAAAATATACTCTTCCAACTTCAAGAATAAAGTTAAAAAAGCTAAGAAAAGAACAGTTTCTAAGTTTCATTTGTGCATCTCGGTACGTGGTAATATCTATAAAGTATATGTGTTGTATTATAATACATATTTTTGTGCATGTGTGCCATTTGTCATATTTTATTATTGTTGCTTTTGTGAAGAGACATTCAAATAAGAATTTGATTATACTATGTACTCAACAAAAAACTTGAACTATTGGTGAGAAGAAAAAACCTGCTTTACCAAAACTAAGTATAAAATTTTCAATCTACTGTTCTGTTAGTTTGTAGTTTCAGTCAATACCCATCAGTTCATTTTATTATTACAGACTTATGCTTTTATATTCATAAATGTTTTTGAAGACTTTCAGTTTATTGTATGGAAACCCTGATGGGACATAGTGTAATTTTTTTCTTGGAATTAATCTGGTACAGACTCTTCTAACATTGCCTTTTTGCACTCTCTCATTTTCTGCATTTTTTCCATCAATGATTACATTTATGAATTCTGGTTCCTATGCGGCACTTTTTGTAGAGCATTATCATATTACTGCTGCTGGATTTGTAGAGAGATTTTAGGCCTCTTGTGAAACTTTTTTTTCATCCTCATCTCTCTCTATCTGTTAGCCTCAGATGTATTTGTTCAAAGGCAAACAGTCCAATTAAGAACGATTTTAATGTGAACAGATAATTCAACCCAACATAGCTTCTCAATCCCTATTCACATAACTTTCACTAAATATCATCTAATTGTATTCTGAAAGTTCCCAAAGTACCACTATCTACCGCCTTACCTGGTAATTTATTCCACAAACCTGTGGAATAGTTCTCCAAGGGGAGAAAAACATTCTACTTTATGTGCAAAAATTACCCTAAACTAGCTTCTATCTGTGCCCCTGTATTCTTGTTGTAAAACTAATTTCACAGTAACAGCTGAAATCTACTGCAGTGGGTAATAATGTTGAACTTCTATCATGTTTCCTATTAACCTCCATTTGCCAAAAAATGAAAAATTATACATTTTTAGTTTTGTGATAAACATTCCTACAGCTCCACCACCTCCGTACTTAAAATTTGTTACCAGTGTCTTTCTTTTAGACTTTGCCATCTTTGCTCAAAATTTGCTTTACAAAAATTACATTTATCAGTTTTAGTTTTTGTAGATATGCTGTGTCAAACTTAGTATATAATGTGATCTGTGGATGAAAATGGTTCAGTCACCTCTAAACCCCATATTCTATCTGGATTATTATAAAATGATATTTCCTTTTATTGATGTTTTAAAATATTGAGTTACAAAAAGTCAATAATTACATTTATGAAATCCAGTTCCTGTGCTCCACTAATCATAGAGATTTCCTAGTTATTATTTGTGTAATTTAAGTCCTGCATTACTATAGCAAAAATTTTATTATTGCGATTTTTATTTGTATCTATAACTTACTTCCTATCCTATGTTCGTTCTCTATGTAAGGATTCATTTTGAGAATTAAACACATGCCAGTGGCAAGGGTGGTTACAAAGAACTAGGAGTTGACTTTGAAGGCAAAAATGAAGTCAAGATTTCAAAGATCACAAGGGAAACCTGAATTAATGAAATAGGTATGAGCAGAGTTTGTTTTTAGAGATTTATCCTGAAACTAGTATGCTATGGCTCTTGTGACACCATCTTAAATATCTGAACTGAGTTGATGTCCCAAGTAAAGACATGAGTTACCAGGCTGGCAAAGGTAGTGCTCAAAACCAAGACAAATGTTAAAAAATGGTGACACAATGACATCACCACCAAAAATCCAAACATTAATCATAATTTAAAGCTAAAACAACAGGCAATAAAGTTTCAGAAATACCTATACCTATTACATTTGCCTTTTTCTAGTTTATTTTGCCTTGCCACGCTAAGTTGACACTTGTATTCCACTTGTAGCAGACTCATTTAATTTCTATTTTTTTATTTTACTTAAAAGGCCCTGTCTATTACTTTTATTCAAAATTTATTCCATGTTTCCATTTATATTATACTCATCCTCAACCTTAGAATGTAGCTGTGACTTGTTACTGCATACTCCCCCTTGTTGTGCCATTCTTCTACATTTGCATGTCCATTCCCAGTTCTTTTTTTGCCTCCATTGGCCCTTTCTTGGTGTTATGCCACTCTAATGCCATTTGCACCTATGCCATCAGGATTTTGGCACCCTGAAGCTTGTTTGCCAACATTTTGGGTGTTTTACTCTTTTACTTATTCTTTCTTTCTTATACCCACAAAGTCAATAAATAATCTTTATAAAAGATAGTATTTATTTTACCACTAGAATACCTGAAGTCTACAGAAAAAATCCTGGGCCACCTTCAATGGCTTTGTACCTCTCCATCAGCATCTTTTGTTTTGTAAATGTGTTGATCAGCATGAGCAGCAAGTAGCCTGCTATCACATCTCCCCACCACTGCAGCTCAACTCGGGTAAAAAGTTCTCCCAGTTCAAGGCTCTTTATCTGCATGTGAGGTGCCTAGAGTTGTATAAGGTAAATAATATATCGTTATTTGGAATACATGCATTTTATTTGTGTTCCATGTCTACAAAAATCTGTGTAAGTGTAGGATGAAAGGAAAGAATTTTAGTCTGTAACACCTGGCGCCTCATGTATAAATGGTCAGTACACACAAAAATGTTGCATAAGAATGTTCCCACGTTCAAATTGCGATGTATAAAACCTAAACTTGGAGTAAAGCCACACACATTTCCACGGTAGCTCATACCCTGTCATACGCAAGTTCTCTGCTCTGTTTTGCAGACTCAGCGTCAAAGCAGTGCTAATGTCCCTGTGTGGTTATCCTTTCTTTTTTAGATCCACATCCCTGACACGGCTTTATAAATACACTGAAATTAACAGCATATTGTTTATTAGTTTAATGCATCTGATTGTAATTAACCAGTAACAATATAATGGTCCACAGAATGGTCAAACTATTCCAAATACCACAACTGATTTAGCGTTGTTACTCTCACTGCACCTCGGATCCAACATCGGATCGTCTTTTTCCATATTACTCTCACTGCACCACTCAGAGTATTTATATCACTTTATCTGAGTGTGCTCACACAGCTGTAAAGCAGCTGATCAGAAAGAGAATTATCGGTATACAGCATCAAGCACACACTGCCTCCGCCATGCTGTCTATTGAACTGCTCTCATATGACAAATGCTTCAGAGCCTTTCCTGTACTGACCTCGCAGTTCAGAAACAGTTTCATCCCAAGAGCTCTAAATGCACTCAATTAGTCCATCAAGTGCTCCTTGTAGAACTGTTTGTACTTATAAGTGCAATTACCTCACTGTAAACTTGTGATGCAGTTTATAATATTGCACAACCTGAGCCACTTTATAAAGCACGTATTTACATATGATGACGATATCATTTTTAAGATGAAATGTAGCAAAATATATTTATTATATTATACAGATAAAACTTTAACTTTAATTACACGGTGCCACAGTGCTAGTGAGCCGCTGGCGCTCCGTTCACGGATTGTTCCTGCCTCACGCTGTATTCTTGCTGGTGCTGACGCAACACTGGAAGGATAGATGGATAGAATAATTAAACACGTACTACAAAGATATTTCGATGTTCCTTAAAAGTTTTGAAGAATTGCCGTTCTAAGTTTACAGATGGCTTAACGTTTATTACAGAGCTAATTGTGTGGCAATTGGGTATGTGGAGAAAGAAAAGTAAGGACAGGAATTGGAGGTTATACTGTACGTTTGAAAGAGTATTGCTACAATAAAGTATTTCATCGAAGGTTGCGCATGGCACAGCTAGCATCTTGCGTGAGACGTGAACAATCACTGTTCCCATGTTTAATAACATGCTTTAACTCCTATCATCATGAAAATGATATCACATATACAGCTCAGTATTTTAATTATTCAGAGAGCTGTAATATCACAAATGTAATGAATTCTGTGTCCTGTCGGAGGAAGAGAAAGCCCAGAAGTACGTAGCGATTCACACACATAGAGCACGTAGAGTGATCAAATACAAAACAAAGCATTTAATGTACTACTTTAGTTACGATGGGATTTGAGAAACTAGTAAATTAAACAATTTTAAGATTAAGTTTATGATGTTCTACTTTAATGACAAAATAAACTATGTGATTAAAGTGGACATTTAGAGATTAAAGTTGACATTTCATGCTTTTTCCCCATTGTGTGCCTTTTTTTTTCTCTGTACCCTAATAAGCTTTCAAATGACACTCAGAAGGTGGGCTATGACTTGGCTTTTCACGGTGACTTTGATATCTGACAACTTCTTTTTTATTTTGGGCACTGTGCGACTTTGTGAACGTGAGCTTTCGAGATTCTCCAACACACTATGTCACTGGATCAATTTCCTTTTGTTGTTTATATCACTGTTTAAACCAACAAATAGTACGTTTTTCTTTGCCTCCATTTGGTATTTGCTGAAATTCTTCTATTTTCCCTCTTGCTTTTGCCATTGCCTTTTCACTTCACAGAAGGCTGAGCTTAATGGCTATTTTATATTTATTTGCATATTCAAAGAGGCGTAATTCTGGTAGGAGTTGGGGCGGGACAGCAGGCGCGTGCATGTGCGTTACTTTTCACGCTGACCGGGATTTATGTAGCGGAAGAACGTGGAAGTTTTTGTACACCCAGGTTTATGCTTCTGGATTGTTTTGTGCATCAGCACATTTCTGCTTTTGTCTGTATGCCATGTTATAGTGTGAATTCTATGCACGGTGTTATACATAAGGCCCCTGGTGTAAATGTTGGCTACTTGTAGCTCTGAGGATTGTGCTTAACTCACCAAGGAGGAACCTCAGTGGTGGGTCGCGAGGACAAATCAGAAATTGCCATGTTTGTTACACCAAAAAGATTGAGAAACACTGCCTTAAACCAATTGGCTAAACTTTAGTTACCATGATGTCATATTTCACACCATGGATGTCTCACATATGAAGAAACACCTGTCATGTTTCAAACACAGTGTTTATTTTACTTTTCTGTGTCTTCTTTGTTTATTTTAAAGTATTATTTTCATATGTTCATTATAATATTGTGTTGCTATTCTAGAGTGCATTGTTGTAAGTACTGATTTTTCTGGTTCTTAATTAGCTTCTGTTCTTGGGTTTTATTTTGGGTAGTGTATTGAGACTTAACTTTGGGATGCCTTTATAGGCTGTTTCTTTTTGTCTTATTTTTGCCTTTTCTGTTCTTTTCAGTTTTTACAAATAAATGCTTGCCTTTATAAGTATAATTTGTTGGCCTTGTCCAAAGTAGCCAAAGAATTTATGATTCCTTTCTCGGGAACAGTATCTACATGTATTTTAGATATATTTTTGGAATATTAAAAAATTGTTTGGAACTTTAAAACTCCTTAGTATGGAGAAAGCCTCCCACTGGAGTCACGAGGCCATACTGCCTGTTGTGAAGCCAATTTAGGCATGGTGGGAAGGGCTGGCTTGGATTGTGGAGCCTTTACAAAGACTCACATGCTTTTCATTATTGTAGTGCACTCATAATCATAACAATACCAACTCAAACAACTGCAACAATCATTAATATCATCAAGAAGAAAATTTTGTTACAGTATTATATGAGAGGAAAACCAAGATATTCATAGAAAAAATAGCACAGTTATTATACAAACTTGCAAACTGTAATGTAGCTGAGAGACAGCAGCTCTAAACACTACATCACTATGCTGTTTTAAAAAATTATTAAGCATTTTTGTTCTCTTTAATTGATTGTGGCCTATGGAAAGCCATTGAGAACTGTCCATCCCTTCATCTATGAGTACTCTGTATATCTGAGTTAAGTGTGTGCTATATTAACAGCAGTGAAGTGGATTCATAATTTTAGGGTAATTTAAAATCCAATTGTGAGACACCTTGAGAAGAGTAAGACAGGCCAATTCTTTATTAGACCCATGCAAACTCCAAAAATATTTAAGACATCATTTGAGGAAAGTGGCATGGTATGTATGAGAAATATAGTATTTTATATTGATTACCAGTGTTTGCTAAATAATAACTAAAATATTGAAATATTGAAGAAATCACACTAATAATCTTTTTCTGTCTGTTGTTTGAGAAAATATCGGTGATTCATCGTCTCCAATATTTGATAGTATCCTCCCACAACGAAGCAACATATGAAGCTATCCATTTTAAGATTAATATTACCATATTTTAAGTACTGCAATTAACCATGATAGCACTATTCATACAGCATCCTTTTACAATAGAATCTGCACCATGGAAAACCCATTATCAATCCAGCAGAATTAGACACACAGGTTAAGAACTAATAGAGGATGGGACACCAGTCCATTACCAGGTATACTAATGTAAACACCCAAACATATTCATATCTGGCCATTTTAGAGCTGACAGTTAGTAACATAACTATATTTGGAACATGAAAGGAAATGTAAAAGACACAGAGAAATCCTGCTCAAAGACAGGGAGGCAGCAAGCTAAAATATACACTACCAAAAACAAAAAAGGGTAAGTACAGTGGCACAGTGATTACTACCATTGGTCATAGTTCAAGAATGTCAGGTTTTAGTCCCAGCCAGGCAACTAAATATGTTGAGTTTACAAGTTCCACTTGTGTAGGTTTCTCTCTGGGTATTCTGTTATTTATCCCACATCCCTAAGTGTTGTAAAGTTAAGCAGTGACCCTAAATTTCCCTGCTATAAATATGTGTGTGTGTCAGTGAGTGAACTTTATGACAACATTTACTCCATTCAGGTTTAGTTAAGTCAAGGCTCCTGATTTTACTAGAAAAGGCACTGGGTCTCTGAACTCCAAAACATATTGAACTGCTGAGAAAATGTATGTATGCATGTTTTTGTGAATACAAGCATGCCCCTGGGTATATGGGGACTGATTTAAAGAATACACAGAAAAGGGGTGTGGCTACATCCACAGCAATTATGTGTATGTTTGTTTCCACCATCATTTTGGAATTCACTGACTCAATCCTGGTTCACAGTTGAGTTGTCTCCAGACCTGACTCACTGAGAAAATTATTAATAACACTATACACTGATATTGGGTAGGGCTTCCTTTTTCTGTCAAAACAGCCTCAATTTTTTTGTGATTTCACAAGATGCTGAAAACATTAATTTGAGGTTCTTATCCATGTTGATGTGATTGTATCACAAAGTTTTTGTAGATTTATCAGCTACACATTCATGCTGAAAATGCTCCCATTCCATCACATCCCAAAGGTGTTCTTTTGGATTCAGATTCTGTGACTGGGAAGGTCACTGAAGAACACTAAACTCATTATCATATTCATGAAATGAGTTTGAGATGACTTTTACTTTATGATATGGTGCTTTATCATGCTGCAAGGAGCCATTAGAATATGGGTAAATTGTAGCTATGAAGAGAAGCATGTGGTCAGCAACAGTACTCAAATAGGGCCCAAAGCGTGCCAAGAAAACATTTCCCACACCATTACACCACCTACCTGGACCACCTGCCTGAACTGCCTGGACTTAGTCTGAGATAACTTTTTCGTTTTTTTGGTGCATTACTATGCTGGAAGTAGCTATTTGAAAATGGGTAAATTGTAGTCACAAAGTGATGCACATGGTCAGCAACAATATTTAACAAAGGCCCAAAGTGTGGCAGGAACACGCCCCATCCAACATTACACCATCACCAACTGCCTGAACTGTTCACACAAGACAGGTTGGGTGCATTGATCCATGCTGTTGGTGCCACCTATTTGCCTCAGGAGAAATCAAGATCTATCAGACCAGGCTACGTTTTCACCAGTCTTTAGCTATCCAGTTTTGGTAAGCCTATGCCCACTGCAGCTTTAGCTTTCTGTTCATAACTGACAAGAGTGAAACCTGACATGGTCTTCTGCTGTTGTAGCCCATCCACCTAAAGGTTCAACTTATTGTACATTCTGAGGTGCTTTTCTGCTCACCACAGTTGTACAGAGTGGTTATCTGAGTTACTGTATTCTTTCTGTCAGCTCAAAGCAGTCTTGCCATTTTCCTCTGACTACTCTCATCACAAGGCATTTCCATCCACAGTGCTGCTGCTCACTGGATGTTTTTAGATTTTCTCACCATTCTCAGTAAATTCTAGAGACTGCTGTTCATGAAAATCCCACGAGATCAACCGTTACAGAAATGCTCAGACCAGCGCATCTGGCACCAACAATCATGCCATAGTTAAATTCCCCAGGATCACATTTTTTCCAGATTCTGGTGTTTTACGTGAACATTGACTGAAACTCCTGACCTGTATATGCATGATTGTATGAATTGAACTGCTGCCATATGATTGGCTAATTAGATAATTGCATGAATAAGCAGGTGACCAGGTGTTCCTAACGATCTGTCTAGTGAGTATATATTACTTTCCATAATAGTATGTAAGAGTCAGCCTGGCAGTATGCTGTTTTTCCAAGATCAATAAAAGTGATTCTTCCCAGGGACCTAAATCACCTTATCTTACAATGTTAAAGAAAAAAAAAAAAAAACTGCAACACATATTTAGGCTTTTTTCTGTTGTCACTGCTTCGCTCTATTAATTTGTGTTTGCTGTGTCCTTGTCCTATTAACAGCATTGTAACTGCATGTTTCTGCACCAGTAGGACTAGCAACAACTGCTTTTCTTTGTACTGTTATGTATAATGACAATAAATTCAATTGAAATTGATAGATGTAGATGACATCTAAAACCAGGAAGGGTACAAGGCAAAAGTGTTATATCTACAGTGGTGTGAAAAACTATTTGCCCCCTTCCTGATTTCTTATTCTTTTGCATGTTTGTCACACAAAATGTTTCTGATCATCAAACACATTTAACCATTAGTCAAATATAGCACAAGTAAACACAAAATGCAGTTTTTAAATGATGGTTTTTATTATTTAGGGAGAAAAAAAAATCCAAACCTACATGGCCCTGTGTGAAAAAGTAATTGCCCCCTGAACCTAATAACTGGTTGGGCTACCCTTAGCAGCAATAACTGCAATCAAGCGTTTGCGATAACTTGCAATGAGTCTTTTACAGCGCTCTGGAGGAATTTTGGCCCACTCATCTTTGCAGAATTGTTGTAATTCAGCTTTATTTGAGGGCTTTCTAGCATGAACCGCCTTTTTAAGGTCATGCCATAGCATCTCAATTGGATTCAGGTCAGGACTTTGACTAGGCCACTCCAAAGTCTTCATTTTGTTTTTCTTCAGCCATTCAGAGGTGGATTTGCTGGTGTGTTTTGGGTCATTGTCCTGTTGCAGCACCCAAGATCGCTTCAGCTTGAGTTGACGAACAGATGGCGGACATTCTCCTTCAGGATTTTTGGTAGACAGTAGAATTCATGGTTCCATCTATCACAGCAAGCCTTCCAGGTCCTGAAGCAGCAAAACAACCCCAGACCATCACACTACCACCACCATATTTTACTGTTGGTATGATGTTCTTTTCTGAAATGCTGTGTTCCTTTTACGCCAGATGTAACGGGACATTTGCCTTCCAAAAAGTTCAACTTTTGTCTCATCAGTCCACAAGGTATTTTCCCAAAAGTCTTGGCAATCATTGAGATGTTTCTTAGCAAAATTGAGACGAGCCCTAATGTTCTTTTTGCTTAACAGTGGTTTGCATCTTGGAAATCTGCCATGCAGGCCATTTTTGCCCAGTCTCTTTCTTATGGTGGAGTCGTGAACACTGACCTTAATTGAGGCAAGTGAGGCCTGCAGTTCTTTAAACGTTGTCCTGGGGTCTTTTGTGACCTCTCGGATGAGTTGTCTCTGTGCTCTTGGGGTAATTTTGGTCGGCCGCCACTCCTGGGAAGGTTCACCACTGTTCCATGTTTTTGCCATTTGTGGATAATGACTCTCACTGTGGTTCTCTGGAGTCCGAAAGCTTTAGAAATGGCTTTATAACCTTTACCAGACTGATAGATCTCAATTACTTCTGTTCTCATTTGTTCCTGAATTTCTTTGGATCTTGGCATGATGTCTAGCTTTTGAAGTGCTTTTGGTCTACTTCTCTGTGTCAGGCAGCTCCTATTTAAGTGATTTCTTGATTGAAACAGGTGTGGCAGTAATCAGGCCTGGGGGTGGCTACGGAAATTGAACTCAGGTATGATACACCACAGTTAGGTGATTTTTTAACAAGGGGGCAAATACTTTTTCACACAGGGCCATGTAGGTTTGGATTTTTTCTCCTAAATAATAAAACCATCATTTAAAACTGCATTTTGTGTTTACTTGTGTTATATTTGACTAATGGTTAAATGTGTTTGATGATCAGAAACATTTTGTGTGACAGACATGCAAAAGAATAAGAAATCAGGAAGGGGGCAAATAGTTTTTCACACCACTGTAGATGCTCAAGTAAGTGTACAAAATATTATTAGCCTGCAACAGAAAATTACAGCTGGGTGTTGTTGTTTTCAAAGAGACTTAATTTTAAATGCTGCTTGATTTCTACAATATTGGCTTCCTTCATTTTAAACTGCAGACTACTTCAAAAGAGAAGAGAAATTTTGAATCAATTATGTCAAGCAATTATAGATTGTGAGGTGTAATTGGAACAGGATACCGCAATTTATTCACATTTTAATTTTCACAGTTACAGGTAAATGTATCCATTATATTATGCCTTAGAGGCAAGACACAAGAGACATTTCCAGCTCTAATTTATTACATAATAAATATATATATTCCACAGTAAAGTCTTTCTGCAGATTTTCCTTTTTAACAAACTTGTCTTATTTCAGTGTATCCACTGTACTATGCCCATTAATGGAAATAATCTACTTTTTTAATCACATGGCAATTAAACTGCTTCACAAGCTACATCTCTTGTGGATTTATCTAGAAATAATACAGTGCCTCTTGAAAACCTCTCACCCTAATGACACATAAGCCCTGCTGAATTATTCGGTTAGCTTCAGACAATGTAAGTGTCTCTGCATTTTACGGTAATAAACTGTCACAATGTTTCTCTTTAAAGAACCTCAATACCCCTTATGGAATATGGCTTACTTTCTGTTAGTTTTATTGCCAATTTTTTTCTCTTAGGAAACCTGGAAAAATGTAGCTTTATATGTTGATCCATACATCTTCTGATGCTCACCCTCTGTTGAAGCTAGATGTGTTAAATTACCTCATACAATTTGTTGAAATAATAATAAATAAATAATACGCTACCGTGGCTGTCCATTTGTCTGTCCAGGATTTTAAATCACCTGTAGCTCACAAACCATTTGACCTATTGACCTGAAATTTGGTACACATGCTGTATACTACGGGATGTCTACTATCCACTTCCGGGGTACTGATTGACCTCCAAGGTTATTCTTCTTTTTGTTTTTATTTTATTTTATTGTAGAATCAACTCTCGGCAGTGGCTAGCTACGTACTATGTAGTAAGTAATTGCAACACAAACACTCATTTAATCAGTTTTAACGTAAAAAGATGCCAACAAAAAAAGAGAAAAAGTGGGCCGCTAGGGTGGAGAAAAGCAAAGCTGCTCAGGAAGCAGCAAGCTCATCAGCCTCTGAGCAAACGAATGCTAAACTTACAGAGAAAGAGTATGAAAACTATGAATGCGCAAGTCAAGTGTATTCACTGCATGTTACTGTGTAGTGTTACTGAGAATAAATATAATACAATACCAAATTTCAATATACACGTCTAAAATGCAAAAAATTTTAACTGGGAACTGTTATCGTCTAGTGAAAAGAATTTTTACAGCCTTGTCTTATTTTATAATTTCTTACAAAATGGAAAATAAAAACATGCTATTGGTGGAGGAAGTATAAATGTGTTCAAAAACAGAACCCTCTTATTATTTCTCATCCTTAGTTTCACACTTTAGAATACCATAAGCAGGATTTTGTGCCTGTGCCCAGTCTATGAATAGCCTCAGTGTCAAAAGCCGACCTTGTTAATGCTCCTTCAGGGCAAGTTGAATTAATAGATGCCAAGAAGAACTGCTTTGTTAATTAATCTTGACCAATATAATCTTAATTATGCAGCACCATTCTGGTCATTTGATGATGTATTGTAGTAGTATGAGTGTGACTTACCACATTAGTTACTGAATTGGTCTGCTGTCACACCTTAAGGTTACCACACACACAGATCCTGTTCACATGACTAAGTATGAGTGATGCCTACACTTCCTGTCACTCTTTAGTACTCCACATACAGACTCACTATCTTCAGCATAAACAGCATATGGGAGTTCCAGGATATAACCCAGGTCTAAATGCTACTTTGTTCCCCAGGAATATCCCAAACATTTGAAGGCTGATACACCCTTTACTTACATGCCACTTACCCACTAACAATGTCTTACTTGTACAGCAGTGTCCCACTGTTGGAATGCCTGATAACCATATAGGTCAGGGGTGGGAAAAGTCAGTCCTGGAGGGCTGCAGTGGCTGCAGGTTTTTGTTCCAACCCAGTTGCTTAATTAGAAAACAATCCCTGCCAATAATTTAATTTCATGGCTTGTTAGTTCTTTAAATCTGCCATGTCAAGTCATTCTCATATCCTGGACTTTTTTTTTTTTTCCTTTCTAAGGATATCACCCAAATGATTTGAAGCATAAAACGGATGAGTAATTCTCAGTCCTTCACTTTTCTGTCTTCACTTTCCTTCCAGGTATTTAATTAATCCAAACAGGCGTAAATGGAAACAACCTAAATGGAGAAATACTGGTTTCTTTTGTCATTTGCATCTTATTTCTAATAAAAAGCAATTCAAAACCAAACAACAGCTGTTTAAGACTAAAATAAGTAATAAGGGTTCAAACTTTTAACGAGTGAGACAACTAAAATGAAGCAGAAGTGTTACTTGAGAAATAAGTGCTTCTTATTAAGCAATTGGTTTGGAACAAAAACCTGCAGTCACTGTGACCCTCCAGGAACGACTTTGCTCACCTTTGGTATAGGTGAAGCAAATGGCATTCTCCCCTAAGCATGGTGCCCTATATTTACTTTATCACTTTAATCACTCTAAGTTTGATGACAAAGTGTAGAAGTGCCAATGTGGTATTTTGTAATATACGAGGTGCGACCCAAAAGTTCCCGGAATGCAATTATTTAAAAGCATACACACCAAATAACAATTAATGGTAAACAGTTCCTTCAAAATAGATACACCAATCCCAGTGAAATTTCAACCTTTCGAAACACCTCTGGAAGTCGTTTTTTGTCAGTGTGTTCAAGATGTTGGTTGTTACCACCTGGATCTCCTCCACCGTCTCAAATCTGCGTCCTTTGAGCCTCATCTTCATCTTAGGAAATAAAAAAAAATAAGACGGCACAAAATCAGGGGAGTACGGAGTGTGGGGAATGGCAGTAAACTTTGTAAAAGCCAAAAATTTGTGCACAATTAGAGATGTGTGAGCCGGTGCATTGTCGTGATGCAAAAGAAATGACTTGTCAGCCCACATCTGAGGACGTGTTTGGCGAATTCAATTTCGCAAACGCCCTAGAACATCCCGGTAGAATGCTCCATTCACCATTTGTCCTTGTGGCACAAATTCCTTGTGGATGACACCCTTCACATCAAAGAAGCAAATGAAAAACCCATCACAGACACAACTGAAGTTAAAATGAGAACTGTGACTTGAAAAACAACTGCGCTGATGTTATAACGTGTGATAACAGCTCTTAAGGACAATGAACTGCTATCTAGCGGCGATTGATATAACCAAACTCCTTCTGGCTGGAGAATAAATGCATTCCCGAAACTTTTGGATTGCACCTTGTACAATAATACCTGTAGAAGAAAATATACTATAAAATATAAACAAATAGCAAAGTCTAGATGTATATAATCTTACAAAAACCTTACTGAAAAGCTTCAATTTAAAAGGTAGATGTTTTCCTGGATGGCTTTTTGATTCAGCAATCAGCATAATGAATGAGGTCTCTTTCTCCTTCTGATGTGTTTCAGTCTCTGGCGTTGTTCTTCCTATATCGTGATAGTGTCTAGTCACTTGGGTGGGCTGTTATTTATGTAAAAAATATACCTATGTGGGCTTCTGTACCATGTGATATTACACACTTAAGATTAGCATCCTAAGTATCCCAGGGATGGACGACTCTGCCCAAATATTTTGACCTACCTAGATATCTGTACAATCTCTTGTTGTCTCATGTTCTTTTCTCTCTATTATAAAAAAAATCCTGGAAAGCAAAAGCAAGGCGATGATACATGATCTTCTTGGAAGTTCTCGAAAGACATTTAAAAGACCTGCGAGACAAAAGAGACTTGCCACAGACCATCTCGCGGGGACCGTAAATATGAGACTTGGTGCCAAGAGATTGTCCCAGGGACATCTTACGGGGACGTGGAACATGAGATTCTTGCAAGACACGCCCTATTTACAAAAGATATCATATTAGAGCACACCCTTCAAAAAACACTCAGTTGTGTTAAAGCATGTAGCACACATACATCCTGTGCTCTCAGCACATATAAAGCGTATAAGGACAATACAGAGAATAGAGACCCAAAGGCATTGGAGAGAAAAAAAGGCAGATAAGAGATTATGAAAGCAGTAAAATTCAAAAGTATTGTAGCGTCCCAGCCAGGTTGAGGCCTTTTTGGCTTTAAGTGACTGTTCAGTCTGGTTGAGGGAGGGCGGAGTACAGCACGAAGACTGATATTGGGGTATTGATTGATGCGGTAAGTGGGGGCGAGACCCGGGGGAGGATGGGTTGGAGAGGGCGCTACAAAGCTGTGTTTGGGGTTAGGAAGACGGCAATTGTTCAAGTAAAACTTTTGTGACACTTTATAACGTCAGTCGCTACAGTATCAAAGAAAAGATAGAAACCAGGTGATAGAAACCAATTACACCTGGTGTAATTGAAAAAATAGCAGGACAAATCGAGGTCAGAAATAAAAGGCAAAGAGTAGACAACAAAGTCTTTTCGCATTTGCATCATTCAATGCACAAAACGTGGATTTACACAATAATGGACCATACACTATGAGAATATGTGGTTCCGGAACAGTTAAAGCAACAACAAGTTGAATTTCTAAGAATACACAATTTGGTCAGGTGTATATTGATGATCACGGAGAAGTGATGCAAATTTTAACAGGCAAAAAGAAAGGTAATGTATATATTCCGGGAATAACATTACGCACCAAAGGAGATTATGATATACCATTCGTATTAAAATGTTTACAGTTTACCATGAGAATAGCTTTTGCTATGACAATCAATAAACCCCAGGGGCAAACATTAGAAAAAATCTGATTATTTATTAGATAAACAGAAACAATAGTCACTCACGGGCAGTTATACGTTGCGTTGTCACAATGTGTCTCCAAAAAATATTGTTTTTAATAAAGCTTTAAAGTAAAAATTCAAATAATGAAATTGAAACAATTCCAAAGAAAAAAAAATGTAATTGTATAAACAATTAACCAAACACAGGGGTTGGCGAGCGAAGCGAGCAGGGGGTGAAGCCCCCAAATACTATTAAAGTGTAAACTGTCTGACCATTATTAACTTAAAATCACCGTGAATAACTCTGATAACAAAACATTCATTAAAGTAATAAACTAAGTAAATTATCTATTACTGGAAGACAGAATGTATATGTTATTTTTTTAAGCCACTTAATCAAGACCAGGGTCATCGGATAGACTGAAGCCTATCCCAGCTAGCATAGGGAACAAGGCAAGTACAAACCCTGGACCCTACACACATAATGTACAACTAATGATCAAAAGGAATAAAGAGTCCAGATGTAGTTAGATACGTTGCTTTCAAGGGTCCTGTAAATTAGTTAGGGCCTTTGTTGCTAACATTTTTAAAAAGTTATAGTAGAAACAGTCATGTAATTTAAAAAAATGACAATTTTATCCTCTGGAACAGGTGACTGCTTCCATTCTATCCATCCATTTTCTAATATAATATCTATCCAGTGAGTCAATCAGAGCCTGAGGCTAGTGTAGTGGCATCAGATGCAGGACTGGAACCAGCTCTAAACAGAACACCATCTTATTACATGTAATACATATGCATAAAATTGCACTCCTATAATCCAAGCTAGTTTAGAAAAACAACAACCCAATCTGCAAATCTTTGGGAGGTAGGGGGAAATCAAAGCCTTTGAAAAACCAACCCGTGCAGGCTCTTAAAGAATATACTCAATACAGAAAGTGACTAGCATGTGAAATGATGTTTAGAACTGTGAGGCAGCTTCTACTGCAAATATGCTTCATTACACTGTAAATGAAAGAATATAGAATTTACCTTACATACCTTATTGTTGGGTTTTCCAGGTTGAAAAGAAACACAGACCAGCAGACTGCAGATTCCTTACCTATGTAACTGTCTGCATAAACCTTCAACTGGCTATTTACATCTGTATAACTAATTTGCAGTGACCCATATGTGAATACTGCCAAACATATAGGTGTTGTGGATGTTTTACAGGAAGCATTTGGATGTAACACAGTCTCTTTCAAGTTTCCATCATCCTTATTAGAAATCAAGACCACGACCCAGAAGATAAACAGTAACTGTTCTGCTGATCTTTGCACCTTTGCTCCAGCCTGACCTCTTCAAGCATGATAAAACTTTCTCACACATCATTAAAATGTTGTCAGGTATTATACTAGTGATGCTCAACTCAGACTTTTCCTTTCTGATCCAACCAATGGCTATTAAAACTAATATGCAGTATATCTAATTAATAATGGCTTTGATAAGTTCCCTTAACCAAAGAAAGATTAACTAGTTTTGTGCTGTTCTACTGAAATTTCTTCACTTCTGGTCAATTCTGCAAACTTTTTCTGTAAAACTACTTCCCAAATAATCCTCATACTGCTGTTACTCGTTTATATTAACCTCTTAATATCGCTTTGGTAAAATTATCTGCTAATAAAAATAAATATAAAAGTAAGTATATTAAAGTTTCTTTTTGGCACCTTAATCCCCTATCACATTTTCTTTTATATTTTCTTGTAATATGTATTTAGGGTGCAGTTTATGCTTTACAGTTCACATACAGTAATTATTCAGTACTGCACCAGACTTGGAAGGTGTTTTTATTATGTTTAACCCTAAACGATTGATTTTTATTATGGTGTGCATAAGAATTTTTGTAATTTTGGTAGATCTGTTATTAAACAGGCCATCAAAAATGTATATTGGAAAAGACTATTCTAATGATCATTGATTCATATTTTAGGAATGTCACCTCCTCAGACCCAATGTGAATAAAAATCGATTTATTTATTAGACACCCTTGGGAAAAGAATAGTCCCTAATTCTCTAAAAGCTCAGTTGTCCTAGAGACAATATGCAGACAGGTTCAGCAATTTCTGAATGTTGCTTTCAATCAGACTTCTTGTAGTAAAATGCCATTTGTACCTGCTGCATACTGAGCGCAGAAGAAAGATGTCATTCCAGCAGTATTGTGATGTGAAAGCAAGCAAGCATTCAGTTGAGCTCAAGAATCACTGCCTTAACCAGAAAGGTGTGCTTTTACTCTGAGGTTTATGAGTTCACTACTACCTAAATTTTTGTTCTAGAGAATTGTATCAGTCCCAGTGTTGGTGTGCAATACATCCCCTTACATTCATAGTGCTTGCTTTAAATAGGTTATCATTGGCTGTGTCACATACATGTGCATGGAAGGCAGCTAAAGGGCTTGAGTAGGGGCAGGTCTGAGACATACCGGGATGTGGCAGAGCGCACTGACTCTTTTTCTCCCTTGCCTGCAGACCATTCATGGGAGATTCCACTTGGTCCTCTTGACGTCACTTCTGGGACTGAGCCTATGGAGGGAGTCCTTGCCGGCTCCAGCCCCTGTGATATCACGTCCAGGCTTGAACCTATGTCTAAGGACCTTCATGAGCCTGACCCCTTTGACTTCACGTCCTGTCTTCCACCTTTTCCCTATTCCCTCAGTTCTGTTTTGGACTCGGTTTTGTGCACATCAGTGCTATATTCAATTTTACGACTCTCCAGCCAGGATACCAATTATACGGGTGGCTGCCCCAAAACTTTCTATGTCTCGAAGTCAAGTTTGTGACAGCTGATATCAAGTAACTCTTATTTTGCAAATGCTCTCATCTATATCATCTCTCTACTATTCTAAGGATCCTATCCTGTTTACCCCAGAAGGCTATCTAATGTCCATAGAAGAGACTAAGGGCCAGTTTATATTTCACACTTAGAACATGTACTCGTACACATCATGGCTGCTACGCATTCCTAGCATTTGACATATCCTCTGAACACACCCTCAGAAATTATTTCAATGTGTGTACAAGTTGCAGTACCAGCAAAAAAGCGGGGGCCGCAGTGTGATCAAGTTGGAACGTGACGTCAAAGTCTTTGTTTACTTTCAACATGTGACAGCAAGCCACTTTGCAGATCCTACAGGTTCAATGCGCGTGCTTTGATGTTTGATGGATGGTTCAAAGTGGTGAAGCAAATCATCAAAATTAAATGCTGACATACAAATGTATTTCTGGTGTTTTTCTTCATCTATTTCTTACATAGGCAATACAAGCATATCCGCAACAGCTTCAGAATGTATTTGAGACTCAGAGGGAAAAAAAAGTCTATTTCGTGATTAAAATTGAAAATTTGACTTTAATCTCGTAGTTTATTTTGACATTAAAGTAGAATGCCATAAATGTCATCTTAAAACCGATCCACTTGTTAATCACTACGTGCTTCAGGGGCTTCCTCCTGTGCTGACAGCAGTGGTAAGCAGTGATTTCTCTATACAACACATTAAATTTATGATATTCCAGCTCTCTGCACATTTAGAATCCTTAGATGTATACTTGATATCACTTTCATGATGAAATGTGCTAAAGCATGTATGTTACATTTTGCAGATAAATCATTAACTTCATTTAAATAATTAATACTGTTAATAATTACACATGTGGGAGTGGCACAGTGGCAGAGCAGTAGCACTGCTGCCTTGCAGTAGGGAGTCACATCCCTAGTGTTCCCTGCCTGGAGTTTGCACGCGTTCCTGGTGGGTTTCCATAGTGTGCTGTGGTTTCCTTCCAAGCAGGTTTGGGGATTTGGTGATGCTAAAATGGTGCTAGTGTATGTGTGTGCTTGGTATGACCTTGCGATGAGCTGATGTTCTATACTTGGATCATTTCTGCCTTGTGCCCGATACTTGCTGGAATGGGTGCATCTCTGGATTGATGGATGTAATCATTAAACATCCATCCTTTTCAGAGATATTTTGGCAAGATATCCTGGGAATTTAATGGATGTTTCAGGCAATTCACAACACAGCAAAGCTGAATGTTGTTTTCTTACCGCAATGATATCTCTGCCACCTGGTGGAATTCTCCATCTTTACCTAAAATACACACACAAGTATGAACAGTACACTGCTTGCGTAACAGTAGCGTCCCCAGGTTCATGCATCACATTGCGTGGATTATAAACCTGGCCTAAGAAGCTAAGAAGAAGCCCTTAGGTGAGGCTTCCTCTCCACTGGGAAGAGAATGGCCACATTACATTTCCATTAAGAGACTCCATTTATTCCTGGCTTTTTTCTTTAGGAGCAGGCTGATAGTCTCTTCATCATGACCTACATCAAGTCCCTCTGTCAGCCTTAGGGACCTTTCGAAAAGAGCATCACAACAAGGCTGTGTACTTATTTATTAATCAAATAAAACTGTGAAAACCATGCCAAAGGTATTGAAAACATATGTACAGTAGTACTGTAAGCTATGTTAAATAAGCTTCACTCATGTTTTGAATAAAATCTTTACATTCAAAAAATAATATTGATTGTATACCATTTAAAATTTTACATTGACCCAAAATATTGAAAAAAAGGGATCCATATAACTATATAACTGTCCTATATTTATCTGACAATCTTTTTCTACAATAATAATACTTATGACTCAGCAGAGTACTTCCAGGAAGTGTGAGACTGGAAGCATAAAAGGAATCTTAGCCAAAGCTTTTGAAGGTCCACAGAACTCTTAGAGTATTACACTCAGCACACCCCTCTGCCTCCTAATGTCAAGGGAGGTTCAAGAGCTCCTGTTCATCCAGCAGATATGCTCAGAATGTGACTGCCCAAAATGTTTACTGCTTTTCTTTGAGAGAAGTATCTGACTGAGGCATTGGGACCAGATAAATGAGCCACTTTTCTCACTGATCTACCTGCGGAATGTATTGATGATCAGAACTTCTTGAAAACAACAAACCCTGGCTTGTCTCTCTCTCAGCTCCCTTCAACGTCCATTTTGAAACCAGGCACAAGAATGCATATATTTCATACACTGCTTCTGGTTACATGGTCCAGTGTAGAGCATTGCAATAAAACAAACAAGCACATTTTATATATAAAGAACATATAAAAACAATACTTTTTTAACCTAAGTGTTTTACACACTGACAATAGCAAAGAGAGAAAAGAGATAATAAAATTACAAACCATATGTTGATTTGTGCCCCGACATTTGCGTGATAGACATATGAGTGCCGACAAAATAACGGCCATTAAAACGTGGCGTCAAAATCGTGCCGATAAAATCACGTAGACAAAATTGCGAAAGTTTCATTAAATATGAATTACTAGTTTAAAGACTATATAATAATGTTTATTTTAGAAGTCAATATTATGAAACACGGCACGCAGATAGTCCTTAAGATCATGCCCTGCATATGTAGGAAGAATTGCAGCAAGACGTCTTGATAGTTGAGCGTATTTAGACTTGCTGACCTGGCTGCCTGACTGCTGGCAATTTCGCTTTGTATACGAGCAACGTAATTTTCCTTCCAGTAATCATAAGCATTCTGAAGATTGTCGGGTCTACTCTCGCTCAGTTCATCGAAAGCGGACCCAACATATTTCGGAGGAACGAAACTCAGTGCAATTAGCATCTTTGAATACAGCTATAACCTAGCACACAATGTGTACATAATGCGCACGTACGTGTTCCACTCTCTTGGCCTCTCTCGCGATTTTGTCGTGGCGAGTTTGTCGGCGCTCATATGTCTATCACGCTTTTGTTGGTGAACCATGTTGATTTGCACAAAGAAATTAAACCATAAAACAACAGTCCAAGTAGAATACATTAACAAATATCAAGACATTTCCAAAATCTCATGAGAAATGTGGATTTAAAGGTAGCAGTGAAAGTAACTGAGCATGAGACTGGAAACTGCAAATGCACAATTACACATGAATTTTATTAGACATTGAGGCACAAAAGCCAAGTTAAAGATCGGGAAGACCAAGTGCTGGAGTGGGGATTACACAGATCAACAATAAAAGAGAGTACCAGACTATTTAAAGCTTTGAAGATTAAAGGTAATATTTTAAAATGAATCTACTACATGGTGAGATACAGGTGGTTTGAATGTCTTAAAGACCTTTAGGGCTATATTGTCAAGAACCTTGTATTCCAGATAGGGTCATTGTTGTGGATTGTCCTTTTATTTATTTTTTTTATTTTTTATTATTTTATTTTTTTTTTTTATTTATTTATTAATTTTATTACAATCAATACATAGCAATCAAGTTTTACAAAAAAAAAGAATTATGCTAAGAACAGATCGATCCCCACCCTTGAGAGAGAGAGCAAGCCAAACGGTGTAAAATTTAAGGCTTTTAAAAATACCTAAATCAACAAATTCTCTGTGCTTTATAAAATCATTTCAAAATATTACTGATTAGATCCTGCCATGTTTTGAAAAAGTCTGCACAGATCCTCTAACTGAGTATTTGATTTTTCCAATTTTAAATAATATAACAC
Organism: Polypterus senegalus; assembly: GCF_016835505.1. Lineage (NCBI taxonomy): Eukaryota > Metazoa > Chordata > Cladistia > Polypteriformes > Polypteridae > Polypterus > Polypterus senegalus. The sequence continues at coordinate 145,631,400 of NC_053162.1, read as the reverse complement.
ATCAGTTTCCCACTGACTTAAAGAGGAGAGTTTGGGTTCTTCCAGTTTATCAGAATAAGTCTGCGTGCCAACAGTGTAGTGAATGCAATCACAGTTTGTTTGTCTTTCTCCACTTTAAGACCCTCTGGAAGAACCCCAAACACAGCTGTTAATGGGTTAGGAGGGATTGTGAGTCCAAGACTGTCTGAGAGGTAATTAAAAATTTTTGTCCAGAATAATGTTAATTTGGAGCAGGCCCAGAACATGTGACCTAGTGAGGCTGGGGCTTGGTTGCAACGTTCGCAGGTTGGATCATGCCCTGGAAACATTTTGGAGAGTTTTAGTCGAGACAGATGTGCTCGATATATAATTTTGAGTTGTATAATTGTATGCTTTGCATATGGAGCTTGAGTGAATTCTCTGCATTGCTACTTTCCACTCCTTTTCTGATATATTAATTGAGAGGTCATTTTCCCAGTGTCCTCTTGGATCTTTGAAAGGAAGGGATTGTAAAAGGATTTTATATATTGTAGAGATGGAGTCTAACTCCTTGAAATTGAGCAATAATTTTTCCAGCGTGGATGAGGGTGCAAGATGAGGAAAATCTGGAAGGTTCTGTTTAACAAAGTTCCTGATTTGAAGATAGTGAAAGAAATTTGTAGCTGGAATGTTAAATTTGGAACGTAATTGTTCATAGGATGCAAAGACGTTGTCTATATAAAGATCTCTAAGCAAGTTAATTCCAAATTTTTTCCAGATATTAAAACTGCATATGTTTGTGAGGGTTGAAAGAGGTGGTTCTTTTGCAGGGTGCCACAGAAAGAAGCTTCTCCGTCTTAAAATGCTTTCTACATTGGTTCCAGATTCTAAGTGAGTGGAGCACAATTGGGTTATTAGTGTATTGCCGATAACGTGTGTTTATTGGAGCACAAAGCAAGGAATACAAAGAAGTACTGCAGGATTTTACTTCTATTGCGGTCCATGCCTGTGTATGTTCTTCTATTTGTGTCCAGGTTCTTATCGACTGTATATTTGCCCAGTAATAAAACTGGAAGTTAGGTAGAGCCATGCCGCCTTCTGCCTTTTGTCTTTGTAGGGTCGCTCTTTTGATGCGTGGATGTTTAGAATTCCAAATAAATGAGGTTATTGTTGAATCTAATTGCTTAAAGAACGATTTATTAATGTATATTGGTATGTTTTGAAATAAAAAGGAGCTTAGGAAGAATATTCATCTTAACAGTGTTAATTCTTCCAGCTAGTGTGAGATGAAGGGTTGACCATCTATGCAAGTCTTGTTTAATTTTTTCCATACAGACGACGAAATTTTTTTGATAAAGAGCTTTATGTTTACTTGTGATGTTTACCCGAGGTATTTAAACTGTTCTGCAATGATAAAAGGAAGGGTGTCTAATCTAATATTATATGCTTGCGAATTCACGGAAAGAGTACACTTTTATTCAGATTAATTCTGAGACCAGAGAGCTTTTGAAATTCTGTGAGTGCTGCTAAGACTGCAGGCACAGAATTTTCTGGGTCCGATATATACAGTACCATGTCATCTGCATATAATGAGATTTTCTGTTCCAGTCCTTCTCTGCTAATCCCCTTTATCTGATCAGTATTTCGACAATGTATTGCCAGTGGTTCAATGGCAATTGCAAACAGCAGTGGTGACAAAGGGCATCCTTGTCTTGTGCCACGTTCTAGTTTAAAGTAGTCTGAGCAAATGTTATTGATGCAAACTGAAGCTTCTGGGTTAGTATACAGTAATTTAATCCATGCACAAATGTTGGGCCAAACCCAAACTTCTCCAAAATAGTAAAAGGTATTTCCATTCAATCATGTCGAATGCTTTTCTGCATCCAATGATAATAATATTTCTGGGGTGTTTGATTTAGTTGGTGAGTATATTACATTAAACAGGCGTCGAAGATTTGAAGATAAGTGTCGGCCCCTAATAAATCCAGTTTGGTCTTGTGATATTATTGAGGGGAGCACTTTCTCCATCCTTCTAGCTATGATTTTAGAGAGTATTTTAACGTCGTTATTCAGAAGTGAAATTGGTCTGTATGATGCACATTGTAATAAGTCCTTATTTTGTTTTGGAAAGACAGTGATTAGTGCTTGGCGAAAGGTTTGTGGAAGAGATTGGTTATCTCTGGCTTCTGTAAATGTTGCTAATAGGAGGGAGCTAGCTGAGCGGAGAATTTCTTGTAAAACTCTGCAGGGTAGCCATCAGGGCCTGCTGCTTTTCCACCTTGGAGTGACTTTATAGCATCCAGTAATTCTGATAATGACAGAGGTTTATCGAGCTCCTCCACACTAATAGCGTCAATTTGTGGTATCTGTAATTTATCCAGAAATGCATTAGATTGTATATTGTCTTCTTTAAACTCAGTAGTATATAGGGATTTATAGTAGTCTCTAAAAGTGTACATTATATTTTTGTGTTCGATGATTTTATCTCCATTCGTGTTAGTAATTACGAGATTGCGTTGCGCACTTCTTGCTTGTGAATTTGTTGCGCTAAAAGCTTATTAGCTTTCTCTCCATGTTCATAATAATGATGTCTGGATTTGTAAATTAGTTGTTCGGTTTCTTTAGTTGTCAAGAGGTTTAATTCTGAATGTAGAGCCTGCCTCCTCTTATGTAGAGTCTCGCTTGGTAGTCTGGCATGTTCTTCATCTATTTTAGTAATTTCGCTTTTATCTCTGCTACTTTCTTCGCTTCGGATTTATTTCTGTGGGAAAGATATGAGATAATCTGTCCTCTTAAGAAGGCCTTAAGAGTTTCCCAGAGTATTCCTGCAGAGATCTCAGGGGATGTATTTGTCTCTAGAAAGAATTCAATTTGTTTGGATATAAATTCAGTACAATTCTCGTCAGCTAATAGAAGCGGATTGAGACGCCATCTCGGGGTGAGTGTATGGGGCTTAGTAATTTCAGCTCCAAGATCATCGGAGCATGGTCTGAAATAACAATAGCATCGTATTTACAAGATTTAATCTTAGGCAAGAAGTTATTATCTATAAAGAAGTAATCAATCCTTGAGTAGCAATGATGTACTGGTGAGTAGAAAGAATATGTTCTTGAATTTGGGTTTAAAAACCTCCAGGGATCTGATAAGTTGTGATCAGTTATAAACTTTGTAATTATCTTTGCGGTGTTAGTTGCCGTTCCCCCTGTGGAGGAAGTCTTATCTAAAAGTGGATTTAGAACACAATTAAAGTCCCCAGCCATTATAAGTTTATGAGTGTTCAGATTGGGAATGGATGCAAATAAATTTTGTATAAATTCCTTATCATCAACATTAGGTGCATAAACATTTATCAAAATCATTTTACAGTTAGATAAGTCTCCCATGACCATCACATATCTCCCTTCAGGATCCAATACTACATCTGATGCTACAAATGGTACTGTTCTATGTATGAGAATTCCCACCCCTCTAGTTTTCTTTGTAAAACTAGAATGGAACATTTGGCCAGTCCAGTCTTTTGCAGCGGAACTGATCCTTACTTAGTAAGTGGGTTTCCTGTAAAAATACTATTTTAGCATTTAGACCTGTTAGGTGAGAAAGTACTTTCTTTCTCTTTAATTCGTGATTCAGGCCTTTAACATTCCAGCTTACGAAGTTAACTGTCCCATCATGGAGACACTGATTCTGAGTTTTTGGTGTCATATTATAGTCTTAACTGGAAGTGAAATAGTTTAGGTCTTAATTTCCTATTCCCCCAAGAGTTGTTGCCATGCAGCTTATTATTACGTTGATAGTTATAATTATAAAGATTGAGATGATAGATTAGATATAGATCAAGCCTGCTCTCTTTCTCTTCCCCTTAACCCCCACCCTCCCTTTTTGCCTCCCCAGGTGAGGCTAAAACCCACTTCATGCAGTCCCAGTCCTCTGACATACCCAGAGACAGAGCACGTCCAAAGCACATCAAGCCCCCATGCAGTGGCGCTTTAAGGTTAAAAGATAGAGATATCTGTTACCAATATAGTCTTTAAAAGAGGAAAAAGAAAGAAAAGAATTTTGCACTTAATATATATATATATATATACATATACACATATACATATATATATATATACATACATACATACATATAATCTTCATCAATTTTAGTGCATTAAGATGATATCCCCAGATAATAAACCCAGGTGATGGTGTTAAAGATGTGTCCAAAACAAGCATAACAAGTCTTAATGCAGTAATAGCAATAACAGCAAACCAAGGGTATGATATTGAACAGTCTCATTTAGGGTACACATGAAATAATTAGAAAAGAAAAAAAAAAAGAGGAGGAAAACGTAATTAAGCACAATAAAACACAAACATTTAGCCCTAGTAATACTAAGTAATGATAAGTAATAAGTAAGTAATAATAATATAAGAATATGAGAATATATGCTGATAAAAACCCGTATTTTAAAACAAATAGATCAGACAGTAGATTATTAATCCTAGCTTTATCATTTACCGCCATGACTCACAATTATGTATCAGAATAGTCCGGATCAGCTTTCTTAACTCATTTTCTGCCTCCTCCTTGCTAGCGAAAACATAGAAATGCCCTGCCATTCCACTTTCAGTTTTGCGGATACAGGAGGCCGTATTTGACATTGGCTTGCCGTAGCGCTGTTTAATATTATAGAAGGCGGCGTTTGATAGCTGTTGCTGGAGAGAAGTCAGGGAAGACGCGAATGTGGCAATCTTCATATATAATATCTTCCTTTTTTTTCCTGAGGAGTTCCATCACCTCTAACTTAAATGATAATCGTTCAAAACGGACTATAAAAGATCTTGGTCGGGGTCTAACGGTGTTTGATCCGCGTACGGGGTAAGCCGCTGCTATCTCAGATTCTGCTTTAAAGTCGCCCCGATTATTTTAGAAAAAAGTTCAGTTGCGAATTTCACGGGTTTAAACTTTCTCGATTCTCCGGCAAGCCTTCAATTCTGACATTATACCTTCTATTCCCATCTTCTAAAGCAGCCAGTCTGTCTCCAAGTTTTTCTCCGAGTTTTTTACATTCCGAACTGACATTTACTGCTCTTTCCTCGGCACTGGCAGCTAGATGTTCGGCTATTTCGATCCGATTCGTGAATGTCTCACTAAGATGCTCCAATCGATCAGCAAGCGTGCTCAGTTTAGCCGAGTTTTTCTCAATGCGCTCTTCAATTTTACCCAGCACCTGTCGAAGTTCAAGCTGTACCTCTTGACGAAGCCTTTCATTTGCCTGTTGGATTTCCTGTCGCAGACATTCATTGGCCTGTTTCATCTCCTGTTTCCATTCCTGTTTCAGTCTCTCATGTGCCTTTGCCGTTGCTTTCTCATTAGCCTTCTCGCTTTTCTTTATATCTTGCCTGAGGTCAGCGAGCAACACTTTCAGTTCAGATAGCTCAAATGTGCCTTCTTGTACCGTAGATGAAGCAGCAGACTCTAGCGGCGCTCCACTTCAGACGTCCATCTCTCGCATCGGACGAGACTTATTGTCCTTTTAAATAACAACTGAGATCAGTCTTGCAATGGTTTCAATGGTCTTTTTTATCTGACAGATCTGAGTTCACAATGAAAAATGCTAACACCTATGAGAGAGCTTGAATTGATAAAGACAGATAATTTGCATAAAACATTTGCATCAGTTTCACAATCAACATAAACAGAATAGAATAGTTCATCTCATACCATATACCTGTTGTGAAATAGAGTCACAAACATCTGCAAGGCCTTCTACCAAGAAAACAGGCCAGAACATTTACAGACCTGCCCATATAAAGCCTTACCCCTACTCCAACTACTACCTACAGGCTCCAGCCTGCTCAGGCCCAAAACTCTTGTTTTAAGAGTGCCAAATATAACAAATATCTGCAAAATATACCAAAATACACTACCTACTCCAGGACCCAATAAGGCAGCCCTGGTTGAGGCTTACTTCAAAGAAGGTGAATACAGTTGCCATGTGGGCACACCACTTTTAAGGCAAAGGGGTACTGGATATGATAAGCCAACTTCAGCGGCTATAGAAATGAAGCAAATATACAGTAGATAGAGCTGCTTAGCTTATCACAGACATGGGGAAAATGTTGGAGAAATAAAGTTTTCATTTATCCCAGATTTATATGGCATAAAGATACACCGGCCTTTGAGTACAAGGTTGCTCAATGGGCTGCCTGGAGACCTACTGCCACTCCAAGAGCAAGCCATGGGGCTCGAACAAGTCGACATCGAGGCATGTGTCTGAAGCTGTCATGGTTTCTGCCGGCCAAGTGTGAAGGCATGCTCACAAAACTGCTGCAGGAGAGAAGGCAAAAGTGCTATATTTAAATTCAGACAAACAGGTCAGAAGGACAGAGAGCTCAGTTTTAGAGTAGCCGGCAAAGGGAATGGAAGTAAAAACAGGTAAAAGTAAAACAGCACTCACTTACCAGAGGCTGAACAAGGAGTGTTCATTTAACCAAGACAGATGGGTACACGACCGCGAGTTTGTAAGTGTTTAAATAGGGTGGACTGCATTTAAGCAGGTGTTAATCTACCATCTCGTGGAAATAACGTAAATGAGGATTGGATGGACAAAAAAGGGCTTGCAGTATAAAACCATGGCCTGATTGCTAGGGGTCATCATATGACCAGGTCTTCGGGCTTAAGTGTAAATCTGTGCTGCTGATTTCCCTAGTTTAGTAGTAGAGATACATACTGATCTTTGTATATTGTAGGTGCTAAGATCAGATTCACTTCTTAGGTTAGTTTGGGTGGAAGGATTCTTTGTTTAAGAGTGCTCAGTGTTTTTCTCTCTTTTTTCTTGCCATTGTGCTTAGTTTTTAATTTTTTTGATTTTTGATTATTTTTCAGCCTGTCCTTTGTGAACTTTCTTGTAGCTGGACTAAGGAGAAGGAAGAGATTTTTTTGTTGTTGTTTTACTTCACCTTTGTTTTGGAGCATCTGTAAATATTATAAGTAGCACCTGCATTCATTTTCTTTTGTTTTCATAGTGTCTTTGCGTTGGACTTTGTAAATATTTTTGCCAGGCATTTGTTTTGTAAATAGTTTAGACAGAGCTGGAATAAAACAGAATCCTGTTTTTGAATAGTCGTTTTCAGTCTGAATCTCACTTACTCCATCCCCTGGTAATTTGGTCTCATCTACTGACACCTCAAGTCAGGAATTGTACAACAGTGTCCTTACCCAGGGTGTCACACGGGACACTTGGTGATTGGCACTCAGACCTAATAGTTATATAAATCCAAATGTGTAAAGGCTGAAAAATGCTACACTTCATTTGTAAATTGGCAAATAAAGACCTTGATTTTTCTTGAAACTTTTTTCTTTCTGTTTTGGCTCAACGTAACATTATCTTTAAGATCCTGAACAATATTCATATTTATACATTTGTAATTTAGCCAAAATATCATTTAAATCCATTATTTCATCATTTTTTAACCCACTATTCTTTTTTGACTTTTTAAAAATAGATAGATAGATAATATATGCATATAAGAATGAAGCGCATAAGTTTCACCAATGAGAAGAGACCATTTACACCTTCCAGCCAGTTGCATTAGCAGCTAGCTAATTTGTCCCAGTATCTCATCGAGATGTCAAGTTTTCCACTTCACCTACATGATTCAAGTTTATTCCAGATTTCTTTTGTGTGAAGAAGTGCTTCCAGGTCCCTGTTTTGAATGCATATTTCCTTTATTTTCACCAGAATTCATAAATGCTCAATTCACTATTCAGCTGAAAGAATTCTAATAGATTTTATGAAAGCCAGAATAAAAGCAACGCAAAAGTTAAAAGCTTGTTAGACAATGTCCTTATTTTGCATATACAATATAATACAATTTATTTTTTGTATAGCCCAAAATCACAGAAGAAGTGCTGCAATGGGCTTTAACAGGTCCTGCCTCTTGACAGCCCCCCGGCCTTGACCTCTCTAAGAAGACAAGAAAAAACTCCCAAAAAAACCCATGTAGGTAAAAAATGGAAGAAACCTTGGAAAAGGCAGTTCAAAGAAAGACCCCTTTCCAGGTAGGTTGGGCGTGCAGCGGATGTCAAAAAGAAGGGGGTCAATACAATACAGTACAATACACAGAACAGAACAAATCCTAAATAAAGTATAAAAATAAAAATTTTAGAAGTACGGAGTAGAATTTAACAGTAGATGATATCACATAATATGATTTGGATTTATTTGAGTCTTGGAGACCTCATTCATCAAGCTGCCTCCCCCATTTGGCCATTCCACAGCTGAAACAGTGCTAATCCGATGAAAGGACCCCTCTTTCTCATGATTCCTGCGATCCTCCTTCAGGGATGACTTTACCTTAGGCAGGCAAAACAACTTGGCAGGTGGGTCATGGCACCAAGTGCCACATTTGAGTACCGAGAAGAGAAACAGAAAAGTTGAGGGCTAGTATCAAATTATAACTATCATGTTACTTATGTTTTAGTGCTAATGACTAACAACAGAGATGCAGTCTGTACAGTTAATCAGCAGCTCTATTCAGGATATGCTAAACTGAAGTAGTGAGTCTTCAGCAGGGATTTAAAAGCTGAGACCGAAGGGGCATCTCTTATAGTAGCAGGAAGACCAATCCACAGTTTAGGGGCCGTGTAACAAAAAGCTTGACCTCCCACTGTTATTTTACTAATCATTGGAATCATAAGCAGCCCGAAATCTTGAGATTTTAATGTGCACTTTGGTTTGTAAGTCATCATAAGTTCAGATAAGTAAGCCAGACCTTGGCCATTTAATGCTTTATATGTTAAAAGGAGGATTTTGAAATCTGCCCTAAACTTAACCAGGAACCAGTGTAAGGATTTAAGAACTGGAGTTATGTGTTCGTATTTTCTTGTTCTTGTAATAATTCTTGCAGCACCATTTTGGATTAACTGGTGGCAGAATAAAGAATAGTTTGAACATCCAGTGAACACCACATTGCAGTAGTCAATCCTACTAGGAATAAATGCACAAATTAATTTCTCAGAATCCTGTTTATTTAGAAAGCGCCTTAATTTCCCAACAAGTAGTTCTCATCCATCCATCTCTTTAATTGACTAACACAACTAATTAAAGACCACATCGGAGAAACTTAATTTGATCTAAATGAAAGGCATAACTGGGTGTCATCTGTCATCAGTGGAGGCATGTAAATTGAGAATAGTAAAGGTCCCAGTACTGAGCCCTGCGGGACACCATATCTCACTTGTGTGTATAATGATGGAGTACTGTCAACACATTCCTGTACATATTGGAATCGATTTGATAAATAAGAACTAAACCAAGCGAGCACAGTGCCTGTGAGCCCAACATCATTTTCTAGCCTGTGCAGTAACATAGAATGGTCAATGGTGTCAAATGCTGCACTAAAGTCTAACAACATAATTACAGTGGAGTTTCCTTCATCAGAGGATATCAGAATGTCATTTACAACCCGCGTTAGTGCCGTTTCTGTACTATGACCAGTGCAGAAACCAGACTGGAATTTCTCAAATAAATTTTAATGCGTAAGGTGTGACTGAAGCTGATTGGTGACTACTTTTTCTAGTATTTTAGAGAGAAATGGTACATTTGAAATAGGCCTAGAATTATTTAGTATGTGTGGGTCTAGGTCTGACTTTTTAAGTAACGGTTTAATGACTGACACTTTTAGTGCATCAGGTACTGTGCCATGCAATAATGAACTACTGATAATGTTTAGAATAGGCACTGCAAGAACATCCATTGAACTTTTTACTAGTTTTGTTGGCACTAGATCTAGGGAACAAGTAGTGGGCTTCATTTTAGAAATTAAACTTAAGACTTCCTGCTCAGTTACATAATTAAAATTACTAAAGTGCTGAATGCAATGTGAGACAGGGTCTGATAAGGTAGTACAGTAATCCCTCGTTTATCGCAGGAGATAGGTTCCAAGGCTGGCCGCAATAACTGAATTTCCGCGAAGTAGGGACACCGTATTTATTTAATTATTTAACGTGTATTTGGACGTTTTTAAACCCTCCCTGTACTGTTTACAACCCACCCTTTACTCTATTAATAACAGGGACAACTGTTAAGCTATACGAAATCGGTAGATAAGTTTACAGTTACTGTATAGCAAAGTACACGCAAAAACATTGTGATCGGCAGTTGCTGCCACTGCTTACCTTCTCAGCGATCGTCTTCATTCTTCGTTGACGTTTAGGCTCAGCACCAGCCTTGGAAGAAGGAGCACATTTGGGAACCATTGCAGGGGGTGAAAATTGAAGCGAAGTTCAACACAAACAAACCACAAAAAAATCACACACAGTACAGTGTAAAGTAAACCACTCGGCGAGAAAGCTTGAAGCGAAATGGCCTCGACAGAGAGACAAGGGGAGTTGCTGTGGGATCTGGGCATCAATCAAAGCACCAATCACGGGCCTGATTAGAAAGCTGGAAGCTGTGATTTGTCATCTCCCTCCCATGTACCAATCACAGCCCGTGTTACAACGCACCTTGTTTTGTTGTTCTTAGACTAGGAAATACTACTACTATATTTAAAAACCTGCAAAGTCGTGAATCCGCGAAAAGTGAACCACGAAGTAGCGAGGGATTACTGTATTTGGTTTGTACTGTGATCTGGGATCTTATATTTTTTATTTTCTCATTGAAGAAGTTCATAAAGTCTGTACTGCTAATATCTGGTGGTATTTTGCACTGTTGATCTGAATTGCCATTTGTTAATTTAGCCACTGATCTAAACAGTACCCGAGGATTTTTATTATTGCTATCTATTAATGTAGAATAGTATTCTGAGCAAGCTTTAAAGAGAGCTTTTTATATTTTTAACACTCTCTGTCCATGCAATTTGAAAGACAAGTAGCTTTGTTGTTCTCCATCTGTGCTCCAGTTTTCAACACTCTAATTTAAGAGCATGAATGTTTTCATTAAACCAGGGAGAGTTTCTATGTGCTTTGATCACTTTTATTTTAAGGGGAGCGACTGTGTCCAGAGCATCTCTCAAGGTCACATTATAATGTGATGTTAGCTGATCTAAATTGTTTTCCACGTTTACAATTGATGTTAACTGATCAAAATGGTTTTCCCCAATTACACTCGACTTACTCAAAGTATCTGTAAATTTTCAAACAGAATTTCAATCAAGATGTTGCACTGTCTTTGTTTTAATCTGTGAGTGCGTTAGCAAGGGCAGAACTAAATCAAATGTAATTAAGTAGTGATTGGAAATAACTTCATTTAATGGAGTAATATTTAAATTTTGAATTTCAACTTTGTAAGTTTAAATTAAATCTAATGTGTGGATATGAATCTGAGTTGGACCTTTGACATTCTGACAAAATCCTACTGAATTTAACAAATAAGTAAAACATTTGCTGAAAGTGTCAGTTTCCACATCAATGTGTACATTAAAATCCCCATCAGTACTACATGATCATAATTTATAGCCAAATCAGATAAAAGGTTACTAAATTCAGTCATGAACAATGAATATGGCCCTGGTGGTCTGTAGACTAGCACTATAATTGTGCTGGAATTTGTTTTAATATTTAAAATGAATGCCTCAAAGGATGTAAAATCGCCTACATTTTTACACGTGATTTGCATTTTGTTACAATGAATTATTCCAAGGCCTCCTCCTCGACTAGAATCTCTAGACTTATGAAGCAACGAGTATCCATCTGGTGACGCCTCAGCTACGGGAACAGTGTCATATTTACTAAGCTAGGTTTCAGTGAGAAAACACAGATCAGATTTTGTACTTAATATAATATCATTTACCAAAACAGCTTTACTGCCAAGAGAGCAAATGTTCAATAAGCAGCATTAAAACTGCATGTTTCTTTCTGAACTGGTGATATATTTTTTGTTTTAATAAATTTAATAATAATTATTATTATTTAATAATTTGAAGTAAATTTCTATTACAGATGCCCCTGGTGGAGGGTCTGGTTTTATCCCTTGGTCTAATTATACACCTTATTTTTTGGTTATCAGGTAATTTAAGGTTTGCATCAAGACTAAATTTACAGGATGCCCCATAACAGGGATTAGGATAGTAACAGGTGGGATAAACAACAGCCTGTGATTTGAGATCACATGACTGCGGCCTGGATGGTGCTCTAGTCAAGGTGTCAGGCAGTTTTGCTGCCATATTTTGGCATAATACATAAGATCCCCTCCAGTTAGGATGAAGACCATCTCTTATGAAAAATCCAGCCCTTTTCCAAAAATCATCCCAATTGTTCACAAATGTTATCAGAAACAAAAATCCTTTTCTCTAAACTATAAGCTAACTTGTTCAAAAGGAAGCATTAACTTTTAAGGTCGATGCAGTCTTACCTGCTTTATCTGTCTCATTTTTAACCTAGAGATTTGCTACTGCTTATTACAATATCACCTTGTGGTAATGTGTCTAGCCAGACATTACCAAAGCAATGGCAAAAAAAACTTTTTTAATATATTTACAATCAAGGGGAGGAGTACAGAAAAAGAAAGAAAGGCATTTACATTTTTCTTTGTTAGAAGGGAAGACAGGATAACACTTTCGCTGGTGTTTTAGCGATGCAAAATGGCAAGGTGTCGGTGCATCTATGGAGGCCTATATAGCTTCACATGGTGACGATTTCCAATGCTTGAGGCTCATGGCCTTTAGCCATAGTAGTAAGAAAAAAAGTTGCAGAGTGTTTAGTTTAGTTTATGGTGGAACGTAAAAGGGATTGCGAAGGTTAATCTAAATAGGGGATTGGAAAAAGAGGAATTAACGTACCTTTCTGTATGGAGTCGGAAAGTGCTGGAGCACAGATTCCTGTGAGTGCTTGCCAGCGCCTGTGACGCTGCTTGTATTTTAATATAGGCCTTGCTGAGGCAAATGCAACTTGATGTGTGAACGTACCTGTGGAACCCGTGATTGTTTAAAGGACGATGCAGAGCTCCAGGAGCAAAATGGTGGCAAGTATAAAAGGTACTTCTTGCCTGCAGGGGTCATATTTTGGTGTAGCTCAGCTTTAAAAGCATGTGAAGCATAGTGGCTTCTACCTTATTTTTGTACATACATATATATATATATATATATATATATATATATTGTAATAAGTTGAGAAGCAGACAACAAAAAGGTTTGGGGTTTTCCGGCCCCTTATATTGTCGACACTCCAGCTTTCAGAACACAAAAATACGGTCATACATAAACAACTCATGTGCGACGCCATACTGTGCGTCGCGGCCATTTTTATAGGGGAGGAGCCGGAAGTGCAGGAATGCTGGGAAGAAGTGAGGAATGATGGGAAGGCATGACGTCATCAAAGATGGCGGAGGGAGGGCGGAAGTATACGTAGTGCGGTCAGGTCTTATGGCGGAGTGTCTTTGATTCTGTAAAACAAAGAAACAAGGTTAGTACCCCACCTTTCCCCGCCGGCGAACACCCTTCGATGTGTTTTAGGATCCGTCCGCGATCTCCTACACGCGCATGCGTGACATGACCCCCCCCTCAGCCCGAAACCGTCAGGACGGGCGGACCGAACCGAGAGGTCGTGGATACGGGAGAGAGCATCGGCGTTGGCCTGAAGGCCGCCACGGCAATAAGTGACCGTGAACTTATAAGGTTGCAAGTCCAAGAACCACCTAGTGACTCGCGGGTTCGACTCTTTATGTAAGGACATCCACTGCAACGCGGCGTGGTCAGTCACCAGAGTGAACTCGCGACCAAACAGGTAGTACCGGAGATAAGTCACAGCCCACTTTATGGCCAGGGCTTCCTCTCCACCGCCGCATACCGGGTCTCCCGGTCCAGCAGTTTCCGACTCAGGTACATTACGGGGTGTTCAACACCATCGATACTTTGGCTTAACACGGCACCCAAGCCTGTGTCTGAAGCATCGGCCTGGAGAATGAACGGAGCTCCAAAATCCGGAGTCCGCAATATAGGCGCTGACGTTAGGGCCTTTTTTAAGTCACTGAATGCATGTTCTGCCATATCGGTCCATACCACATGGAGAGGAGCCCCTTTCTTTGTCAAATTAGTCAAGGGTACTGCTCTTTCGGAGAAACGGGGTACGAACCGGCGGTTATACCCCGCAAGCCCCAAGAAAGCCTGCACCTGTTTCTTGGTACTCGGACGGGGCCATTCTAAGATGTCTTTAACTTTGGAGCATTGTGGTTTCACCTGTCCTCGTCCCACTAGGTACCCTAAATATTTGGCCTCCTGTAAGCCAAAGAAACATTTTCGGGGATTAATGCGGAGGCCGGCGTGAGCCAATGTCGCGAGGACAGCTGAGAGCTGCGACAAGTGTTCCTCCCAGGTGCCGGAATAGATGACTACGTCATCGAGGTAGGCGGCACTATAGGACTGGTGGGGCTTCAACACTCTATCCACCAGACGTTGAAAGGTAGCCGGTGCCCCGTGCAGCCCAAATGGGAGGACCTTATACTGCCAATGCCCGCTAGGGGTGCTAAAGGCTGTTTTTTCTTTCGCGGATGCCGTTAAAGGAATCTGCCAATACCCTTTTGTCATGTCGAGGGTAGTCAAGTATCGGGCGGCACCCAGCCGCTCCAGAAGGTCATCAATGCGGGGCATCGGGTAGGCATCAAATTTGTTGATCTGATTCAGACGTCTAAAGTCATTACAGAATCTCCATGAGCCGTCAGGCTTGGAGACGAGGACGATTGGACTAGACCAAGGGCTGTTACTTTCCTCGATTATGTCCATATCCAACATCCGTTGCACCTCCAATTCCACTTCGCGCTGCTTTTGCCTCGGGAGTCTGTAGGGTCTCTCCCGAACGATCATCCCGGGTTCCGTGATTATATCGTGCGCAATCAGCTTGGTTCGGCCCGGTGTCTCGCTCACCACTTCAGGGATGGCATGGACAGTGTTAATAATCTCCTGCCGTTGTGAAGGGGTAAGCTCTTTACCGAGGTTAAGGGCGTTCCCGCCAGCGAATAAGGAGAGGGACCTACTAACGTTGGGAGACTCTTCTCGGTCTTTCCAAGGTTTTAATAAATTAATATGGTAGATTCTCTCGGTTGGACAACAATTAGGTTGGAGAACCAAATAGTCGACCAATCCTTTTCTTTCTTTAACCTCGTATGGCCCTTGCCAATGAGCTAACAATTTAGAATGGGACGTGGGAACGAGTACCATCACTCGATCCCCCGGACGGAACTCTCGGAGGACCGAGTTACGGTTGTAACACCGGACCTGAGCTGGCTGTGCACGAGTCACGTGATCTTTGAGGATTGGCTTAATTTTCTCGAGCTTGTCACGCAGTTGCACCACATACTCGAGTACATTTGACGAGGGCAGAGGTTCTGCCTCCCAGCCCTCTTTTAGGATATCCAAAAGTCCCCAGGGCTGTCGCCCATACAATAATTCAAAAAGGGAGAAACCCGTGATCGCTTGGGGTACCTCCCTGTAGGCAAAAAGGACGAGCGGTAGGAGCTGGTCCCAATTCCTGCCATCGGCGCTGACTACCTTACGGAGCATCTGTTTGAGTGTCTGGTTAAAACGTTCAACCAACCCATCTGTTTGGGGGTGATATACAGACGTCTTCAGGTTGCTTTATCCTGAGTAATCTGGCAACTTCCTTGAACGTATCCGAAGTGAATGGTGTACCCTGGTCCGTGAGAACTTCTTTAGGAATACCCACTCTTGAAAATAAATTAACCAATTCCCGTGCAATATTTTTTGTAGTAGCGGAGCGCAGGGGAACCGCCTCTGGGTATCGGGTCGCATAATCAACCATGACTAATATATATTTAAAGCCACGGTTTGAGGGTTCCAGGGGTCCCACTAAATCTACCCCAATTCTATCAAACGGGACATCTATTAAAGGAATAGGGACAAGAGGAGCACGGTCCCTCCTCGGAATCTGGCGAATCTGACATTCCGGACAGGACTGACAGAAACGCTGGACCTCCTCATTTATCCCAGGCCAATAAAAGCGGAGTTTAACCCTCTCCAATGTTTTTTCGGCCCCCAGATGGGCGCCTAAGAGGTGAGCGTGTGCTAGTTCACACACCTCCCGCCGGAAGGTACGTGGCACCAACAACAATTTCCGCACCTCACCCTCGTGAGTTGCCACCCGATACAACAGATCATTTTCTAACACAAAGAAGGGCTCGCATGGCATGGAACCATCAGCATTCGTGCTACCAGGAAGAATAACTGCATTCCGGGCAAACCTGAGGGAGTCATCATTCCACTGCTCTCTTTTAAAGGACGCAGGCGTGGACCGAAATCGATGATCCAGGTCGCTTAACGGATCCTGGTGTGGGTTTGGCGGAAGTGTCCCCCGGCTTGTCCCTTCCCCGGAAATTACTTCCGGGTCAGAGGATGTCGCTCGAGAGCCCACTCCCGACATGCCTGCGCCATCTTGATTTGCCCCTGTGCATGGCGTGGAGATCGCGGGAAAGGCACCTCGTCCCCTCATGGCTAGACCCAAGGAGGCTTTGGGAGCGGTGTTTATCCTACCGCAGCTAATTTTGGACCAGTCCTGCCCCAAGATTACCGGAATATGAGGCTTAGGCAACACCACGACTGTCATACTGGACACCTGCCCCTTCCAGGTAACGTAACACTGGGCGGATCGATACGTTCTGGTCTCACCGTGTACACAAGTGACTTGTAAATGTTTTGTGAGCCATTGTCGCGGTAAGACATAACGGCGAGAAACAATGGTAATGTTACTGCCGGAATCGAACAAAGCCACCACCGAGTGCCCATTAAGCAACACCACTCCCATATTCGGACTTGCCAGCAGGTGAGACGGAGTACAGTACCTTTCCTTCGTAGCCCAGGTGCAGTCCATCGGCTCTGATGATGTGTTGAGGGGACAGGTTGGCAGTAGATGTCCGGTTTCTCCACACTTGTAGCAGCGTGGGGAGGCTGGCTTGTCTTTAATTTTCTGCGGCGCTTCTGCAACGCATCGAGAGGGCTCGGGGTGGGCCACCCGTCCCTGTCGGTTCCCACGCGCTTGCCGTTCCGATCCCCCGGATCGGTAGACCACCAGTTGACGCTCTAATACCTCTAGGAGACCTGGCATTTCCTTGTAAGGATGCGACCGGACCTGCTGGGCGAGAGAACTAGGTAGGGCGTTAACTAAGCCTTCATAGGCCACTTGTTCTACCACTTTCCTGGCTTGGGGGCCTTCTGGCCGTAGCCACCTCCCGATTTTACCCCAGAACTCGAATGCCTGCGCTCGGGCTGGCTTCTCTGGGTCGAATTGCCAGGTTCTCCATTCCGCCGCCTGCTGGCCCGGTGTTATGCCGTAGCGGGCCAGTATCTCCTTCTTAAGAACGTCATATTTGGCGGCCTCTTCCTCGGGGAGGTCGTAATAGGCGCGCTGCGCGGGTCCCTTCAGGTAGGGCGCCAAGATGGACGCCCACTGACCGCTGCCACTCGTTCCGGGTGGCCGTCCTTTCAAATATCCCCAAGTAGGATTCCACGTCATCAGAGTCCGTCATGGGTACCAGGAGTGGTGGTGTATGGCGCGGACGCTCCGCTATAGCTCTCCGGGCTTCGGCCAGCTGGGCCCTTGTTAGATCCAACTCCCGGTTAGTTGCGGCCTGTGACTGTTGCAGTGCCGCAAGTTGGGCGCTCATGCCCTGTAAAACTGCGTCCAGGTCTTGTTCTTCCGACATTTCCCTCGGACAATAATCCTGCCGGCTGCGCCAATGTAATAAGTTGAGAAGCAGACAACAAAAAGGTTTGGGGTTTTCCTGCCCCTTATATTTTTGACACTCCAGCTTTCAGAACACAAAAATACGGTCATACATAAACAACTCATGTGCGACGCCATACTGTGCGTCACGGCCATTTTTATAGGGGAGGAGCCGGAAGTGCAGGAATGCTGGGAAGAAGTGAAGAATGATGGGAAGGCATGATGTCATCAAAGATGGCGGAGGGAGGGCGGAAGTATACGTAGTGCGGTCAGGTCTTATGGCGGAGTGTCTTTGATTCTGTAAAACAAAGAAACAAGGTTAGTACCCCGCCTTTACACCCTTCGATGTGTTTTAGGATCCGTCCGCGATCTCCTACACGCGCATGCGTGACAATATAAATAAATATCTCCTAGTATAGTTTTGGGTGGAGGTATTAATGTGAATTGTGGTGTTCTTTTAGTCTTAACACTGAATTTTTTTCTTTGTAAATTTTTTGTGGATCATCCTATTTGGGGTACTGTATTACTTGATGACTGAATTTCTTCCTGCCAGCATTTTTGTTGTGAAAGACTGCCAATTTTTTTATATATAGATTTATTGTTCTCTTTCTTTTGGGATTTGCCATGTTCACATTAAATATTGTACATTTTCTCTATTTGGGATATTGATTCTTTGTGTTTTGTTTGTCAATTGCAGTGTGGACTGTGTAAAAAGCCCACATGGCACTGTTTGACACGCACCTGTAAATAAAAACACACTTTTGTTTTTGAAACCCAACCTTTTTGTGTCTGTGTCTCCCTGTTGTATGTCTCTCATTTCTGATCCTGATCAGTCCTGAACAACAAGACACTGAATGTGTAATCTGGTGCCCTCTTTACCACTACACCAGGGGCCTCAAGTATAACGCCGTGCGTAGAAGTCCCACTATAACATGGCATAAGCACAAAAGCCGAAATGTGCTTACGCACAGAAAAATCCAGATGCAGGAATCTGTGCATACTCCAACTTCCACGTTCTTCCGCTACATAAATCCCGGTCAGCGTGAAAGCTAACGCTCATGCACACGCAGTATGTCCCGCCACAACTCCTCCCAGAAATACGCCTCTTTGAATATGCAAATCAATATAAATCACCCATAAGCTCAGCCTTCTGTGAAAAGACAATGGGAAAAGCATGGGGGAAAATATAAGAATTTCAGCGAATACCAAGTGGAGGCAAATGAAAAACATACTGTTTGTTTAATTAAACCGTGGTATAATCAACAAAAGGAAGTTGATCGAGTGACATAGCGTGTTGGAGAAACTTGAAAGCTCAGATATCAAATTTGCCGTGAAAAGACGAGTCATAGCCCACCGTCTGAGTGTCATATGAAAGCTTATTAGGGTACAGACAAAAAAAAAAAATAGGCACACAGTGGGGAAAAAAAGCACGAAATGTCAACTTCAATCTCGAAATTTCCACTTTAATCACGTAGTTTTTTTTGTCATTAAAGTAGAACATCATAAACGTCATCTTAAAATTGTTTAATTAACCAGTTTCTCAAATCACATCGTAATTAAAGTAGCACGTTAAATGCTTTGTTTTGTATGTGATCTTCTACAGTATGTGCTCTATGTGTGTGAATCACTACTTGCTTCTTAAACCGGCTCTCTTCCTCCGACTGGACACAGAATCCATTACATTCGTGATATTACAGCTCTCTGAATAACTAAAACACTGAGATGTATATGTGATATCATTTTCATGATGATAGGAGTTAAAAAACGTTATTAAACATGGGTTTCACGGGGCAGTGATTGTGTGCGACCTTCGATGAAATTATTTATTGCAGCAGTACTCATGGGCGACTCTAGGCAGCGAAAGAATCGGTGGCCCCTTTGCCCGCCAATGTCAATATGGTATGTTATGCACGGTGGATGGCCACGTCTGTTGCGGACACTGCATAGCCGCCTCATGCTCATTACACAAGCGTTTAACTTTTGTTGAAATTTGCTGCTGTGTTTTTAGCTGTGTCGTTATTTTCTCTTTCTGTTTTATATTCAATATATATTGGCGTGGCCGCCCCTGCAGTCCTTGCTTTTCTTTCTCCAATTAACCGATCGCCACACAATCAGCTCTGTAATAGATATTAAGCCATCTGTAAGCTTAGAGCGCTGATTCTTCAAAACGTTTAAGGAACATTGAACTATCTTCGTAGTAAATGTTTAATTATTCTGTCCTTCACGCCAGTCCCAGTGAAGAATATGGATTATTTTAATGAAGTTAAAGTTTTATCTATATAATATAATAAACATATTTTGCTGCATTTCATCTTAAAAATTATATCGTCATCATATGTAAATACGCTTTATAAAGTGGCTCAGGTTGTGCAATATTATAACTGTAGTGCAAGTTTACAGTGAGGTAATTGTACTTATAAGTACAAACAGTTCTAAAAGGAGCACTTGATTGAGTGTGTTTATAGTTCTTGGGATGAAACTGTTTGTGAACCGCGAGGTCCGTACAGGAAAGGCTTTGAAACGTTTTGCCGTGGCTGAGGTAGCGTATGCTTGAGTCTGTATCCCGATAATTCTCTTTCCGATCAGCTGCTGCTGTGATTCCCCACTCAGGTACAGTTATATAAATACTCCGAGTTGTGCAGTGAGAGTAATATAGAAAAAGATGATCCGCTGTGGCAACCCTAACGGGAGCAGCTGAAAAAAGAAGAAGAAGAAGAAGATGAAGGTGCAGTGAGAGTAACAATGCTAAAGTAGTTATGGTATTTGGATTACTATGGGTATTCCCTGGACCATTATATTGTTACATGTTAATTACAATCAGATGCATTACACTAATAAACAATATGCGGTTAGTTTCAGTGTATTTATAAAGCCACGTCACGAAAATAAGGAGTAACCACACAGGAACTTTAATGCTGGGTGCCGCCAGTCTGCAAAACCGAGCGGAGAACTTGCGTACGACAAGGTATGAGGTACCGTGGAAAAGCGTGTGGCTTTTTATACATCGCGATTTGAATGTGGAAAAGTTCTTACGCAACATTTCTGTGCGTACGCAACGTTTATACATGAGGCCCCAGGTGTCACATATCTTCACCAATTGAGATAAAAGATCCATAGAAAAATCTGAAAAGCTAAAAATATAACATTATCACGCTGATAGTTAAGCTTTTGTTAAATAATTTAATACTTTTTTTTACCATTTTTATTATTTTGGGGTGATGCCTTCATCCAAGGTGACGTACAGATTCAGGATCTGTTACAACTGTTTACAAATACTTTATATAGTTAGAGCACAAGGAGGTTAAGTGACTTGCTCACACAGTGAAGCTGAAGAAGGAAATGAACCTTTAAACTTGAGATTTTATACAATAATATAAATAACCACTATCATGTGCAGAACAGAACAAGGGGAATGCATTTAAAAGTGACAAGCTTTATTATATTTTTCTTTCATGGAACATTGCCCACCTTTGAATTTCCATTATACTTAAAAATACAGTCCATCAATATCTACAATAAAAGATATTGAGGAACTTGTATATACTGTACAGCTTTCCGTTTATAAGGTATGACCCTGAATAATCACAGACAGCATATTATAGATCAAGCTTGATTGTGTAAAGAAAGTTTTCCATGAAAATAAAATGCAATTTTCACAATTTTAATCCCCAGATAATGTTTGGCTTTACAGTGTATTGACAGTAGCTGTATGATGATATGCTGCAGAAGTCTTAAAAGTACTATTTATAATGATATCTTATTGTCAGCAACCCCAAAGTTCAGCTCTACTCTTTTCCTCTTGTCCAATTTGTTCAGTGGGAAGTTTTCAGTTATACAATGGCGGTAAGCTTCTATTGCACACAGAGCGTTATTGGATGCCATTATTAGAAAAAAACACTCAGCACCTGGTATTTCAATACAAATATTTGTGCCAGAAAAGCCTCAAAAATAAAAATGTATAAAGAATAGAACAGAAGTTAAAAAGCCAAGATAAATGAGCAGTAAAGTGTGCTTTTTCACTCAATGTCAACAGATGATTGAGGTTATATTGTTTTTCATGTATTCACTGTATATGGTATGTGATAATAAATGAGCTATTCTGGAACTCTATCAAAATATACAAATGTATCTTTGGGGCAACCTTTTCAACAGCATCAACATTCATAAAATGCAATTATGGCCTATTCAGAATGGAAATGAAAGGTGAGTCTTTAGGAATATGATCAAATAAATTCTGTAGGTTGAATTTCACACAGAAACAAACAATATGCTGAAAGAATTTAAACTAAAGATAAATAAAGCATTTAGCAGGGACTAGCAGTTAATATGTCATAGACAATTATGCGGCAAGTGATTTTTTTTCCTCACAATAAATTGTAAAATTATTTTTGGTAGGTCATAAGCAATTTAAAAAGGGAAAAGTCTGCCAATATCCAACATTGAAATTCTCTAGGTCTGTGCTTATATATGGCCTAGAAGTGTTTACCACTTAAAGTCTGTTATCTAAAATATGCCTGAAAAATGTTAGGTTTAGAAAACATGAAGGAGCGTTAGCTGTGGCACTCTAGGGGCTAGTTTGCCCCACTGAACATCCAGGTAGAGTTTGGCGAGCAAGGCAGGTGCATCTGAGGTGCGACTATGTGAGCACGAAGGAAAAAGGGAGGAGAGCCAACCTTGAACAGTCTGGCTGTGATGTCTGGAGGCAGCCAAGATGGAGGTCAGCCAAAAGGAGCTTGTGGCTGCTGAGTCTCCACCGGCTACACAAGCAATAGGTGGGAGAATGAAAAGGAGGTGGGCTGAGATCAGGAGGAGTTAGACTGCATTTTAATGTCATATTTTAATGGATTTATTTATTGATTATTTGTATTCCCACTTCTCGTTGGATTTTTATAGATTTATATATTTACTGTTTCTTTTTTTTTGAACACTGCACAATTGACACTTTTGTTGGTTTTACTTTTGTTTTGACTGGTTTTTAATAAAGGTACTTGAGCACTTTTTCCACCATCCTCTGGCATAATCAGAGAATTGTCCTCATTTGTCAGCTCATCTCGGTCATAAGTATTGATGGTGTTGGTTCCGCAGACTTCCATGTTGAAAGAGGTAGTCTGTAGCGGACCGGCATCGTCACATAATATATTTTCTAAAATTGGAAAAAATCTAATTCTCACTTAGAATATCTGTACAACACGTTTTTCAAAACCGGCAGAATCTGATCTATAAAATTGTAGAATAAGCATTTAAAGCATTGAGGAAGCGGTTTCTCTACCCTGTTTTTTTTTTTAACATATATTCTATTTATTTTTATTAATTTATTTATCTACATACTTTTACTATTATTAAAGTTTTACTCTGCTGACCTACCGCTCTTTCTCATAGGTGGGGGTCGATTTGTTCCAAACCTAGTTTTGTTAAACTTGACTTGCTTGTATAGAATGTTATTTGATTTTAATAAAATGTTAAAAAATATATATATAACCATGAAATCAAAATGTGAAAGCAACTTGAAAATTATGTGGTAACCACAATGGATAGAGCTGATGAAGAACAACATGTTGGTGATGGCTTATGGGTAGTTTGAACACACACAGCTCAGCGCTCTGCCATTAGTCTAGTTGAAACCAAGATCAAATGAACATGGATACTCCGCTGCAGGATGGCACCATTGTTGAACAATGCACTGTAGTGAGATTTCTTTGGGTAGAGGAAGTAAAACCCGCTGAAATTCACCAAAGAATGATGGATCAGTGCAGAAGTGAAAACAGCATGACTCAAGAAAACGTTTATGAATGAGCAGTAAGGTTTAAAGCAGGAAGAACACGTGTAATAAAAGAAACTCAATCTGGACAACCACCTACATTGTGCACTCAAACCCACATCGACATGACAAATGCCTTCATCAGGAAAGACTGATGGATTACATTGTCTGCTGTTATTGCACATTTGGATATCAGCTATGGATCTGCACATACTGTATCAGGTTGCATGATGACTTTGCGCAAGATGGGTACCAAAACAGCTTACTGATCTGCACAAGCCAACTTTCTTTAGGCAATTTCAACAGATTTTCCTCCCTCTGCCCAAAGAAAATTCAGCACATTGTTCAACAATGGTGTCATCTTGCAGTCAAGCATCCATGTTCATTTGACCTTTGTTTCAACTAGACTAACAGCAAAGCACTGTTATGTGAGTGTTTTAACTACCCATAAGCCATTATAAATGTGTTGTATTGCATCAGCTCCTAGTTGTTGCTGTTATTGTGTCATTTTCAGATTGCTTTCAATTTTGATTTACCCTCATATATTTAAAGAACCCCTCAAACCACACTGATATCTCAGGAAGGGTCAATTAATAAGCATTAAGAGATACAATTTTCAGATGAAGCGATAAAGAGGTTATTCTGATCGTTAACTGTACCTTATGCTACGTTACAGGTTGAGGACATACTAAATCAGCATATATTGATTTTTATAACTGATATTACTTTAAACACAATAAATGCATTGTGAAACAAAGAGACAGGCAAAACACATTAAAAGTATTGGATAGCCAGATGAATCCCTGTTTAATAGCCAGGACTGGATCATGTTTAATGTACCTGCCACGTATGGCCAGATCAACTTACAGTAGAGAAGTTTACATCATCAGTCACTAGCTACATTAACAAGTGAATAGATGATGAGTCTCAAAAACCATCAGTACACGTGTAATTCAGAAACCATTGGTGACACTGATAGTATGTGTATTGCTAAAAGTCCATAATACTGACTTTTGATCAGGTGGGAAAGGTAGCTCTTAGCACAGTAAGGGAAAACCTATTGTGGGGCATCAAAGCATCTAAGCAAGACAATTCATAGCCACTTTCAAGACACCAGAGACACATGGTAAATATGGCAGGGAATTCAAGGCACAGACTATAGGACCACACCTCCTCTCTAGTAGTGGTGATGCCCCTTTCCAAATGTTGCATATAATTTATTTGGATGTAAACCCACACAAAGCTGCTGGACCAGACAACATACCTAGATGAGTCCTCATGGAATGAGCAAACCAGTTGACAGATATCTTTTACAGACATTTCCAACATTTCCCTGAGGCAGACAGTCATCCCCAAACCACCACCATCATACACGTACTAAAAAAAGTCTTCTTTCTTTTGACTCAATAAATATTGCCCTATTTCACTCACACCGGTCATCATTAAGTGCTTTAAGAGGCTAGTCTTGGGCCATATGAAACACTGGACTTCCCATATCACATAACCCTCTCCAGTTTGCCTTTCACCGAAACTGTTTCATTGAGGTCACCAAATCATCTACTCTTTATCTGGCCCTGTATCATCTGGACAAAAGAGAAACTTATGTTAAAAATTCTGTTTATAGACTTCAAATCAGTGTTTACTGTAACACCATCATCCCTCTGAAATTCACAGGAAAGTTGATTCTGCAACGCATAATACTTCTCTATGTAACTGGAAGCAGGATTTTCTGACAATGAGAGTCCAGGCCGTCCACGTTGGAAACACCATCATGCTAAGTGCTGGTACACTCCAGGTCTGTGTACTCTGCCCACATCTGTTCACTCTGTTGACTAATGACTCTACAGTTCTAGCACCATCATTAAGTTTGCTGATAACACCATGATGGAGATGAGCCAGCTTACAAAATAGAGATATGATGATCGGTGGACTGGTGCAAATGCAACAGTCTTTCTCTCTGAATTGTTCATTTAACTTTTATTTATTTATTTATTTATTTATTGTATAGTGTAGTATAGTTCCTTACTTGTCTTTCACATGTCCTGTGTTTATATATACTGTATGTGTTGAACCTTGGTCCTGGGGAATGTTATTTCTTGCCACTGTATTCTGCAATACCATTTATGGGTGCCCTGACAAAGCCACTTAACTTGCCTTGTCTACCTATCTATGTATCTTTGATTAGAATCACAGACTGGGGTAGAGCCATGATTATAATTCTTCATCCTAGTCTTTCCATTCAAACCTACTGTCAGAAAAGAAAGACAAGTTGTTGTTCAGCAGCTTTGTCATTTTTCAATGTACCCTAAAGTCAGTCCACATCAAAGACACACTATCCCCATGCAGTGTTAAGTTGATAAAGTTCATAATTGTATCCCAACAAACAGTTTTGTACTTACCCCAGATGATTCCATCCTTTAGGGCATCTTTAATAAGCTATTGGTTAAGCAAGTTGGAATTCACACAACACAACATTAATGGAATTATTAAATATAAATATCAGTTAAAACAAGGAGGAAAGACCCCACAGACATATTGGTTGGACTCTAACAAGGATAAATTTTAAAATGCTCCTTTCGTTTCAAAATTTTACCAACCACTGTAGTATTTTGAGATTGTCACTAAAACACCCAAATATGTAAATCTTTCCAGTTATCCATGTGTGGTTTGTCAGCCTGGAGAGATGTTTGTTTATGGAGCTAAGATGAAAACTAAATGAGAAGAATAAAGTAACCTGGACTTTTTTGCCTGGATGTACTGCTTTGAAATGGTACAAACAAGTAAAAAGCAATGTGATAGACAACCCGAGCACAGACAGACAGACACTGGATGTCAATGCCACATGCGGTTTATTTACAATATTTGTAAGTATTAACAATCCTGCACCACACACACACCATGTCCGTGGGCCACCTTTCTTCCTCCTGTCATTGGAGCTTCATCCTGCTCCAGCTCCCGACTGTAGGAAGGCGGCCCCTTTTATAGTCACCTGGACGTGCTCCAGGTGCTTGATGACGTTCCCCGAGCACCCGGAATCACTCTGGGTGTCACTGGAAGGATCTTCCCCCACATTCCCAGGTGTGGTGGAAGTGCAGAGCTCCCGAGCTTTAGGAGACTTGGGGCGCCCCCTGGCGGAAGCCACAGGCCCCCACGGGTTTGTGCCTCCTTGCTCCATCCCTGTGGTCCCCTGCTTATCCAGGGTGGTTGCCCCCTCACGGACCGGGGGGAGTACTGACTGCCTCCCCGTCCTTCCAGGCATTCAGGCTGGGTCTGGCCCCCAGCCTCCTGTGACAGCAGCCAAAAACATAGAAAATGTATACCAAGAGTCTTGTCAAAATAAAATATTCAAGTGCTGTATTTCACGATGCAGTACATGCAGAAAGGATAGGTATGGATTGTTCCACATTAAACATGAGATCCCTAAGGTCATTGTTACAAAAGAAAGTTGTAGTCAGTGCCTGATCGCATGTTAGTTCAGATTAGTGAAAACTAGCAAGAATATTTTAATAGTAACCAGGAGAAGAGACGTTGAAAAAATAGTTAAAAAGCAGGAAGTCTGCCACACCATTATCAAAGTAAAATCAAAAGTCAAATATTAAGCAAGATGAAAACCAGAGAAAGAGCTTTAGAAAAAAATGTTTTTAAGGAGCACAAGAACAATCAACAAAAATGTTCTGGAATCTGCAAACTTGGATAGGAAATTTATTACCTTTGATGACCTTTCAACACTAGAATTACAAGAGCCTACGAGAAAACTCGTAAATCCGGCCCACCTTAAATCCGTTTGCAACTCTCTGTCAGCATCTTTTGTCCTGTAAATGTGCCGATTAAGACAAGCAGCAAGAAGCCTGCTATTCCATCCCCCACCATCACAGAACATTCACTAAGTTCTCCCAGCTTATGCCTTGTTTGATTATCTGGGAGTGAACTGCTGGAGTTTTAGAGTGGAAATAATAGATCGTTATTTGGAACACATGCATTTCATGTGTGTTCCGTTTCTACAGTAATCTGTGTCAACATGTTAAAACAGAAACTTTTTCATATTTTAGTAATAAATGTTACAAAATGTAGGCATAAACTATAGAATGTGTGAAGCCTGAAGTCCAAAGATAAAATACTTTCATAAAAGGTTCAAGGACAATACAACAGCATATGTGGAGTAGCGGTAAGATTTGCTGACTTATAAGCAGGAGTCCCCGGTTCGATCCTGACTGTCTCCTATATTTACTGTTTTCAGTAGTGAGCTGCTCTTATTGTTAATATTATACAGTACACACATACATTTGGTTTGCGTCTGTAACAGACCGTGTACATTTATAGTACTGTACTTGTAAAAGTTACCTTTTTTTTCACTTTTATTCTCTCAAACACGATCACGTCAGATCGGGTTTGAATTTACGCTGGCGCTGTTATTTTGAGTCAGATCAGGAGAGGTGGGGGTGGGGACAAGTGTTAGAGTGAGATCGTGATTGAGAGAATAAAACTGAAAAAAGCTAACTTTTACAAGTACCATAAATTTATACCCAATATCACATATATTTGTCTCTTTCTTTTTTTTCTCCGTGCTGTGTCGACATCGTGCACCAGAAGGCGTGAGCTTCTTCAGTGCAGCAGGATCAATGCACATGTACTGTGCAAGGCATGCATGGGGGCCATTGTCAAAAGAAGAGTGTTCATGGCTCATTTTGCAGAGGAACTTCGTCATTGCATCTTACTAGAAAAGGCGATGGAAAAAGAAAAGGAGGATGCAACATCGACAAGCTTCTGTTCCAAGACAGCCGCTTCCCCAGGAAAGTAAACTGAGTCAGTGTCAAATGCCCTTTCAATGCAATAGAACCCACAGCACAGAGAAAAGTGTGTGCATTGCAACAGGTGTACACATTGTAAATGTAGGAAAGACAGTTCTTGCTAAATGTAGGAAAGTATATGGGACATTGGGTATAAATTTATGGTACTTGTAAAAGTTAGCTTTTTTCAGTTTTATTCTCTCAATCACGATCATGCTCTAACTGTCCCCCCCACCCCCACACCCCGCCTCTCCTAATCTGATGCTTAGTAACAGCGTCAGCGTAAGAGAGAATAAAAGTGAAAAAAAAGTAACTTTTACAAGTACAGTACTATAAATGTACACGGTCTGCTACAGACACAAACCAAATGTATGTGTGTACTGTATAATTTTAACAATAAGAGCAGCTCACTACTGAAAACTAGTAAATATAGGAGACGGTCAGGATCAAACCAGGGATTCTTGATTATAAGTCAGCAAATCTTACCGCTACGCCACGGAAGCTGTTGTATCATCCTTGAACCTTTTGTGAAAGTGTTTATTTGATCTTTGGACTTCAGGCTTCACACATTCTATAGTTTATGCCTACATTTTGTAACATTTATTACTAAAATATGAAAAAGTTTCTGTTTTAACAATGAATTTACACAGATTACTGTAGAAACGGAACACACATGAAATGCTTGTGTTCCAAATAATGATCTATTATTTCCTCTCTAAAACTCCAGCAGTTCACTCCCAGATAATCAAACAAGGCATGAGCTGGGACAGTGGGGGATGGAATAGCAGGCTGCTTGCTGCTTGTCTTAATCGGCACATTTACAGGACAAGAGACGCTGATGGAGAAGTGCAAACGGATTTAAGGTGGGCTGGATTTACAAGTTTTCTCATAGGCTCTGTAATTCTAGTGTTAAATCCATCATGTTGTTAAGAAAAGGTTACAAGCTCTGAGGACGGGCCCCTAACAACACCAGATATAGTCCTAACAATGGGGAAAACAAAATGGAATGAATATAACCAAAATGGCAGTAAAAACAGCTTAAATATATGAACAAAACCAAAAAAAGGAGATCCAATCAAAAACTTAAAACAGATCCATAATCAGGGACTAAACAAAATGAGTGCTCAGATTCATGACAAGATGGACAGTAACACAAAAAGAATTAAATAAAGAAGCTAATCATAACGGTTCCAGTTGCAAGAGCAAGAACTTTAACCAAGAAAAGTTCATTTAAACACATCCCATTAATATTAGCATCATTGCATTGGCTGCCTGTATCTTTAAGAATTGATTTTAAAATACTATTAATTGTCTGTAAGGCTCTGACCAATCTTGCACCTCCCTATATTATCAAATCTTTATCCCCCTACATCCCTTGCAATCTCAGATCTTCAAACTGTGGTTTACTTAATGTTCCCAGAGTAAAACATAAAAGAGCTGGTGAGGCAGCCTTTTACCTTTGTGCATCAGAGTTACCAAGTCAGATAAATCAGGCTGAACATTTAGAGCTTCTAAGATATATATTTTTATGGGACCAGAAGTGATGCCATCAGTCGGAAGTGGAAGTGATGTCTTAGTCAGAACACAATTTTGGGAATCCGTAAATGATGGAGGTAAGTGAACAAAGCCATTATTTTTCTTCTGTAGTCTGGTGAAAGAAGGAGAGAGGCATTAATGCTCGATATCAACCCTTCATCTAGCAATAATTCGCTCACCTTAGGACTTGTTGGCTGCCTCCTAAGTGCTTGTGTGTGACACCTTGTTCTAAGAGGTATGTATGGCTCTGTTCATAAAATACCACTGTTACTATTCATATTTAAATTCACTAAGTGCTAATAACAGGCAACTAATACTTGTTATGTCATTTACAAAATCATGATTACACAATAAGCTACATTACAGTAATCCAGTCATCATCTGTGACAAAGAACAAAGAGTAAAGACACAATATATTCCTAAAAGAAACAATGTAAGCATCTCAACAACATTACATCTAAGTGTTCTGGAAATACAGAGAGAATGGTGCAAGGAAACCTTTGCTGAGCATAAGAAGCTAACCCAAGATTGGCCAAGTTGATTCTTGAGATGTTAGTAGCCTATCACTGGTTTAAATGAACTGATAAGTTTAAAGGAAATGCCTTGATGGGATTAATGCAAGTAGTAGGATGAAGTAAAAAATGCTCTGCCTCAATACCAAAAACAATTTTACTTGATAATTAACCATTGCTAAATATATAAATGTTTAAATAACATAATGTTTTATGTACAATGGCTCAATCTATTTTGAAAATCGTAGCAAAGTAATTACAGTAATTTTTTTTAGAACACATCTTCCCAAAATAAAGTAAATGCATTTCACTGGATGCAGTGGTTGGTGGCACTGATTAAATCTTCATGAGTGATGATTAAAATAAAAAAGTGCAATAAGAAAAAAGGGGTACTGCATAAAATATTCAGTGTTGCAGTATTTCTAGTCATTTTTATGAACCTTCTCTATCAACAAATCTTAAAATGTATTTTCTCCACATGCTTAACACACTATTCAATATGTAGTACAGATTTCAGTGACTGAAAAATTTGTCGTGAGCAGTGGTTTGCTAAAAGTATAGATTACATTTGAATAACAATGTACAAATGATTCAATAAAGGAAGAAATCTGCTTTAAAGCATGCACCCTTCTTACGCATTACTTAATAAGAAATGACTGCCCTTCTGCTAATTCAATTACAAGCACTCAGAAAATGCACTTTACAGGTCAATATATACCCTAAGCAGTTAACAAAGTTAGAATTTTTTTTCTGGTATTGATTAAACTAACCATACATGTCATGATATCATCACGTTAGAAAACTGATTGGTTAATTCAGTGAGAACTTTGAAAGGGTCAAGGGGCATTAACTTGATTTAATTTAATCTTCAGTCCTGCATTAACCTTTTATAGATTCTTGCACTTGAGCCTGAATTTGAGAGCAGTGGTTATTTTTTCCGTCTTAATTATGTGGCAGATGCACACTGAGTTGAGGTGTCACAGTAGTAATTTTAACCTTGTAATCAGTGAAGCACTTTGGGAAGGTACAAATCAGGAAAATGATTCTGTATGTCGCCGACCTGTCAATTAATACCGGGATTCTAATTTTTCTTCCTTTCCTCTCATAGATCTTTTCACAAGAATACAATGTAAGAAAAAATGAAAAGCCTTCAATAAATGTGAGCACATAACATCATAGAGTACAAAAATAAAAGCACAATTATCCCTCAAAGAACAGGAAGGAGGAACAATCAACATTTACCTTAATATAAATGATGTGAAGTTGAGAGGCTTGCTTTCTGCATTTGAGAAAAGAATGAATGAATGAAGTTCTATTGAAACAAATGTTGAAAATCTTTGATTGGGAGGATCATGCAAAGTTATTAAAACTTAGAAAATACCCTTAATGTTTGGGGAACCACTCAGCCCCCCAGTAATTTTAAAATGAGTTGTTATAATAATAAATTATAAGGTGAACTCTCCAGGCATACGAGTAAGTCATTCTCTTGTACATGGAGCCTGGGTCATCTACAGTGGATTTAGAACGCATTCAGACCTTTTCACTTTATGCATACTTTATTATGGTATAGATTTATTTTAACTGGATATATTGGACATTTTTGCCCATCAATCTATATTTGGTAACCCATGATAACAAAGCAAAACATACTTTCATAACATTTTGCAAATTTATTACAAATCTAAATTGAAATTCCCTCATTTGTGTAAGTATTTAGACCCTTTGTTGTGATGCTCCAAAATTGTAGTCAGGTACATTCTGTTTGCTTTATTTATCCTTGAAATGTGCCTAAAACTTATTTGGAGTCCACTTGTGTCAAAATGAATTAATTGGACATAATTTAGAAAGGAGTACACTTGTGTATATAAGGTCCTACAATTCACACTACACCTCAAGACAGAAAAACCAAGCCATGAAGTCCAAAAAACTCTCTGTAGATCTCCATGATAAAATTGTGATTAGGTATAGATCAAAGCAAGATTATGTAAACATTTCTGTGATATGGCATTCTACATACTGTACTTGAATCACATTTTTTGACAATTTGAATTGATTTTTAGAATTTTTTTTTCATGTATTAGTTATCTTTCTTATTATTATTTAACTTTAATGTATGTTTTTGGGATCATTGTGCCACTATTTTGGGAGTTTTATTCTTATCTTGGGTATATTGTGCAGTACAGTATGGTTGTGGTGTTAATGTTTACGGTTGCTACAATGTGATCTGTATCATGTGATGCATGGTGTCATCTCCTATAGAGTGCTTAAGATGGCCCCGAGAGCCTGCAGCCATGGGCCTCCCACGTTATCGATTGTCATGACTGAGATGATCTAGGCTGAATGAAGAAATAAATAACAAGTTATTTGTTTTTATTGTCTAGATGGCTCTGATAAGTAACAAATATTGCTCCGAGGTGGGTGGTGACACTATAGCTAATGGTATGCCATGTTTTGTTAACAGCTCTGACACTCAACAAGAGGTGAGGCTTAGCCCTACTCCCAAAATCAGTCCCGCCTTTCCACAGCTCAAGCCAAAGAGGTCATCTTTTGATCCCAGACCAGGAGCAGAAATGGAGCTTTCAGAAGTCAAGAGTTGTGAGAATTGCAGAAGTGTATTAATGCCACAACACACACTAACTATTGTTTAATTTTGGTCTTGTACAATAGAAATAGTACTAGGGTGTTGTACCATATTAGTCATTATGAATGTAGTGGAAAGTCAAGCAAAATGACACCTTTTATTGGCTAACTAAAAAGATTACAATATGCAAGCTTTCGAGGCAACTCATGCCCCTTCTTCAGGCAAGATGTAATGATTGATTACAATAAAAATATAAATAGATAATACTTTCTTTATCTTCACAATGAAGTTCATCATTTCTGAACACACACACACACACACATACATGCAAAACTATAAAAAAAGCAAATTATTGCAAGGCCAAAAATTATACATACAAAGGGACATAAAAAAATATATTCCCTATGGCCAATGTGTCTGCTATAACTGTTTAGGATGAAGAATGGCATGTTGGAAGGAAAAGTGTTTGATGACTGGCAGCTATAAATGAACGTCTGAATACACAATGTAAGGTCTGAACATTAAAAGTACACCTTATGAGAAGAATTTAGTAGTTGTGGTGCACTTGTTACTATCAACTTCTGGGCAATGTTCAGAAGCAACAGAATATTAGGTTATATAGCACCCTAATGTGTAGAGTACAAGTCCAAGGAGGTCAGGCTCATGCTGTATAATGCAGTGGTGAGGCTACACCTGGATTACTGTGTACAGTTTTGTCTTTTAAGGCTACAAAAAACACATAGACGTGCTAGAAAAAGTCTAGAGAAGAGTGACAAGGTTGATTCGAGGACTGTGAGGGATGAGTTATGAGGAAGGATGAAAAGAGCTGAGCCTTTTCAGTTTAAGCCAGGCATGTCAAACTCACTACCATTGGTGGGCCGCTTTGACTGCCATATGTGCGTCAGTGGGCCGCACTGTAACAATTACTATTTTTCAAAGTTACGGTAGCTTTCTTTCCAATACTGAAAACTTTAAAAAATGTAACACTTAAAGTTTAAAGAAAAGCAATTTATTTCCATACACTCTCCGTACAACAGCGTACAATTAGAGTCTTAGCCTCTTAGCTAGGTCCTTACAGGTATATTATTGTATTATATTCATTGCTTATACAGGAGACTTACAGTGTGAGATCTATTTCTTTTGTCCTGACACTTGGCATTGCTTCTTAGTAACCAGTTTGTCAATATCAGGCTTGGAATCTTGTGCATCTGCAGCTTTTATGCTCATTAAGTCTTGAGCGATGTGGGGTTTTGGTAGCTTTCATTATCGAAAACAATTGCTCACAAAGGTAAGTGCTACCGAACATAGACAGTACTCTCGATGCCAACTTATGGATCTGCACATACAAGGGTGGCAGGTAAGCATACAAGCCTGGCACACCAACTTCGTTGTATTTTGCCTTCAGAATAGAATCTTACTGCAGTTCAATTAATTCCATTTGGATATTCTCAGGCGCATTCTCAACGTTGCGAGAGAACAGTGCAAGGGCCTGTTCATGTGAACTGAAATCACGAAAACGCTCACTATGCTCAGTATTCAAGTTGGAAAACAAATCCTCCAAAAATAAAATTTTACTTTACTAAGTTTACTTCAAAGTTTATATTGTAAAATAAGCCGATATGCAAAAAGCCACCTGGCCTACACTAATTTTGCAAACTCAAAATCACAAAAATATGTTAATAAACAACACACCAACTTCTCGCGTCCACTTCAGATTTTTAGCTGTAGTCCGCACTAACTGTTCGTTACAATACTAGCACAAAATTACATAAAACTATAGCAAAAAAATGTGAAAATATGCGAGCTATTACTACTCGTGATGGTCAGTTCTGCTCAGTGGCCAGTCTCAGCAGCCCAGCCAGTAGTGCAACCTAGCAGGGGCAGCTCTAGGCTCGAGGTGGCCGTGGGCAGAGAAAGAATCGGTGGCCCCTTCACCCGCCAATGTCAATATGGTATCTTATGAATGGCGGATGGCCATGTCCGTTGCGGACACTGCATAGCCGCCTCGTGCTCATGACACGCTGCTATATGCGCTTGTCTGTAACTTGAAAACCAGAATTTTATAATACTACATATAGCTTACTGCTCCGACTCTAGCGACATTAGTAAATACAGCGTACTAAATAACAAGAAACAATGTTTTTCGGCCACATTGCAGTCAGCTGTGTCATTATTTTCTCTTTCTGTTTTATATTCAATATATATTGGCATGGCGGCCCTGTGCAGGTGCACAGTTTGCACATGCCTAAGGCCGCCCCTGCTGCAACCTAGCACTTCAGTTGTGACGTTGTGGCTCATTAACTTTGGTCAAGGCTCGTGGCTATACTAGCAGATGACGCTTCTGGTACCGTAATGCCTTGGGAAAACGTGCTTTTGTCAGAAGGCATAAATGATTCCATCACAAACGATAGTAATCATTTTATACAAGTTCAGTGCTTACTAGGATCTGTCATGTGTGCCACACAGATTTCTGTTGCATGTTTGACATGCCTGGTTAAAGCAAAAGGCGATCAAGTTGTGGCATGGCTAAAGTGTTTAAAATTAGGAAAGAAATTAGTAGAGGGAATCAAAATTGTTACTTTAAAATTAGTTCATAAAGGACAACGGGACACAGTTGGATACTTATTAAAGGAAAATTTTGCACAAACATTAGAAACATTTTAAATTTCCATGCTTATTTTAATTCAGCATTTGGCTTTTTTCCATTCTTTAGTAAGCTTTAAATAATGATGTTTGTTGTGTTTTAGGCTATTGTGATTTTCAAATAAATATTAACTTGATTCAAAACAGATTAAAATTTTTCCAGTAACAAATAATCAGGACAGTCATTTTGATTTAGGCAGAAAAGAACAGACAGTAGTACAAAGTGAATAAAAACAAGTACAAAACATATATTGCATGAGTTCTCATACAAACGTTTAACTGGTATGTCAGCTAGGTGAAATTCTCAATCCTGTAATGTGGTACCTTTGTGTTATTTATTTTCTCTAATTTTATTTATATGTCAAATAAGGCTTTCATCTTTTTTAAAATTAAGAATTCATCCATATAATAAAAATAACAAAGTCATCAAGATGTCTTAAATACATTTAAAATGTACAGTACTGTATTCATAATGACCATCTTCAATATTTAATTCTCTTCTCCATCCATCAACATCACCACTCCATCTGGGAGTGGTGCCTAAAGTTATGAATGCAGAAATATATTTTTATAATGAATTCAAGCTGCATCTGAAATGTTGACTAAAAATAACGTAAACACATCCTTTATTTAGAAGAGAAGGGACTTTGTAACCACACATACATGTTCTTTAATTTTTATGTAAATCTTTAATCCATTTTGTATATGAAAAAAGTATTGCAAACTTTTAGTGAAAAATAAATATACTGTATATGCAACACACCATGTCTATAATAAAAGTGCTGCAGATTTTCAGTGACCTTAACTGTGGTAAATGTAATCAGTTATTATAAACAATATTTGATTGGTCTACAAAATACTGCTGAAATAAATTCTTATGATAATAATAAATGTAAGAGAAATGATAGTGACACCTGGTAACCTTGACCACCAACTCTTTCTTCTGATTGGGCATCTTATAGTTCGCAGGCCGAGGATGGACTAAGGCAAATGAGGAGGCAGACAACAGTTTTGAAGAGTGCAAATAGGTGCCAAGTTTATTAACAACACTGTCATTGTGCAAAAGGTGCAATTAGATAAATCCATCATAAGTAATTAAATCATTTGTTCTTAAAAGCAGAAGATCAGGGTGTCCAACCATAAAGGCAATGAAAAAAACATATTTAAATCCACAGGAGAAACTTCCCAACAGTCGCTTCCATATGGCAAATTTCCTACATCACTCAATCCATGACTGAGTCCTCGTTTCATCATTGTCACTCACCCGACAAATCTACTACTGGCTCAATGCTCACCTCATCCACTCCTTCACATCACACTGATTTTGCCTTCATTTGTACAAGTCTGCAGTCCCCCTCTGGCATCCACATGCCTTCCCTGCACTGCATTGGCAAACTAGGTATCACCATAATATCTAGATAATAACACATGTACTTTGTGAGCATGCCCATTTCGATCAAATTGAGGAAGCTCTGCAATTTACTTGTGATTGTTCGCTGTAGGAAGATACATAAATAAATCAAAGTAAATAACATTTGATCTGGCTTTTATATATAAGTAATATATAATTATTTTTCATATAAAAACCATCATAAAAACATAATCAGAAACAGGACTTTGCTCAATATCTTGGAAAGCTCTGTAAGCCCTGCTTTATCTTTGAAGGACAGGTGTGGGGCAGACTGAATGGCAGGAGGACGCCAGACCTGTTGCAGCATCCAAACAGTGTCATCTTTCACCCTTACACCTGGTGCAGCTGCTTTATTCTTATATGTGAGTGGACGTTTATTGCGGGGGGGCTTCTGTTCTCTTTCTCCAAAGCAGAACCTTCATCCTCATCTGAGTTCACCTCTGTTATAGCATGTATTTATTTGAAAACAGCAGTGACAGATCGGGGAGAGCATGAACTTGACTGAGAGAATAAAACTGAATAAAAAAAAAATGCTAACCTATACAAGTACCATACATTTACACCGGCCGTTACAGACTCAAATCAAATGTATGTTTTTATTGTACAATAGTAACAATAAGAGCAGCTCCTACTCAAATAGATAATTCTGGAGGGTGCCCAGATTTGATCCCTGTACCTCTTGTTTATGAGTCAGCAGTTCTTACCGCTGCACTACCCAAGAGGTTGTATTCGTTTTGTACCCATCACCCAATTACTTTTTCTTCGGTTAAGTTCTTGTATAAAAGCACACTTGTTTTGTTATACATGTAGTTTTTGTAAAAGTGTTTATTTGATATTTGCACTTGAGTCTTCACACATCATACAGTCCATATCAAAATTTTGTTGTTAGTACTATAACATGAAAAAAGTTTCAATTTTAGGTATGTGTTCAACATTTCTTACCTCGCGTTTTCTGCCATCCTACACTTACCCATATTGTTGTAGACACAGAATACAAATGAAATGCATGTGTTGCAAATAATGATATATTATTTACCTCATGCAACTCATAGGACCTCACGTGCAGATAAAGAAGACTTGAGCTGGGAGAACCTTTTGCCCGAGATGAGCTCCAGCGGTGGGGGGATTGCAGTCTGCTTGCTGCTTGTGCTGATGAACATATTTACAAAACAAAAAACACTGATGGAGAGGTGTGAACAGATTTAATGTGGGCCGGGATTGTGAGTTTTTTCGTAGGCTTCAGGGATTCTAGTGTTAAGTCATCTTGACTGCTGCAAACAGCAAATGCACAATAATTACAAGCTTTATGTGTGTTAAAGACGGTGGAGTCACAAGGCAGTGTTTCACATTTAGGCATTTTGCAATTGTAGAAAAGCAAAAGCAATTACAGTAAAAAAAGTGATTATTTAGCTCCCTCCATATTCAATAAGACTATGTGCAATTCCTATCTGTTAGGCCTGAAGAGCATCAAAGTATGTTCAATTAAATTCTACATTAGCAATAATTGTAAAAAGTGTACAATATAAATGAGCACAAAATCACTACCTATTATTGCAGATTGTCCTTTATAATTTATATATCAACATGGTAAAAATCACAATTGTTTTGTGAAGTTGGCAATTGGTGAGCACCACATAAATTAATTATACACTGACAGCATACTAATGAAAAAGCAGATATGGCAGCAAATGGGTTCAGGCAGCATGTCTTACTTAACAATACTGCTAAACAATTATAATGAAGTGTGATCTCAGTAGAAAAGGAAGATAACAGACACACATAATATTGCATTGAGCCTTTTAATCACAACAAAGAAATACACCATTAATAGCGAGTTAATGCACATAGGCTGCCCATTAAAAATGCATGTTAAGGAAATAATCACATTATAAGCCCTTGTAAGATGATGTATCCCCTTTCTAATTTTAAATGAAACTTAAACTGAACATCAACAACAAAAGTCTTTTTTTTTTCTTTTCCAGAAGTCCGTGATCTTCTACAGTTCTGCATGCTCCTCAACTATTCACATTTGTGAAATACAGTTTTCATCCAAATATTCAACCTTCTACTGTCTGACTATTAGCCTTCACAGGTCAGCAGCCTACTGTGGAGATATCAGGTACACATCAGGAACCAACGCACTTAAGGGACACCCGTTCTTTGTATGGCACACATATCAATAGCCGTATTCAGTGATAACATGGTAGTTTATAGATAGATAGATAGATAGACCAGGAATGTAGAAAACTTCGAGAACTGCTTCACAAAGTGAGAGAAGTTTTGGGATAAGTGCATTTGAAGTGGAGGAGAGTATTTTGAGGGTGACTGGTAGTTGTAAATCTTTTACTGCAATAAATGTCTCTTTTTTAAAACATTCACCGTATTTTTTGATCACACCTCATATAAGTCAATTGACAAACGTGAAAAAAGCCACAAAACAAATAAATATCAGACACATGACAAAGAAATATCATAAATATCTAAATGAGTGAAAATGTATTCACTATTTATGGCAAAATGAAATGGGTTGTGGGTTCGCACAACAAAAAAGTATGGATCGATATGGAGACTAAATTCTATTCAGATGTTCTGAGAAGCCCACAACACAGATGTGTCTTATTTTTTACCAGTACTTATCTTTGTGTACTGTTTCTCAGTTTTATTCTGTAGTTCCATCCGTTTATTTTTCAGACCCAGTATTTCCATAACAAAGCCTTGAAGAGTAAGCATATTAAAACGGCATTAGATGTAAGGCAGTAAAAAAAATACTTTATATATACGCACTTAGTTTGAAGGTGTCATTACAAATCATTTCACTAAACAAAAAGAAACTAAAAAGGAATTTAACACAGCGTTTCAAGATTTTGTCGGGTGCACGTAGTACAGTAAAATGTAATAAAATACCAACAAAAGATCCACAAATAATGCAATAGTGCATGTAAAATCCATCATATGCATATTGTCAAGAATGTGAGCATCAGGTGTGTTACACGGTACTGGGTCCATCAAAATTACCCTTGGGGATGGATTTGGATGTGACACAGGCACTAATACAAATTCCATTTGCCCTAGAATAGAATGGAAGTGAACCCTGTGGAGACCTACTGACGTCTCCTAATTTCCATGCTCATTTGTCCAACCTTTTCTTTTTTTTTTTTTTTTATTTATTAATTTTATTACAATCAATACATAGCAATCACGTTTTTACAAAAAAAAAAAAGAATTATGCTAAGAACAGATCGATCCCCACCCTTGAGAGAGAGAGCAAGCCAAACGGTGTAAAATTTAAGGCTTTTAAAAATACCTAAATCAACAAATTCTCTGTGCTTTATAAAATCATTTCAAAATATTACTGATTAGATTCTGCCATGTTTTGAAAAAAGTCTGCACAGATCCTCTAACTGAGTATTTGATTTTTTCCAATTTTAAATAATATAACACATCAGTTTCCCACTGACTTAAAAGAGGAGAGTTTGGGTTCTTCCAGTTTATCAGAATAAGTCTGCGTGCCAACAGTGTAGTGAATGCAATCACAATTTGTTTGTCTTTCTCCACTTTAAGACCCTCTGGAAGAACCCCAAACACAGCTGTTAATGGGTTAGGAGGGATTGTGAGTCCAAGACTGTCTGAGAGGTAATTAAAAATTTTTGTCCAGAATAATGTTAATTTGGTGCAGGCCCAGAACATGTGACCTAGTGAGGCTGGGGCTTTTGCAGCGTTCACAGGTTGGATCATGTCCTGGAAACATTTTGGAGAGTTTTAGTCGAGACAGATGTGCTCGATATATAATTTTGAGTTGTATAATTGTATGCTTTGCATATGGAGCTTGAGTGAATTCTCTGCATTGCTACTTTCCACTCCTTTTCTGATATATTAATTGAGAGGTCATTTTCCCAGTGTCCTCTTGGATCTTTGAAAGGAAGGGATTGTAAAAGGATTTTATATATTGTAGAGATGGAGTCTAACTCCTTGAAATTGAGCAATAATTTTTCCAGCGTGGATGAGGGTGCAAGATGAGGAAAATCTGGAAGGTTCTGTTTAACAAAGTTCCTGATTTGAAGATAGTGAAAGAAATTTGTAGCTGGAATGTTAAATTTGGAATGTAATTGTTCATAGGATGCAAAGACGTTGTCTATATAAAGATCTCTAAGCAAGTTAATTCCAAATTTTTCCAGATATTAAAACTGCATATGTTTGTGAGGGTTGAAAGAGGTGGTTCTTTTGCAGGGGTGCCACAGAAAGAAGCTTCTCCGTCTTAAAATGCTTTCTACATTGGTTCCAGATTCTAAGTGAGTGGAGCACAATTGGGTTATTAGTGTATTGCCGATAACGTGTGTTTATTGGAGCACAAAGCAAGGAATACAAAGAAGTACTGCAGGATTTTATTTCTACATGCCTGTGTATGTTCTTCTATTTGTGTCCAGGTTCTTATCGACTGTATATTTGCGCCCAGTAATAAAACTGGAAGTTAGGTAGAGCCATGCCGCCTTCTGCCTTTTGTCTTTGTAGGGTCGCTCTTTTGATGCGTGGATGTTTAGAATTCCAAATAAATGAGGTTATTGTTGAATCTAATTGCTTAAAGAACGATTTATTAATGTATATTGGTATGTTTTGAAATAAAAAGGAGCTTAGGAAGAATATTCATCTTAACAGTGTTAATTCTTCCAGCTAGTGTGAGATGAAGGGTTGACCATCTATGCAAGTCTTGTTTAATTTTTTCCATGCAGACGACGAAATTTTGTTGATAAAGAGCTTTATGTTTACTTGTGATGTTTACCCGAGGTATTTAAACTGTTCTGCAATGATAAAAGGAAGGGTGTCTAATCTAATATTATATGCTTGCGAATTCACCGGAAAGAGTACACTTTTATTCAGATTAATTCTGAGACCAGAGAGCTTTTGAAATTCTGTGAGTGCTGCTAAGACTGCAGGCACAGAATTTTCTGGGTCCGATATATACAGTACCATGTCATCTGCATATAATGAGATTTTCTGTTCCAGTCCTTCTCTGCTAATCCCCTTTATCTGATCAGTATTTCGACAATGTATTGCCAGTGGTTCAATGGCAATTGCAAACAGCAGTGGTGACAAAGGGCATCCTTGTCTTGTGCCACGCTCTAGTTTAAAGTAGTCTGAGCAAATGTTATTGATGCAAACTGAAGCTTCTGGGTTAGTATACAGTAATTTAATCCATGCACAAATGTTCGGCCAAACCCAAACTTCTCCAAAATAGTAAAAGGTATTTCCATTCAATCATGTCGAATGCTTTTTCTGCATCCAATGATAATAATATTTCTGGGGTGTTTGATTTAGTTGGTGAGTATATTACATTAAACAGGCTTGAAGATTTGAAGATAAGTGTCGGCCCCTAATAAATCCAGTTTGGTCTTGTGATATTACTGAGGGGAGCACTTTCTCCATCCTTCTAGCTATGATTTTAGAGAGTATTTTAACGTCGTTATTCAGAAGTGAAATTGGTCTGTATGATGCACATTGTAATAAGTCCTTATTTTGTTTTGGAAAGACAGTGATTAGTGCTTGGCGAAAGGTTTGTGGAAGAGATTGGTTATCTCTGGCTTCTGTAAATGTTGCTAATAGGAGGGAGCTAGCTGAGCGGAGAATTTCTTGTAAAACTCTGCAGGGTAGCCATCAGGGCCTGCTGCTTTTCCACCTTGGAGTGACTTTATAGCATCCAGTAATTCTGATAATGACAGAGGTTTATCGAGCTCCTCCACACTAATAGCGTCAATTTGTGGTATCTGTAATTTATCCAGAAATGCATTAGATTGTATATTGTCTTCTTTAAACTCAGTAGTATATAGGGATTTATAGTAGTCTCTAAAAGTGTACATTATATTTTTGTGTTCGATGATTTTATCTCCGTTCGTGTTAGTAATTACGAGATTGCGCTATGCATATCTTGCTTGTGAATTTGTTGCGCTAAAAGCTTATTAGCTTTCTCTCCATGTTCATAATAATGATGTCTGGATTTGTAAATTAGTTGTTCGGTTTCTTTAGTTGTCAAGAGGTTTAATTCTGAATGTAGAGCCTGCCTCCTCTTATGTAGAGTCTCGCTTGGTAGTCTGGCATGTTCTTCATCTATTTTAGTAATTTCGCTTTTTATCTCTGCTACTTTCTTCGCTGGATTTATTTCTGTGGGAAAGATATGAGATAATCTGTCCTCTTAAGAAGGCCTTAAGAGTTTCCCAGAGTATTCCTGCAGAGATCTCAGGGGATGTATTTGTCTCTAGAAAGAATTCAATTTGTTTGGATATAAATTCAGTACAATTCTCGTCAGCTAATAGAAGCGGATTGACGCCATCTGGGGTGAGTGTATGGGGCTTAGTAATTTCAGCTCCAAGATCATCGGAGCATGGTCTGAAATAACAATAGCATCGTATTTACAAGATTTAATCTTAGGCAAGAAGTTATTATCTATAAAGAAGTAATCAATCCTTGAGTAGCAATGATGTACTGGTGAGTAGAAAGAATATGTTCTTGAATTTGGGTTTAAAAACCTCCAGGGATCTGATAAGTTGTGATCAGTTATAAACTTTGTAATTATCTTTGCGGTGTTAGTTGCCGTTCCCCCTGTGGAGGAAGTCTTATCTAAAAGTGGATTTAGAACACAATTAAAGTCCCCAGCCATTATAAGTTTATGAGTGTTCAGATTGGGAATGGATGCAAATAAATTTTGTATAAATTCCTTATCATCAACATTAGGTGCATAAACATTTATCAAAATCATTTTACAGTTAGATAAGTCTCCCATGACCATCACATATCTCCCTTCAGGATCCAATACTACATCTGATGCTACAAATGGTACTGTTCTATGTATGAGAATTCCCACCCCTCTAGTTTTCTTTG
The DNA here is from genome assembly GCF_016835505.1 of Polypterus senegalus. Classification (NCBI taxonomy): domain Eukaryota; kingdom Metazoa; phylum Chordata; class Cladistia; order Polypteriformes; family Polypteridae; genus Polypterus; species Polypterus senegalus. Next base: position 145,587,682 of record NC_053162.1, on the reverse strand, counting down.
TAAAACTAGAATGGAACATTTGGCCAGTCCAGTCTTTTGCAGCCGGAACTGATCCTTACTTAGTAAGTGGGTTTCCTGTAAAAATACTATTTTAGCATTTAGACCTGTTAGGTGAGAAAGTACTTTCTTTCTCTTTAATTCGTGATTCAGGCCTTTAACATTCCAGCTTACGAAGTTAACTGTCCCATCATGGAGACACTGATTCTGAGTTTTTGGTGTCATATTATAGTCTTAACTGGAAGTGAAATAGTTTAGGTCTTAATTTCCTATTCCCCCAAGAGTTGTTGCCATGCAGCTTATTATTACGTTGATAGTTATAATTATAAAGATTGAGATGATAGATTAGATATAGATCAAGCCTGCTCTCTTTCTCTTCCCCCCTTAACCCCCCTCCCTCCCTTTTTGCCTCCCCAGGTGAGGCTAAAACCCACTTCATGCAGTCCCAGTCCTCTGACATACCCAGAGACAGAGCACGTCCAAAGCACATCAAGCCCCCATGCAGTGGCGCTTTAAGGTTAAAAGATAGAGATATCTGTTACCAATATAGTCTTTAAAAGAGGAAAAAAAAAAAAAAAAGAAAAGAATTTTGCACTTAATATATATATATATATATATATATATATATATATATATATATACATATATATACATACATATATACATACATATACATATAATCTTCATCAATTTTAGTGCATTAAGATGATATCCCCAGATAATAAACCCAGGTGATGGTGTTAAAGATGTGTCCAAAACAAGCATAACAAGTCTTAATGCAGTAATAGCAATAACAGCAAACCAAGGGTATGATATTGAACAGTCTCATTTAGGGTACACATGAAATAATTAGAAAAGAAAAAAGAGGAGGAAAACGTAATTAAGCACAATAAAACATAAACATTTAGCCCTAGTAATACTAAGTAATGATAAGTAATAAGTAAGTAATAATAATATAAGAATATGAGAATATATGCTGATAAAAAACCCATATTTTAAAAACAAATAGATCAGACAGTAGATTATTAATCCTAGCTTTATCGTTTACCGCCATGACTCACAATTATGTATCCGAATAGTCCCGGGATCAGCTTTCTTAACTCATTTTCTGCCTCCTCCTTGCTAGCGAAAACATAGAAATGACCCTGCCATTCCACTTTCAGTTTTGCCGGATACAGGAGGCCGTATTTGACATTGGCTTGCCGTAGCCGCTGTTTAATATTATAGAAGGCGGCGCTTTTGATAGCTGTTGCTGGAGAGAAGTCAGGGAAGACGGGAATGTGGCAATCTTCATATATAATATCTTCCTTTTTTTTTCCTGAGGAGTTCCATCACCTCTAACTTAAATGATAATCGCTCAAAACGAACTATAAAAGATCTTGCTATCTCAGATTCTGCTTTAAAGTCGCCCCCGATTATTTTAGAAAAAAGTTCAGTTGCGAATTTCTCCTGGTTTAAACTTTCTCGATTCTCCGGCAGGCCTTCAATTCTGACATTATACCTTCTATTCCCATCTTCTAAAGCAGCCAGTCTGTCTCCAAGTTTTTCTCCGAGTTTTTTACATTCCGAACTGACATTTACTGCTCTTTCCTCGGCACAGGCAGCTAGATGTTCGGCTATTTCGATCCGATTCGTGAATGTCTCACTAAGATGCTCCAATCGATCAGCAAGCGTGCTCAGTTTAACCGAGTTTTTCTCAATGCGCTCTTCAATTTTACCCAGCACCTGTCGAAGTTCAAGTTGTACCTCTTGACGCAGCCTTCCATTTGCCTGTTGGAATTCCTGTCGCAGCCTTTCATTTGCCTGTTGGATTTCCTGTTTTAATTCCTGTTTCAGTCTCTCAAGTGCCTTTGCCGTTGCTTTCTCATTAGCCTTTTCTTTATATCTTGCGTGAGCTCAGCGAGCAACACTTTCAGTTCAGATAGCTCAAATGTGCCTTCTTGTGCCGTAGATGAAGCAGCAGACTCTGCTGAAGCCGGTGTCCCCGCTGCTCCAGTCCCGCGTAATTGCGTAACTGAAGCCGCAGACCTCCCGGCCTTTTCCAGTTTCAGGTAATCCTCTCCAATTGGCGAGCTATCCACATCTGCACTCACGATCGCACCTTCGCTCCCCTTTTCGCTCTCAGCTGGCGACGATGTAGCGGACCGTGGTCCCGAGGAGTCTGTACTTTCGCCCATCTGATCCAGGTCTGTCTCTGAGAGGCCGTATCTCGAACTAGGGCTTGCTGATCGCAGCTTGGATGTAGCTTTAGTCTTCGATTCTTTCGACCCCCCTTCTTGTTGGCCATGTTTATATGTGTTTACATATACTGTAGCGGTCCCTCTCGGGTTGAATAAATACAGGATATCTCAGAATAATAAGCAAATAATATGAAAAATAGCACCACTGCTAGCGGAGCTCCACTTCAGACATCCATCTCTCGCATCGGACGAGACCAAGTCCAACCTTTTCTGCTTCTCCTGACACAAAGACTGCACACAGTCAATCCACTGTCATTTTGGACCAGACTTCTGACCAAGAAGAAATCCTTTGGGAAGGAAGTCAACTCCAAAACACTGTAAAGAACCTGATGTCACTAGTGGCATTGTTTTATAAGTATTTACTTGCTAGTTTTTTTAACATTCAGTACTGGGCATTAAACAGTGTCACCATTGGTGCCCCATATATGTATGTTTCATTTTTACAATATATATAGAGTGGTGGCTCTGAGGCTAGGGATCTGCAACAGTAATTAGTTGCCGGTTTGAATCCTGCAAATGCCAGAAGTCAATCTACTCCGTTGGGTCCTTGAGCAAGGCCCTTAACCTACAATTTCTTCATCCTGGGTATGACGTTAATCTGCATCCAAACCTGCAAACAGGTCCTCCAATTTACAGGGAAAACTTGGGGATTGGTGTCAGGATTGGCACTCCAGTTTCCATAAACAGCCTCATACTATTCCAGTGTAGTTCTGATGTATCACCCGGCGCACTCAGGTCCCAATTCAGGTGGTTCGTTTTGCGCATGCTCCCAACCTCTCTCCCTCCCTCTGTCTCTTTTTCTCTACATATTGTAATAGGCAGCCGGGATGATTAGCCAGCCGGGACAACGGAGGACAGCCCTCCTGGTTTGCTACACTGCCACGGAGCAGGGAAGCTCTACCCTGCTGTGGCTCATGGACACCACCATGTGGAGAACAGCTGAGCCCTCCTGTGCAGGGCTGCCATCTCATCCGGAAGTGCAGCCGGAACCTGATCATGAAACAGCTGGAGCACTTCCGGGTCCTCTATAAAAGGAGACAGCTGCCACAACTCAGCAAGCCAGAGTCAGGTGGCAGTGGACAGAGCTTAGAGGAGAGAAGAGGAGTGGAGCCATCTAGAAAAGTGGAAGAAGGGACTGAGTACTGTGGGGATTGGCGCACTCTGTGTGCTGTGTAAGAACTAAAAATAAAGGTGTATTGTGTGACAAAGGCGTGGTGTCTTTCTGTGGTCCAGGCTTCTGTTACAATATATATATGTATCCTTAATAAGTACCTCTCTTAAGTGATCTATCCACAAACCCCCATCCATAAACTCCCAGGAGCTGCTTGTCAAGGTAGCTCCACCTATTCTGATAATCTGCCACCACCTGACAAATGTGTCCCTCTCAGGTCTGGACCAAGGAAGTTACACTACCCTTCTCTCAAGCCCCCAATTCTTGAGGGTAATACAAAGCTCTTTCACTAGGTCATTCAAGGGGTGCGACTGGATTTGGTCTGCCTAGCCTGACCAAGTCTTTATGAGCATCGTCAAGGGATACGTCGAGATGAAAGAATGGACTTAGCACCCGACTACATTGGCAGTAGATGTCCTTTCAAAAGACCATTGGTACCTTTGCAGTAGAACCTGCTGTCTCACTCTTAGCAGCTTTGCAGTGTTGCTCAGACTTTCTGCAACTCCACACCCTCCTGACTGCCTCACACCGAGTTTATGCATACATGCCCCCCATCATGTCTCACCACTCACCTGGGTTCAGTGACTTTACCATCTTCCACATTTTCTACAGCTCCATTAGCCAGTTCAAAGCCAGTATTCTGCCTAATATTTCCCAGCAGGCACACACCCAAGCCAATGTGCATTGGCACCAGTGGCATAGTTTTCTATAAGTGCTTCTCTTACGTGCACTTTCATCACTCTTCCATATATACTCTCAGGAAATGTATTTTTACCTTGTGTGAAATGATAAGACTCGACACACTCAAAAAGGTTTGGGGCAGCCATCCGTATATTGTCCTTGGCTGTAATGGGTTTTGAAAAGTAGACAGATTTGTCTTTGATGGAGTCCAAAAGTGAACTAAGTTGAGGTTGTAAAAATGGCGCCGGAGGTGACCTATGGGAACTGGAAGTGACCTTCTTCCGACGTCATAAGCTGAGGAGATGTTATCCTAGTCCTGGGTACTGGAACCGGAAGTGACATCATCCTGGGAGCCAGAACCGAAAATGACGTCTTCAAGTTTTCCCACATCTGGTCTGCAGAGACAACAAAAGAAGGTTTAGCGCACCCTGCCACCCCCTGGCCTGGCATGGAATTACCTTCACTTGGTCCAAACAACCTCCTCCTACTCGCACATGTGTGACACCTTCTTTACCACGCATCCCAATTCATTCTTATAGCTCTCAGCCACTTGAGAAATGTGGTGGTCTGAGCTCTAGACTAAGAATATTACAGTATATGTATTTATAAAAAAATGCAAAAACGCAAATGTTCTTACTATGGCTATGCATAAATCTTATGACATTTGGATAGAAATTCACTTTGAATCTAATGGTACAAATCTGGAAAGTTGCCAGTTCAAATCCCATCACTCCCAGAAAGGATCCTACCGCTGGTCCCTTGAGCCAGGCCCTTAACCTGAAAATTGCTCCATTGGTGCTCTACAGTGGCTGACCCTGTGCTCTGACCTTCCAAAGGTCATGCAAAAGGACGGTTTCCTCTAGAGGAATAGCAAAGCATATCAAATCAAATCCAATCAAAATTGTGAATGGTCCTGACTGCTACTAATAAGAAAAGCAATAGTGAAGGATGAATGATGTTTTTTTTAAAAGTCTTGTTTGCCTTTCTAAGGCAGTATGTGTATGTCCTGGGCACAAGGCAGGATGGTACCAGTAACATTCTTTATTGCATCTACCATCCATTTGCAGTGCTTTACGATCCTGTCCAAAGCAGGTGACGTACCAGGATGTTATGTAGCCCATAAGAAAGAACTCAAAGCCGAGCTGATTATGAGTAATGCATACCCTATCACTTCTCAGTACCCTAAACAAAGACTCACTAGCTTTGGCTTGATCAGCCTGGATGGATGTCCTCTGGATACTGGAGTCTGGTTCACCTTTTTATTGATGCTGCTTGTTACTCCTTCCCATGCTGCTGAATATTAACACTAGAATCCCCACTGCGCAGCTCAAGTCAGACAAAAAGTTCTCCCAGCTTACGTCTGTTTATCTGGCTGTGAGGTGCCTGGATTTGTATAGGGTAAGCAATATAACGTTATTTGGAACATATGCATTTCAAGAGTGTTCCGTGTCTACAACAATTTGAGTAAAAATGTGAAAAAGGAAATGCAAGGTAAGGAATGTTGAACACATAGCTAAAACAGAAACTCTTCATCTTATACTACTAATGACAAAATTTGACATGAAGTGTATAATGTGTGAAGAGTTAACAAAACAAGTACGCTTATATTCAAGAATATAACAGAAAAAAAAGAAATCAGATTAGTTCATCAACATAGGTATACTGACAAAGTACATGTACACAAGCAATGGTACCGAGAATGCAGACAGGCTTTTTTTTTGGGCACATAAACCATCGCCATGACACTGCCAAGATCTAAACACTACCGTGGAGAGTTGCTCGCATACTGAAGTGTCTATAACTGTTGGTGGAAGCTGCCATCACACTTTACGTAACTTATCTTTTCCTAAATAAGGAGTGGCACTGCACATGTACTTTGTCAGCTAGCCTATGTCAATTAAACAAAGAGAGTTCTGCCGTCTACTTTGAAATTATGGCGTAGGAGAATAAGTAAATAAATATAGGTAAACTACAATTAATGTGGCAACATATAAATATTTATCATATAAAGACCAGCAACAAACATAATCGCAAAAGGAACTTTGCACGATATCTTGGCAAGCTTCGTAGGCCCTGCTGTTTCGTTGAAGGACATGTGTGTGGCAGATTCACAGGAAGGATGACGACCAACCTGTTGCTTCATCCAAACAGTGCCATCTTTTGTCTTTACACCTGGTGCAGCAACATTGTTCTTATTTGTGAGTGGATGTTTCTTGCAGGAAGGGCTTCTGTTCTCTTTCTCCTCATCTGAGTTCACCTCTGTTATAGCATGTCTTTATTTGATAACAGCAGTGTCAGATCGGGGGTGTGGAAACACAACTGAGAGAATAAAACTGAATCAATAAAAAAACTCTAACCTTTACAAGTATCATAAATTTACACAGGCTGTTACAGACTTAAATCAAATATATATTTTTATTCTATAATAGTAACAATAGGAGAGGTTCACTACTCAAAACAATAAATCTAGGAAGGGCGCAGAATAAAATCGCACACCTCTTGATTATGAGTCAGAAGTTCTTACCGCTGCACCACCCAAGTGGTCATGTCAGCATTGTATCCTAACCCGATTTCTTTTTCTTTGGTTATACTCTTGAATAAAAGTGCACTTGTTTTATTATACTTGTACCTTTTGTGAAAGTTTGATATTTGGACTTCATTCTTCACACATTATAAACTTCATGTCAAAATTTTGTCATTAGTACTATAACAAAAAAAGTTTCTGTTTTAGCTATGTGTTCAACATTTCTTGCTTCGCATTTCCTATCATCCTACTATTACCTAGATCATTATAGACACGGAACACATATGAAATGCATGTGTTCCAAATAACAGTATAGTATTTACCCTCTACAACTCCAGGCTCCTCACACCCAGATAAACAGATGTGGGCTGGGAAAACATTTTTGTCTGACTTGAGTTGTGCGGAAGTTAGAATAGATGGATAAATGTAAGCTTTCAGCAGAGATCTGTAAAAGGAGAGGAAGTGTTAAGCATTCTTGAGAACAGCCAAAATGTACTATGCCCACTTCAATCCAACATTAATTGTCACTCCAAGAAATGTGAAACTTTTCACCCTCTAAACAGCATCCCCTCCAATTTAGATGGAAATGTGGTCCGCTTACTTAAGTCTATGACCAGTTCCTTAAAATCTGTGTGTCGGATGGAATGCTTTTAGTCCTCAAACACTGGGAATGGTCATTTAGGAAGTCTAAAATCCAGTTACACAGGATGGCTCAAAGTCCTACGCTAAGTAATTTGGTGCCCAGTTTTGATGGCATAACAGCATTAAAATCTGAACTATAGTCTATAAACTGAACTTTGGCATCAAGGTATACCATCATTGTATTAACTATAATGGATACCACATCCATTGTGGAGCATTTGTGACAATTTACAAATTTTAGGTGGTCCAGATTATCTGGAATATCTGCTTAATGTACCTCAGCATCAGTTTTTCAAAGCACTTCAACACAGTGAGATTGAGCACCACCAGGCTGTAGTAATTCAAACAGTCCATAATAATTCTTTAAGCCAAAAGAAATGTAAAACATACTTTCAGTTTAAACTTGTACAGAGTCAGGTTGAAATTCCTGTATTTAAAATTAGACAAAAGCAAAATACAAAGAAGTGGGCCATAGACTAATTAATACATTTCACAGTGCAGATTGAGAGATTGCATTGATAAACGGCTCGTCATACATTAATATAAATTTGGCTTCAGCATTCACTTAAACTCCTGCCAGTTAAGCCTGCTTGTTACATTCATTCATTCGCTTATTTGCCAATCCTGGATATTCCAATATATGGTATTGCTTCCAATTTCATTTTACCTGTCATTATTATTTTGTTATCATTATGGCAGACTTTTCAATTTGCACCACTCAAACACTTTTAAAATCTGTATTCATGGTCATCTCCAAGGTTACATGCTTTCTCAACATTTCATTTTTTACAGGTTTATCTGATTTTCTTACTCTATATACTTTGTACTCTTGCATCAAATGTTAAATTTTCTTCATTGAGCTGTTAACAGATGAAAGTGTTGTTCAGGGAACAATTAGTGTGAAACCAATGTAAGATGAAGACGTTTCAACTAGAAATACTTTTAATATGCATAAAATGTGATTAGTGTGGTACAGTTAAAATGCTCCCAGTGCTGGGGTAGAGGCAGTTAAATCGGTCAAATGCAATTTCCTCAGGGTGCCCACCCCATATGACAGAATTAATTTTTATTGTGATATGTTTGCAACTAAATAAACATAAATAAACACTCACCTGTTCTATAAGTTTAATATCAAGTATTGTTCAGACAATAACATTTATTTGTAGTAGTGAGGTTTGGATTATTGAAGTCTTAAATTGGTGCAGTTAATTATAAAAGATGGACATTCTAGCAATTACAGAAGTGGAACAAAAATAAATTGTACAGTCTTTCCATATATTGTAAAATAAATGCAAATTAGTCACTTCAAGGAGTTGATTGCTTACCTGGTTGGAGCATTGAAGATGTCCCCTAAATGCACATGCATGACAAAGTCTGCTTGGTTTTCATGAGCAGGAGCTCCCATTCAAATGTCACCCAAGGCAATTCCCTCCAACCTTCATCCCATTCAGCAACTTGGCAAAAAGAGTGTACTGGCATTTTCTGCCATGGATTTGAATCTCTCTCCAGTCCTGCTCCTATTTCATGGGTGTTATCTGGGACTTCTTCTTGATGTCCAGAACTAAAGACTTGTAGGTGGAGTAGATTGTCTGCTGCAATTCACGACTTTTCAGAGTGTTTAGTTTCAGATGAATGCACCAAATAATGAATGGACCCACCTCCTTCTATTAAGTACTTCATCCCATTCTGAGATTTGAGCCGTAAAACTGGCGTCATCACCATACGTTAGCAGTTTACTAGAAGGGTCAATGGAGTTGTAGAATATGTATCAGTGGAGGGGTGTTCAGTTCTGGTATTGTAGGATTTCGCGATGCCAATCAAAAGCTGGTTTGTGTCTTTTAATTGCATTCAAGTATCAATGACTTACTAAAAATGCCAGAGTGTGTACATTGGACCTTGAACTGATTAAAGATTTCACATGTGTTTGGCTCATCTATGCAGCAATTTAGTGTGGTGGGAGAAACATTATCTGGGACCACTGCTGATGTCCTACTGTACAGATCAGGTTTTAATTATAACCACTATTGAGTTGAAACTGTTTTGTTTCTGTAACACCAGCTGTGTAGAACCCAGGAGAAACAAGTTAAGCTACAAATAAGTCTGCTGCTTTACTTGCCATTTAGCCAAGATGACAGCTGACAGGGTGAATCACATGACTTGAATAATGTTCAAGTGCTGATTAAAACCTCAAAAGCAATATAAAGATACGTTTTGTATCTATTCTGATGTTTCTGTATAAAATCTCTTCCATCGTGCAATACACAGGAGAGTCAGCCTTGACATAATCATATCATTCTGGCTCTTCTTCCTCAAGCTATTTTCTTGCCAGCATTTTTCAGACAATTCTCTTCTGATTTTGTCTCACAGTGTTACAAACATATTGAACCACTTTCAAACTTCCTCCACATAAAAATATGATGTGTTGTTATCTCCCAACCATATATAAAGATTTGTATAATAATTTGACAGCATGAAAAAATAATCATATATCATCCTGAATAACCAAATTGTAAAAAAAAAATGCAAAATGTTCATCCACTTAATGAGGAGACCAAATATTTTAAGATGACGGGTGATCCCAAGAGGCCAAACAAAGACATAGAGAGGAGTAAAGGATACACCCTTAAATAGACAAAAAGCAGCAACAAATATGTGAGTATAGCATGGACCTTACAGACACTGATTGAAAGTGGAAACAGAGGAGTGATCTTTATGTCACACAAGTCACCCCGGTTTATTTCTTCTGCCCCTAACATGGAAGATTTGAAGCCGGACCATAACTAATGAACACATTTATTTACTCGTCTCTGCTTTTTCAGACAGTCTCTAGCCTTTATAAAGAGCGTTGACTCCAAAATGACAAAAGCATGTCAGCCAACACAATAGTCTTTTTTTATACTTTTGGCTGAGTCCTGTGCTATCTAGGGTTGGTTCCTACCTTTTGATGTCAGGATTGTCCCTGGCTTCTTCATTGATTAAGTGGGTTTGAGAATGTTATGTTACAGTATGGGTAGCACATTGGCCTCATAACACTGAGTTTGCATGTTCTCCCCTTGATTGCGTGGGCTTCCTCCTGTTGCTCTGGTTTACTTCCACAGTCCAAAGACATGCATGTTAGATGAATTAGCATTGTTAAATTGGCCCCGTGTGCGTGCGTGTGTGTGTATGTTCACTCTGCAATGGGATGATGCCCTGTCCAGGGATTGTTCCTGCCTTGTGTTCAGTGCTTGCTGGAGTTAGGTCCAGCTTTCCCACGACACTGCCCTGGATAAATGTGTTAAGAAAAAGATGGATAGGTATTACAATATCTAATTTTCTGACAGTTCTCTCCTGTTAACTATTCATCAAGCAGAAGGAAGCAGGCAAAATGGCAAGGTGGGAAAGACCTGTTTAATTGGCAAGGTAAGGAGAAAGAGTTATAGAAATTCATTAAGCAACAGGGCACATGTGAGGAAAGTAGATAAACTAGTGACAACAGAGGTAACAATTGTTAATATTAAAACCGTGTGTTCAATTACTCTACAATACATAGAAATGCATACAGAAAATGTTTAAAAATGCCTTATCCTAATCACATTTAACAAAGTTGTATTCTTGAACTTTAAAAATGCAGGAGCCAATTGTCAGCAGGATGTCATTATGTGCCACATGAGTTCTCATCAAAATACATATGGCTGCTAGCTGTGCCTTTTTAAATTACAGCATCTCTCACACACCAAATTTTTCAAATTCAGAATTCTTGCTTAATGTTAGTTATGCATTTGTGAAAAACACAATGCTTACTGAAAGGCTAAGGGAAGCCTTTATTTCTATACCCTTCGAGCACCCAATCATTTTTGACAGACACAGGAGTTCTTCAGATTTACAATTCCCTTCAAGTCCTTTTTATTATCAGAATGACACCTTGCAGAACCCCAGGCTTGAGTGTCTGGTACAAGGGCTTACAGCTTCTTCTGTTCAATTTACTTTTTATATAACATACTTCCCCTTGACAAGCTCAGAGGACAATTCCTTGCAGTAAGATATTTTCAGTCATAGCAAAGGTTGAGACTGACATTATGAAACTCTCTTTGGGCCACACTTTCCCATGGTGTACTTGCTCTCCCATATATTATAAACAATTCCCTTATGAAGTTTTTGTAATAAAACCTTATTATTACAAATGTCTACTTGCAGTGCCACTTATCACTTGATTTATTTATATTATAACTAGCTGTGTAAGCCCCTGCTGTACATAGAAAGTAGAAAGTATTGAAATCATCAGAAAAAAATTGAAACATAGAGATGTCAGGTAATTGAAAGGAATTACTCTGGGCATCTCACTCCTAGAAGGATTTGTTTTGCCGACTTGCTTGCATCGCTTGTGCATTAGTGGCTAAGCGAGTGACTTTCTTTGGAGGTTTCGTTTTGCAGATGTGCTCGCCTCACGTGTATATCCTCAGAGGTAGAGCCCTTACCCCTACTCCACCTCTCACTTCCGGGACAGACACATAGTCTGTCATTCTACGCATAGACTTTTATATATAAGATGACTTGCTGAAAGGATCATACAACCTCCACTAGAATAGGTAGGCTTTTGGATGGTGAATATTTTTTCATTTCTCTTCTCCCTATTTGGGCAGATGAAACAACACCAAGTAACAGAAGAAATACGTTTAAAAAATAATCAAGGCTTCACTTGGGGAGCACATCGTGTACTCTACTCCAACTACTGTAGACCTATCTTATGCACTCACTTCCATTCTCTAAATTCTTTGTTAAATTCTATGCAATCAAAGACATTTTCTATTATAGTTTCTCTCCTGTTTAATGTTATTACAGGGTGCAAAAATAAAAGAGGGACCCCCTTTTCAGCTCTTTTTTTCTTTAGAGTTTGGTTAAGTTACATTTAAAAAAGTATTAATAAAAAATGTAAAAAGTCCTTCAGATGTGCCACAACTCTTAATTTAAACTTTGGATAATTTTATCAGTTCTACCTTTTACAGCCAAAAGGAGGGTAAATAATTAATGTCTCCATTTATTAGTTCAATTTATATTAATTACACTGGTCTGCATCAAAATCCCTCCGCACAAAAAAATCGGTATACTTTATAGATTAAGGTGTGCTGAATCCATTGGTATTTCTCTACCACACACTGACTCAGTAAAAAACACCATTTTGAAATAAAAAAAATTATACTTGGAATATTATTTGAAAAACATTTTGGCTTGAAAAATGGAAGTGTTAACCGTTCTTAACATCAGTTGAGTTGGAAACAATCCAAAATCAAGTACGTACTTTCTGCACCTTTTTTTCTGTCCTCTTATTCCTTCAAAATGGCCAGAAATGTATATTTAGATGGTTAGAAAGATGACCTTTTTAATGTCATTGTTGTTTAAATGGCTTTTACAGTAATACACAAGGTTAGGTTGATCCATCTATTGTTGTGACTGGGTAACAGATAAGCAAAAAGTAAAGGAATACACACATCTTTCTTCATTAAAAAAGCACACACCACAATTTTCCTAGGATTAGAAGGATAGAAACCTAAAAGGAACTATTTGAGGAGCTTCTTTTTTTCTACCTAGCATTTGGGTGCAATCTCTTTAGAAATTCATTGCCTACACTAGTAATATTTTTTTCCCCAAGAACATGGGAGCTGACCCTGATGAACATGAGGTTCCACCATAACATTGCTCGATGTATTGTGGAAAAACACCATGATCTGCGACCTTGACTTAGTGTCAGTCACAATGAGACAGCAAAGCTGCAAGGCAGTGCTACACAAAACAAATCCAAAGATCACCTTGAACTTCCACAACAAGTGCAAGTATAACTGATTTAAAGCACATACACACTGTTAAGATCTCCATATGTTTTGCATCTGTGACAGCCTCTATTTATAATCCCCTGGGGCACAGAAAAAGTCATGATGCCACAGACACCCTCAACTTCAAGACACACATTGCACAGAAAGTGGTACAGGGCAATCTGTTGAATGGCAAGTGCAAGAAATGAACATCATCAAAAACAATTTGATTCACACTGTCATGCCACAGCTTCCTTGGGAAAGGAAAGGTAGAAAACTACAAGGAACTTTAACACTTGGGTGTGATATGTCTTTAAAATCCATGTCCTACACTCTGATTTAGATATTTTCCCCTAGAACATGGGAATGGTCTGTTTTTACAACATGCAGACTGTTAATAGCTGCTTAAAATGCATAACTTAACTAAAAGATACCAAATCATTGCATGGTTTTCTTATAAAATCAGTTTGGGAGACCCCTTTAAAAAAATAAAACCAATCATCACAACGGTTTGCAAAAGCAGTTTTTTAAAATTCCTCCAAAAGATGGTTTGAGGGTACTCAATCTAAGTCTAGCAACATAATTGTTCTACCACATCCAGTTTTTGCAAGAAAGTTGAAAATTTATATTTTTAAAATGAGTTATTTACACATACAGTATACTTAAGTTAAACGTAGTTATTACTTAGAAAAAATAGTCACTCTGTAGTTTTTTCCACTTATAATCGCCTGAGAGTGTTTCAGAAAGAAATGACCAACAGACATCTGCTAACATGGACTCATTACACTTTCTACTATATGTCACTCCATTTGAGCTATACCCAGATGAACCCTCTCCCCATGTTCAAAAACTTAACATAAGCCTTTTAACATGATATAAAACAAATTACAGTATCCTATTAGAGAGTCTTATTATTTTTAATGTTTTTTTGCACTTTTTTATTATTAGGGTGTTGTACTGAGTTAGCCATTATGGCTGTAGTGAGAAGTCAAGCTAAATGACACCTTTTATTGGCAAACTTAAAAGATTACAATATACAAACTTTCAGGGCAACTCAGGCCACTTCTTTAGGCAAGATGTTTATAGCCTGCTTCTTCTTCTTCTTATTTCGGCTGCTCCCGTTAGGGGTTGCCACAGCAGATCATCTTCTTCCATATCTTCCTGTCCTCTACATCTTGTTCTGTTACACCCATCGCCTGCATGTCCTCTCTCGCCACATTCATAAACCTTTGCTTAGGCCTTCCTCTTTTCCTTTTCTCTGGCAGCTCTATCCTTAACCTCCTTTTCCCAATATAATCAGCATCTCTCCTCTGCACATGTCTAAACCAGCGCAATCTTGCCTCTCTGACTTTTTCTCGCAAACATTCAATCTGAGCCGACCCTCTAATGTACTTATTCCTCATCCTATCCATCCTCATCGCACCCAATGCAAATCTTAGCATCTTTAACTCTGCCACCTCCAGCTCTGTCTCCTGCTTTCTGGTCAGTGCCACCATCTCCAACCCATATAAAAAAGCTGATCTGACTACTGTTCTGTAGATTAGGTATAATTAAACTGGCCACATATTTTCAATGGCCAATCATTAATTCAGTTATGCTGGCTAATTAATTAATACTTACCATTCTAATGAGAATATGATATATGTTTCTTACTATGCAATCATACAGTGTATGCCTTTCACCATAGTGCAAAACTCTTTCAGGAAGCCATGTCATCTGGTCTGAAATAACTGTGGCCTCAAGGAGTAAGCCAGGCTAAAGGTCTGTAAATTAGTCTGCATTGCTATCTTCATGTTAATCCTCAGACCTGAGTTACACATCATTATAACCAAAAAAAACCCATCAAGGTTTGGTCTTGTCCGTTACAGGAGATGGACGTCTGAAGCGTAGCTCCATTAGCAGACAACTTTATTTTTTCACTTATTTCTTATTATTTTGAGGTATCCTGTATTTACCCGACCTGAGGGGTTTCCACTACAATATATAAACATGAGTAACAAGGAAGGGGGTCAGAAAGAACCAGAAAGGAAACTTAAAGCTACATCCAAGTCTAAACAGACATCAAGCCCAAGTGCAAAGTACAGCCTTTCAGAGACTGACCTGGAACAGGCAGGTGAATGCACAGACTTCCCAGGACCCCACTCCACTGCATCTTCTCCATTCAAGAGCGAAAATGGGAGGAAAGGTACAAGTAATGCAGGTCACGAGAGCTTGCCGATTCCAGAAAATCACTGGAAACCAGAAATGGCCGTGCTTTCATCCACTCCTCGCGAGCCCGAAACATCGCCTGTAACCGGGGTTGCCACTCCACCTGCAGAGCACAAAACCCGAAACGATTTGTCCAAACTAAAGTAAATGATCACAACATTGGCCACAGCCACAGCCATAAGTGAGTTTAAGAAAGACATTCAGAAAAATATGAATATGTCTATACAATCGTTTTGACGTGACCTTTAAAGGTATGCTGGGGAAAATTGAGGAACACATTCAAGAAAATACATCTAAACTGAGGAAACTTGCCGATCAGCTGGATGACGTTAAACAGACATTCACGGCCCAAATTGAAACCCACTTATAATGATACTGGTATTATAATTATACATCCTTTTTATTACTCGGACGCTTTCTGCTTATGTTTTAATTACAGTTATAGACGTGTGTGTGGAAGAAATTTATTTATTTATTTATTTCTATTTTTTTTTACTACCCTAAAGGAGACTGTTTAACATGATACCTTTGGTTTATTGTTATTGTTATTATTGCATTAGGATTTACTATGCTTATCCTGGACCACTTTTTAACACAATTCCTTGGATTTGTTATCTTAATACTTTAAGATTGTTGAAGATTATATTGTATGCTTATAGTTTGTTAATGATTATATTTTAGGCATATAGTATTTAGACTTTATTGGCAATAGATATCTCTACTTTTTAATCCTCAAACGCTGCTGCGTGGGGGCTTGTTTCGTTTTGGATGTGCCCTATCTCTAGGTATGTCAGAGGACTGGGACTCTGTGAAGTGGGGTCCAGTTTCATGTGGGGAGGCAAAATTGGGGGTGGGGGATAAGGGGAGGAGAGAAAGAGAGCAGGCTATATCTAATCTATCCTTTTAATCCTTATAATTATAACTACCAACGTAACAATAAGGTTAAAGCTTTCTCACTCCCAGTTAAGACTATAGAATGACATAAAAAAATGTCTCCATGATGGGACAGTTAACTTTGTGAGATGGAATGTTAAAGGCCTGAATCATGAATTAAAGAGAAAAAAAGTATTCTCTCACCTAACAGGTTTAAACGCTAAAATAGTATTTTTACAGGAGACCCACTTACTAAGCAAGGATCAGTTCCGGCTGCAAAAAGACTGGACTGGCCAAATATTCCATTGTAGCTTTACAAAGAAAACTAGAGGAGTAGGAAATCTCATACATAGAACAGTCTCATTTGTAGCATCGGATGTAAGATCTGATCCTGAAGGAAGATATGAGATTGTCATGGACAACTTATTTAACTGTAAAATGATTTTGATAAATGTTTATGCACCTAACGTCAATGATAAGGAATTCATGCAAAATGTATTTGCATCCATTCCCAATGTGAACACTCATAAAATTATAATGGCTGGGGACTTTAATTGTGTTTTAAATCCACTCTTAGATAGGACTCCTGTCACAGGGGGGATGACATCTAACACTGCAAAGACAATTACACAGTTTGTAACTGACCACAACTTATCAGACCCCTGGAGGTCTCTAAACCCAAACTCAAGAACATATTCATTCTACTCACCAGTACATCATTGCTACTCAAGAATAGATTATTTCTTTACAGATAATAATTTCTTGCCTACGATTAAATCTTGCAAGTACAACGCTATTGTTATTTCCAACCATGCACCTCTGATCTTGGAGCTAAAGTCATTATGCCCCACACATTCACTTCGCAGATGGCGTCTAAACCCGCTTCTATTAGCAGACGAGAACTGTACATAATTTATATCCAAACAAATCAGTTTTTTCCTAGAGACAAATACATCCTCAGAGGTGTCTGCAGGAATACTCTGGGAAACTCTAAAGGCCTTCTTAAGAGGACAGATTATTTCATATCTTTCCCACAGGAATAAATTAGATACCAAGAAAGTATCAGAGCTAAGAAGCGAAATTACTAGAATAGATGAAGAACATGCCAGGCGTCCAAGCAAGGCTCTACATAGGAAAGGGTGGGCTCTGCATTCAGAACTCAACCTCTTGACAACTAAAGAAACCGAATAACTAATTTATAAATCAAGATATCATTACTATGAACACGGAGAGAAAGCTAATAAGCTTTAAGCTCAACAAATCCACAAGCAAGAAGTTCGCAATGCAATCCCAGTAATCACCAACACAAACAGAGATGAAATCATTGACCATAAAAATATAATGCACACATTTGAAGACTATTATAAATCCTTATATTCTACTGAGTTTAAAGAAGACAACACACAATCTAATGCATTTCTGGATACAGTACAGATACCACAAATAGCACGGAGGAACTGGATAAACCTCTGGCGCTATCAGAATTACTAGATGCTATAAAGCCACTTCACGGCAGGAAAGCAGCAGGCCCTGATGGCTACCCTGTAGAATTTTATAAGAAATTTTCCGCTCAGCTAGCTCCCCTCTTATTAGCAACATTTACAGAAGCTAGAGACAATCAAATTCTACCTCAAACTTTTCGCCAAACATTAATCACCGTCTTTCCTAAACAAAATAAGTACTTATTACAATGTGCATCATACAGACCAATTTCACTTCTGAATAATGATGTTAAGATACTCTCAAAAATCATAGCTAGGAAGATGGAGAAAGTGCTGCCTTTGGTAATATCACAAGATCAAACTGGACTTATCAAAGGTCGACACTTATCTTCCAATCTCCGATGCCTGTTTAATGTAATATAATCACCAGCAAAGTCAAACACCCCAGAAATATTATTATCATTGGATGCAGAAAAAGCATTTGACATGATTGAATGGAAAAACCTTTTCACTACATTAGAGAAATTTGGGTTTGCAAAAAATTAAGCAAGGCTTGCATAAATGGTCAACCCTTCATCTCACTCTAGCTGGAAGAACTAACATTGTTAAGATGTATATTCTTCCTAAGCTTCTTTTTTATTTCAAACAATTCCAATATACATCAATAAATCATTTTTAAGCAATTAGATTCAACTATAACCTAATTAATTTGGAACTCAAAACATCCACGTATCCAAAGAGCGACCCTACAAAGACCTAAGGCAGAAGGTGACATGGCTCTACCCAACGTTCAGTTTTATTACTGGGCTGCAAACATACAAGCTATAAAAACCTGGACGCAAATAAATTAACATACACAGGCTTGGTTCGCAATAGAAGTAAAATTCTGCAGTACTTCTTTCTATTCCCTGCTTTGTGCCCCAATAGATGCAAGTTATTGCCAATATACTAATAACCCAATTGTGTTTCACTCACTCAGAACATGGGACCAGTATAGAAAGCATTTTAAGATGGAGAATCGTTTATCTGTGCACCTCTGCAAGAGTACCACCTCTTTCAACCCTCGTAAACATATGCAGTTTTTAATATCTGGAAAAGATGTGGGATTAAATTGCTTCGAGATCTTTATATACACAACGTCTTTGCATCCTATGAACAAGTACATTCTAAATTTAACTTTCCAGCAACACATTTCTTTCACTATCTTCAAATTAGGAACTTTGTTAAACAGAACCTGCCCGGTTTTCCTCATCTTGCACCCTCCTCCATGCTGGAAAAAATATTGCTCAATTTCGAGGACTTAGATACCATCTCTGCAATGTATAAAATTATTTTACAGTCCCTCCCTTTCAAAGATCCAAGAGGACAATGGGAAAAAGATCTCTTAATATATCATAAAAGGAGTGGAAGGTGGCAATGCAGAGAATTCACTCGAGCTCCATATGCGCAAAGCATACAATTGTTCAACTCAAAATTATATATCAAGCACATCTGTCTTTCTTAAAACTGTCCAAAATATTTCCAGGGCAAGATCCAACCTGCAAACACTGCAATCAAGCCCCAGCTTGACTGGGCCACATGTTTTGGGCCTGCACCATATTAAAATAATTTTGGACAAAAATTTTTAAGTGCCTTTCAGAGAGCCTTGGTGTCACAATACCTCCTAACCCATTAACAACTGTGTTTAGTGTTCTTCCAGATGGGTTTAAAGTGGAGAAGGACAAACAAACTGTAATTGCATTCACTACACTTTTGGCACACAGACTTATCTTGCTAAATTGGAAGAATCCTAACTCTCCTCTTTTAAGTCAGTGGGAAATCGATGTTTTATACTATTTGAAATTGGAAAAAATCTAATTCTAATTCTCAGTTACAGGATCTGTACAGAACTTTTTCAAAACCCTGCAGGATCTAATCAATAATATTTTTGAATAAGCTCTTAAAGCACAGAGGAAGCAATTATCTCCGGGGGTCAATTTGTTTTCAATCCTATTTTTTGTAAAAATGTACCTATTTGTATGGAATGATTACAAAAAAATTATTTACAATATGCAAGCTTTCGAGGCAACTCAGGCCCCATCTTCAGGCAAGATGTATTGTAATCCTTTTAGTTAGCCGTGTTAGTGTTGGTTAACACGGTACAACACCCTAGTACAATAAAATTAATAAAATTAAAAAAAAAATCAAGAGATTTCATCAGCGTTGCTTCATCCAGATTCATATTCATATGAACAGTTGCCTTCAGTATTCCAATATCTACACTAGGGCTGTCATATTAGCCAAAAAATTAAGGTTTGAATATTCTTATAATAACTAAGTAAATATATGAGAATATCCAAACACAGATTAAACTTTTAGGTGCTACATCCACTTGTACATTTGTAGTTAATGTACTTTTGTATATTAATTATACTATTTTTAATATTTTCACTATTTTTCTTGTGGTGAGATTGTAAAATATTAAGTGCTTATGACTGTTTTGCCAGTTATGCAAAGTGTCCACAGAGCTCACAGACAGGACACCGACCATTTGTCTTTTCCCTAAACTGAAAATCCATTTAATGCAGAGTTGGAGTTACATACTGTATGTGCACATCTAGCCAGGTACATCAGTGGGAGAGTTGATCCATCTTTGAGTAGAATACCTATAGAAATTTGTGAACATTCGAAGCAAACTCTTTTTCTTTGAATCAGTTATTTATTCTGGCTCCATAAGGAAGTGATCAATCATTAATTCTGTTATGCTTGTCTGCAAAGTTCACTTATTTTGTTAAAGTGATGGTTTATTTTTATAAATAAAACCAGCTAAGGGTAAGTATTCTTTTGGACGTTGTTTTTATTAGGTGTTAGGCAGGGCTTTAATAAAGTGGAAAGGACACTCTTAGAAGAGCCAGCCACAAACTGAAAATAAAGAAAATTGTGTAAACTTGTCTAAGAGCTTTTTTTTGAAACTGAGAGAATCAATTATATCTTTAGAGGAACTCAATAATGTTTATGTACTGTATATAACACATAAACTGGTTGTTGTAAGAACTGTTTGAAATTTCTATACATTTAATTATGCTAAAGAAATTAAAAAGATGTTAGCATAGCACACAGCATAAAGAATCAGACAGATCTTAGAAAAAGACTGATTTTGGAGACTTTGAAGAGTCTAAAAATTAGTGACGTCCTACATAATCTGTACAATTTAATCTCTGTTATGTTAGAGGCTGTCACACACGTGTGCATGGGAAGCAGCTGAAGGGCTTAGACAATACTGTTTATACATCTGCCCAGGGGCGGGTGCGCTGGCGCTCTTTCTGAGTTCTCTGCAGGTCTTACCGGAAATCCCACCAGGAGCCGCCATTTCCAGGAAGGACACACCACCTCCGGTTCCGGCCCCAAGAATGAGGTCACTTCGGTTCCGGCCCCAAGGGTGATGTCACTTCCAGTTCCGGCCCAGAGGACGACATCATTTCCGCCCTCTGAGCTATAAAGCTCACTGCCTTTGCTTAGGCAGGCAGTTCTGTCTTGGACTCTGTTGTGTAAACAACTGTTTTGAAATGTCTCGAATTCTATTGCAGCCAGGAAACCGCATTAAACGGGTGGCTGCCCCAAACCTTTTCACGCCTCTGGTCTCCAGTTATTACAGTGGCGTAGTCGGCAGGATGGTGTCCCGAAGAACCGGGACACGGACCTTCAAGGAACCAGGTGGGTGAGTACGGGGCGAGTTTGGGGCAGGGAGTGCGCCGGAGGGTCAGGAAGGACGCGGTGCAGGCTCTGCTCCACGAGCATAACCCGGGGCTACCAACCCATCTCGTGGAGAAGGTAGAGGGACCCACAGGCGTGGGCTGGCTTCTGGGGAAAACACACGAGTGGCTCAGTATGCTCTTCTGGGTAGGAAAGCCGAGCCGCCCATCGGGACCAAGGTCCCTGTTAACGATGGGCTGTCCCCAGGCCGGCAGGTAAAGAATATAATAGACTGGGAGTTTAACCCAACAAAGGGCTGTCAGAGCAGGCTATGGCTCTCTGGCAACAGGTGGGTGAGTGGCTACGGCCATTTGATTTGACCCCCTTGCAAATAGTGCAGCAAGTGGCCTGTTTTTGCTGCTACAGCAATACCCCAGGAATTTGCCCAGCCGGCCTGGGGAGAATTCCATTCCTGGACGAGCTGCTACAGCTCTTGCAACCCAGAGGCCGGCTGTGAAACCGGGAGGGCAGACCAGCCGCTCTGTGGACTACCCGGGAGTTATGTCCTACAAAAGCAGTCCCTTCCACGCAATCCAGAGCCTGTTCCGAAGTCGCCGGGCCGTCTGGCTTGCGACCTGTCGGGGAACAAGGCGGACCGTAGGGGACAATGGCGGGGTTGTTTGTGTGCCCTTAGCAATCCCTGGCGGATAAACATACGGGAGAGCTTATTATTAATGGACATATGGTAACAGCGCTGTTTGATTCCGGCAGTAGCGTGTCTGTCGTTGCTCGCCGTTTTGTTCTACCGCAACAATGGATTAAAAAAGACCAGTCTAAAATGTATACGGAGATATCCGCTCGTACAATACCGCCCGGTGTTACGTATGTCTCGGAGGAACCCTTGGCTTACCGTGGCGGTACACCCGGATCCTCCGTTTCCCGTAATCCTCGGGTAGGACTGGTCTGACAGTAACCGCGGTAGTTTAGAAAGCATTCCCCGAAAAGCTTTTGGCCTCGTTATAGATGATAAAGACTCATCTCAAGCTGCTTCCACACCGTGTAATCAGCCGACAGGGAGTGGCGGTAGGCCAAGAGAGTGACGAAGATACTCCCGGACCGTCGCGGGCTACTACGTCATCCACTAGCGCCCGGCAGCGAGGAGGATTCTCCGCCCCTTGAGGTCAGACCGACCCGCTCTCTGAGTTGCACTTTCAGTTTAGAGCGACTCCGGCTTCTTTCAAGAGAGAACAGTGGAATGACGACTCTCTGAAGCACATAAAGAATGCAGTGGTTCTCGTTAACGCCAACGACGCGCATTTGCCCATGCCACAGGGACCTCACTTTGTCATGGATAATGAATTATTGTATCGGGTTGCTGAACATGAGGGAAGGTCCGAAGTTGTTGCTAGTCCCGCTGGACCTACCGGCGGCAGGTTTGCGAGTTAGCCCACTCTCACCTTCTTGGAGGCCATCTCGGCTCCGATAAAACATTAGAGCGCATTAAGCTCCGTTTTTGGCGGGGATTAATGAGGAGGTTAGCGCTTTTGCATTTCCTGCCGGAGTGTCAACTGCGGCAAATTCCTAGGAAGGACCGTGCTCCTCTGATTCCCCTTCCCTTATTGGCGTTCCTTTGACAGGATTGGGGTGGATATAGTAGGACCCTGGAGCCCTTAGCCGAGGATATAAATATATACTCGTCCTCGTGGATTATGCAACCCGATTCCCTGAAGCCGTTCCATTGCGCTCGGCTACCACTAAAAATATTGCACGGAACTAGTAGGAGTCTTTTCACGCGTGGGCATTCCTAGAGAAGTCCTGACGGACCAAGGAACGCCTTTCACCTCGGAAGCGTTCAAGGAGACTGCCAAGTTACTGAAAATAAAGCATTTAAAAACCTCGGTGTATCATCCTCAAACCGATGGGCTAGTGGAGAGATTCAATCAAACTCTCAAGCAAATGCTACGTAAGGTAGTCAGCAAGGATGGGAGGAATTGGGACCAACTCCTCCCCTTGTCCTCTTTGCCTACGGGAAGTCCCTCAAGCCTCTACGGGTTCTCTCCCTTTGAATTACTATACGGAAGACAGCCCGGGGCTATTAGATATTTTAAAGAGGGCTGGGAAGGGGAGGCACAGCCCTCCACTAACATTTTGGAGTATATCGCCCAGTTGCGCGATAGATTTGATGTAATAAGACCTATACTAAAAGTCATATCGAGGAGGCACAATCAGCACAGGCCCTGCCTGTATGACCGTGGCGACTCTCCGGGAGTTCCAACCGGGGGATCGCGTCATGGTATTGGTTCCTACTTCACACTCTAAACTGCTCGCACATTGGCTAGGCCCCTACGAAATTAAGGAGAGGAAGGGATTGGTCGACTATTTGGTGAAACAGCCCAATCGCCGACCAGCTGAGCGAATATATCATGTAAACCTGCTGAAACCGTGGAAGGAGAGGGATCCCGATCCCTCCTCCGGACAGCCCTGCTCTCTCTTGCGAAGTAAGTGCCCTTAATTTCGCGAACAGCTATCTCCCAGACAGAGACAGGAGCTCAAGCAGCTATCCGCTCGGTCCCAGAGGTGGTAAGTGAACAACCAGGTCGGACCTCTCTGATTGCGCACGACATAGTGACTGACCCGGGGGTGATCGTCCGTGGCGACCCTACAGACTCCCGGAGGCAAAGAAAGTAGAAGTGGAACTGGAAATCAAGCGAATGCTGGCACTAGGAGTGATCGAGGAAAGTAGTAGTCCCTGGTCCAGCCCCATCGTCTTGATTGCTAAGCCTGACGGCAGTTGGAGGTTTTGCAATGACTTCCGTCGGCTCAACCAAGTTTCCGATTTGATGCTTATCCCATGCCTCGCGTGGGCGACCTCCTCGAGACTGGGACCAGCCAAATTCTTGACTACACTTGACATGACAAAGGGGTACTGGCAGGTTCCTTTAACGGAGTCCGAAGGAAAAACCGCGTTTAGCACTCCTAGCGGACACTGGCAGTATCGTGTCCTTCCATTCGGGTTACACGGGGCGCCTGCGACTTTTCAGCGTCTGGTGGACAAAGTGCTCCGGCCCCATAACTCGTTCTGTGCTGCCTATCTGGATGACGTTGTCATCTATTCCAGCACCTGGAAGGAGCACATACAGCAGGTCACAGCAGTATTACGGACATTGGGAGAGGCCGGGCTCCGCATCAACCCCAAGAAATGTTACTTCGGGTTGAGAGAAGCCAAATATTTGGGCTACCTAGTGGGCGGGTACTGTGAGGCCACAGTGTTCCAAGTTGCAAGCCATAATGGCCTGGCCCGTCCAAAACCAAGCGGCAAGTCCAATCCTTTCTCGGTTTGGCGGGTACTACCGCCGGTTTGTGCCTCGTTCTCCGAGAGCGCGCCCTTGACCGACTTGACAAAGAAAAGAGCTCCTAATACGGTGGTATGGTCTGATAAAGCGGGGGCTGCATTCAGTGACTTAAAAAGGGCTCTGACTTCAGCACCTATCTTAATCTCCCCTAACTTCTCTCTCCCTTTTGTCCTCCAGGCGGACGCCGGACACAGGCTTGGGAGCCGTGTTGAGCCAAAGCGTCGGCGGTGTTGAACACCCGTTATGTACCTGAGCGGAAACTGTTGGACGGGAGACCAGGTACGCGGCGGTGGAGAAGGAGGCTTTGGCGATCAAATGGGCGGTGACGCAGCTGCGGTACTACCTCTTGGGTCGCGTGTTCACTCTGGTGACGGATCATGCGCCTTTAAAGTGGATGGCCCTTCACAGGGAGTCGAATCCGCGGGTCACGAGGTGGTTTCTTGACCTGCAGCAGTACAAATATACGCTCGTTCATCGACAGGGGTCCCTTCATGCCAACGCCGATGCCCTCTCCCGGGCCCACGACCTCTCGGTGCAGGTCGCCCGACCCGGCGGGTCTGGGCTGAGGGGGGAGTCTTGTCACACACGTGTGCATGGGAAGCAGCTGAAGGGCTTAGACAATACTGTTTATACATCTGCCCAGGGGGGGGCGGGGTACGCTGACGCTCTTTCTGAGTTCTCTGCAGGTCTTACCCGGGAAATCCCACCAGGAGCCGCCATTTCCAGGAAGGACACACCACCTCCGGTTCCGGCCCCAAGAATGAGGTCACTTCGGTTCCGGCCCCAAGGGTGATGTCACTTCCAGTTCCGGCCCAGAGGACGACATCATTTCCGCCCTCTGAGCTATAAAGCTCACTGCCTTTGCTTAGGCAGGCAGTTCTGTCTTGGACTCTGTTGTGTAAACTGTTTTGAAATGTCTCGAATTCTATTGCAGCCAGGAAACCGCATTAAACGGGTGGCTGCCCCAAACCTTTTCACGCCTCTGGTCTCCAGTTATTACAAGGTATATTAAAAATAATGAATGCAAAAACATGCAATTATTATAATCAGCGTTTTTTTGAGGCAACCAAAACTATAACTAGAAAGCTTTATTCTGTACATGATATATCTAAATATAAAATGCTAAGGGCTTTCTGTCATGCCAAAAATTACACATCTCTGGCCTTTCAAGCTTGAACTTGGTCTCATTTGACAGCTTATGCCATGACAAACGCAATGCCACACATTATATGAAAATTTGGCTTTGAGTTCTTCTAATGGCCAGTGAAGACGGGCAACACACATCGCCTGAGAGGAAATGCACAGCCATGTGTATGCAACATATACATTACAGCCAAGCCCAAAATCATAATGAAGGATACGACATTGCTGACAGGACCTTCAAATTCTGCTTCTGTCCCCTGTAAAATCATTTTTGAGATCCTCTGGGCAAAGAATTTTTTGCCATCTTGATGAATTGTGGGGACACACTCTGCGATTGCATATCTATTTATAAGCTGTGCTACATCCCCAATTCTTGGATCAGGGTGCAAGAAATTGCTGATTGTTTAGAATTTGTTTAAATACCAAAAAAGTGCAAAAAACATGGTGCAGACGTGTTCTAAGTACTTGAACAATAACAGTGTTATAGTTACAAAAAGTAAAGAGTATGATAACTGGTTTAAGTAACACTATTAGGCTTTGTAGTATCACGCACGTGTATGGACCAAGTGAATGTAATTCCACGCTAGGCCAGGGGGTGGTGGGATGCACTAAATCTTCTCCTGTTAGCTCTATAGACCAGCCGCGGGAAAACCTATCTGACTCAACCTTGAAGACGTCACTTCCTGTTCCGGCACATAGAATGACGTGACTATGTAAAAACACCATCTTTGCGACTCAAGGTTCAGTTCTGTTTTGGACTCAGTCTTGTGAATATCTCTGTTCCTTTCAAAGCCTTTTTAAGTGTGTCAAGTCTAATCTTTTGCAAAAAATATGGTCAACATGCTGGTCAGGTTTTAAAGGTGAGTCAAAATTGGTTTTCCATGAGTGTAAATTCAGGTGTAATTGGGTCCTATAATGGTCTGGTGCCCTATCCAGGATGGTTTCTTTACCTTATGCAGAGTATTATTATAGATAGATAGATAGATAGATTAGGATTTTTAAAGAAGCCTTATAAATAAATGAATAAACATTATTAAATCATAGCAAACAACAACACTTCTCTCAAATACAGACCAGAATAACTAAAAAGAAAGAAATTTAGAAGAAAAAAAACAAACTTCTGACTTGGCTGAAGATAAAAAGAGCGGTCACAGTCACAGTTAATATTTCTGTTGGTATTAAGGAGCCCCATTGGCGGTTCTTGACACACTTCCACTGAATGATTTGTTGGTTGAAAGTTCTCAGTGTTAGTATTTGAGAGAGAGAATGTGCAACATTGTTCATAATGGCACGTGGTTTTATTTTCATTCTCTCTTTTGCTACTAACTCCAGTGGGTGCAGAATGTGTCTCTTAACTGATCCTGCCTTACTAATTAGTCTGTTGATTTGGTAGGCCTCCCATGAAGTAATGTCACCAGCCCAACACACATCAGTGTTGTTATACACTCTGGCCATCACAGAGTTGTAGAAGATGTGAAGGATGTCATAATTCAAATTAAAGAAGTGCAGTTTTAAAAAACAAAAAAGTCTACTTAGCCCTTTCTTATATAGTTGCCTTGCCATCAGTTCAGACCAGACCAGATCAGCCTGTCACTGATGTTGACCACCAGGTAACTGTAACAATATATCACCTCCACATCCAGTACCTAAAAAATGACCAAAAGTCAATACGCAGTTGTTTGATTTTGCAGATGTCAAGTTGCAATTCTCTTTGCATCAAGATTTGCACCTGACTCCTATACTCTGTCTCATCCTCCTAGTCAATACACCCTATTGAGCATGGCATAGAAGAAGCACAAAGGAACATGCAACTCAGTTAAAAGGATATGTACCTTCCCACTATTGCTTTATTTCAAGACGACAGAAGGGTTAATGAGACATTCCACTGCTGTCACTGCTCTCTAACAAAGCTGTTCATTTTTATATATCATGAATATAGTGGGCTGAAGATTGTCGGATGACTAACTGCTGTCAGATATTAAATTATCGTTGTATTTTTTATAAAAATGTAATCTACTAGTCAATCTTCCCTATGGAGCAGTTCTGCATCAGAGAATTTGTGTTGAAGAGAGCCCTTTAATAGAAGGTGACCTTTAGTTTGGCCAAAAATACATCCTGCAATAATATTATATTTTCCACGTCTTCAAAAATCTATTAGAATTCTCAAGCATGAGAGGAAAAATAATGAAAAGGGACACAGAACCCTTGTAAAAATGAGTAGTTTACAAAAATGATGTAATTTTGTCAAGGTGCATTAATGTCTTTTGATCTCTAGGAAGCCACCTGGTGATAAAAATTGTTAATACATTGTGAAGATAAAAATGCTGTGCATTGTGATCAGAAACAGGTCACTGCTGTCACATAACGATGTGATTCAGATAAGTAATTCAGAATCACAATCACTTTATTGCTAGTATGTGAAACATGCCAGAATTGACTATAGTTAGCTGCAAAACAGGGGATACAAGACATAACCAACTCAAAACACAATTTCAACCCAACATTAACCTGACAGTGTTGAAACCACTATACAAATGCAACAGTTTCTTGAACAAAACATTTACAAACTTCAATAGATTGAAAAATTATACAAAATAATATAGATATCAAATAGTGCAAGTTGAGCATGTATGAAGTATTTAATAGACAAACAGTACAGTCACTAGTTATATGTTTCAAAAACAGTTAGGAGTAGCCCTATGTAAGTATTTTAATATATTAGTTAAAGTAGTCCCCAGGAATATAAATTACGGAACCACAGACACAGTCTGGTCATTAATTTGAAAAGGTGGAGAGTTAGTGACTTGTCAGTGGAAATCAATTGTTATTTCCATTGTCTTAATAGCACTGAAGTCCAAGTTGTTACAAAAACACCATTCTACACGATGGCCCACCTTTCTTTGATAGGAGATACATTGTTATTGGAAATGAGACCCACTATGGTTGTGCAAACTTTAGGATTTTACATATTTGCCCATAGATCTACAGTCATTTGTATAAAGTGAAAATTGGAGGGGTCAAAGAACATAGCCTTGGGGGAGCCTATGCTAATTGACATTGGATCTGACATATACTGTATAATGGCCTAATTTCACATTTTGCATCCTACCAGTGAAGAAACTCATAATCCACTGGCAGGCACCATAGGTTATACTTAACTGGATTAGTTTACTCTGAGGCAACTGTATTAAAGGCTGAACAGAAATCCACAAAGACCCTCACATAGGTGTTAAGTAAGTTCAGGTGCTGAAGATTATAGTGGACGCATAAATTAACTGCATTCTAAACTGAACAATTTTGTCTTATATGCAAACTGAAGTGGATCAAGGAAAGGATCAGTGTTAAACTTTAGGTAGGAAAGTGTGAGTTGTTTGAATACTTTCATAACCACCAAGGTCAAAGCAACTGGCCCATAGTCATTAAGTTCAGAGAATTTATCCTTCTTTGGAACTGGAATAATTTTTGTTACCTTAAAGCAGTCCAGAACTCCTTTAGGAAACAAAAGCAGAAAATGAAGGAATAAAACCATCCTACTCTTTTCAAGCCTCGGGGAAAGTCCTCACAGGTTTAAATGCACCACCTGAACATTAATTCTACCTAAAGGGCCAGGTACCTATATCTGCCTTTAGACTTCCTGCTATTATGTACTGAATGTGTGATATCCAGTGCCTTCAGAAAGTCAGTCAGTCAGTCAGTCATTATCCAACCTGCCATATCCTAACACAGGGTCATGAGGATCTGCTGGAGCCAATCCATGCCAACATAGGGCGCAAGGTAGGAACAAATCCCCAGGCATTGCGCCAGACCTCCACAGGGCAAAAGCACACCCACATACCAAACACACATTAGAGGCAATATAGGATCGCCAATGCACCTAACTTGCATGTCTTTGGAGCACCTGGAGGAAATCCATGCAGACACGGGGAGAAGATGCAAACTCCACACATGGAGGACCCAGGAAGCAAACACAGGTCTCCTTACTGCGTGGCCCTTCAGAAAGACCCTTTCACTTTTATCACAATTTGCTGTGTTGCAGCCCGGTGCTAAAATTAGTTAAATGCATTTACTTTCAATAAATACTCCAGTATGACAAATTTATTAAAAATGAAAAACTGAAATATCACATTGACACAGGTATTCAGACCCTTTGCTATGACACTTGAAATGTATCTTCCTGTTCTATAGATCATCATTGAGATGTTTCTACAGCTTGTTTGGAGTCCACTTGTGTTCAATTTAATTTATAGGACAAGATTAGGAAAGACACACAAATGTCTATATAAGGCCCCACAGCTAATGAAGAGTATTAGAGCAATAACCAAACCATTAGGGCGAAGGAATTGCATTCAAAGATTACAGACAGGATTATGTTGAGGCACAGATCTGGGGAAGGCTACAAAATCTTCCTGCAGCATTGAAGCTTCCCAAGAGCACAGTGGCCTCCATAATACTTAACTGGAACCAGTGGCGTAGCTCGAGTTCATGCCACTCGGGGCGGGGCGGTGCTTCAATTTGCCGCCCTCCAACATATCTGAATATGGTAAACTATTTAAATAGAAAATTAAAATGACATATAGAGAAAAATTAAGATACATTTTGCATAGATTTATTCATATATAAAGAAACAGCAATATTTTTTTATATACATTTATAAGCATCAACTAGACAAGAATATAGTATAGACGCACTGATAAGCCATGTTCTAATTATTAGTTTAATATAATTACGCTATGAAAACCACAACCAAAGTAGGGTACAAGTGATAGGTGGGGATGTTTTCTGCGCAGAGCAAGAACGCATTCGGATTAATAACGAAATTATAAATTGTAAATTAGTTGTTTATCTTCCAAGAAATTTATATCCGTGTAATGTTTATGTTTATTTTTGTCATTGCCTCATACATTTCAACTGCTGTGTCTGATGCAGAAGGACAGTCTGAACATTATTTTTCAAGCATTTGTGGTTAAAAAAAATCAGAGAATTTGAGTTTTTTCATACATGAGTGATATTTTTCCGAACCCTGCTGCTTACACACAAATTGTACTAAGCCTTGTGACCAATAATGCCGCCCAGGGCGGACCGCCCCCTCCTCCGCCAGACCAGCTACGCCACTGACTGGAACAAGTTTGGAACAGGCACAAGTCTTCCTAGAGCTGGCAGCCCATTCAAACTGAGCAAGTGGGGGAGAAAGGGCTTCGTAAGACCAGTAACCAAGAGCCCTATGGTCACATTGGCTGAATTCTAAAAAACCTGTGTGGAGATGGGAGAAACTTCCAGAAGGGCAAATACCATTACAACACTTTACTGGGCTTTATGACAGGGTGTGTCAGAGGACATATGGAATCTTGCTTGGAGCTTGCAAAAAGCACCTAAAAGATTCTCAGACTATGAGGAGCAAGATTTTCTGCTCTGATGAAACCGAGATTGAACTCTTTGACTTTAGATCTAAGCGTCATGTCTGGAGGAAACCAGGCACCTCTCATCTCCTGCACATTACTGCTCAAATGGCGAAGCCTAATGATGGCAGCATCATGTTGTCCCAGTGTGCTCTGGAACTCTGACTGGGACAAAAGTTCCTCTTCCAACAGGAAATGACCCTAAACACAAAAAAAACACAGGAGTGGCTTACAATCAACTCTGAGAATGTTCTTCAGTAGTCAAGCCAGAGCACACATTGAACCTGAAAATAGCTGTCCCCCGATGGTCCCAATCCAACATGACAGAACTTGAGAGGGTCCACAGAGAGGAATGGCACAAAATATCCAAATCCAGATGTGCAAAGCTTATCACATCATACTGAAGAAGACTACAGGCTGTAATTGTTGTCAGAGGTGCTTCAACGAAGTACTGGGTAAAGGGTCTGAATACCTGTGTGAATGTGATATTTCAGTTGTTTATTTTTAATAAATTTACAAAAATTCCTAAAATTCTGTTTTCTCTATGTCATTCTGGGGTATTAAGTCTTGCTTGATGAGGGAAAAATTAATTTAAATGAATGAAGGGCTTTCTTCATCTTCTTTCAGCTGCTCCCATTAGGGGTTGCCACGGCGGATCACCTTTTTCCATATCTTTCTGTCGTCTTCATCTTGCTCTGTTACACCCATCACCTGCATGTCTTCTCTTACCACATCCATAAATCTTATTTGAGGTCTTCCTTTTTTCCTGTTGCCTGGCAGCTCTATGCTTAACATCCTTCTCCCAATATAATCAGCATCTCTCCTCTGCACATGTCCAAACCAACGCAGTCTCGCCTTTCTGACTTTGTCTCCCAACCTTCCAACCTCAGCTGACCTTCAAATGTACTCATTTCTAACCCTATCCATCCTCGTCACACCCAATGCAACACTTAGCATCTTTAACTCTGCCACCTCCAGCTAGAATAAGGCTTTAACATTAAAAATTGTTTACAAAGTGAATGGTTCTGAATACTTTTGAAAGGCACTATACTTTCAGTATCACCATTCTTAGTGGCTCTAGAGGTATTAGGAATGAAGCTGTTTAGCTGGCATATTCAATTTAATCTGGCACCCTCACCAAATTCTGCATATGGGAACAGAATATACTCCACATGCGCAAATGAACTACTGTTCTCTAATAAGACTCGTGTACCAACCTTAGATCCTAGAGGGACCAGGGTGATTTTCTTTTCCAATATTCATTTTATGTATTTCTATTTTTTGGAATATGTGCGTTGATCAATCTTTAGTTTATGCAGCACTTTTCATATTGAACATTAGCTCTAGGCACTTTGAAAAGCAATCAAGAGTAGTTTGCATTTTCTTTATATCTCTTCTTTTCAAATATATGCATTTATTACATTTACACTAGCATAATGAATTTATTTTCATTAAAGAAACAGGATTTAATTAAAGTTTCAAGGTAAAACTGCAGCAAAATCAATTAAAATTAATTAGGGTTCTGCTTGTATTGCTTGAAGAGATTTCATTCCTGTTTCCCTTTTGCTTCAACGATGGAGAGTACAGTATGATTGATGTCTGTCGCGAACAGAAGGGAAGATGTCTGTAGCTCAAGCTACAGACAAAAAATGAAATCCTTTCTTAAAGGGATAGGCCTCACACAAAAAAAGACCTTTGTAGTGTGAAAGATTGTTTCAATAGATGTCTGATTTATTATAATACAGACATCTAGTTTATGAAAGCTTTCAAAAATTTGTTTGACTTTTAGTCTCTTGAACGATACTACAGTTATGTCAGACACACACACACACACACACTTGTGTGTGTTTATGTAGAAACGGGGGACAATCTTACCAATACAAAGTAAGCATGACATAATAGTAGTTGCAACAGATGTATGCATTATACGAGAACAGGCATAAAGTTAGCAACTTGCCACACACATTCCCTTAGCTTTATTTTAACCCATGGTTCATTTTGTTTCTCCAGGAATGCTGTTGACTAAATGTTTTGTTGACTTATCCTCCTCCTCCTCCAATATTTTTTTATTTTTTCAAATTGACCATTGAGATTGTCTTTTTTACTGTATGTTTTATGTAACTTGTGGGTTTATGTTTAAAACGTTTGTGTGGGTTTACCAAACTCTTCTTGAGTACTTGGCTTTAAGAAATAATGGAGTGTCTGGCTCCAGCATCAGGAAATGCCTTGTAGTCGCCAAACTTGTGTGTGATTAGGTATGCGATGGCTAATGATGATGGGAACTCATCCTCTTTATTACTGTACCTTTCTTTTTTCAGTCTGGGTATAGACTACTGACATTTTTAATTAGTCACTTAGGCACCATTTAGTCACTTTCTTCATTTATGCTTTATTATTTTTCCTCACAGGACTGGGACGTAAGTTTTTTAATCTTGTAATTTCATATAGCCTGTTTGTTTTTGTATTATTTTTATTCTCATCAATAAAAATTTTTCAACAAAAAAATTGTTTTATGGTTTGTAATTTACTATTAATACAAAGTAGTTGTAAATATGTGAAAACACTGAGTCTGTAGTCAATGAAAAGTGCTATAAAAAATAAATTGAACCTAACTGAACCTGATATTCCCAATGGAACAATTTAGGAAGCATCAATTTAGTAAAAAGAAGCTAAATAAAACATATGGGCAGGTTGCTGAAGAGATGTGAAAAAGAAGAAAAAACTCCATCTGGCAGTGTTTAAGGAAAAAATAGACATTTCCGATGGATATGCAATAAAGATAAAAGCCTAACTGAGCTAGACCAACTGGCCAACTTCCTCCACCCAAGCATCCTGAGAAATAATATGGCATGTATTGGCAAAAAAATATAGCATGCATAGTAAAATATTAATTTATACTCTATTATATCTTCCCTCTTCCCCAACACTTTACACCATTGGTCATCCAGGTCATGTATTTTTATTTGGACTTTAATGTTCATTCAGTTTTCAAATCAATTTATTTCCCAACTTGGCCCCCTTATGTGTAGTTTGTTTATTCATTTATGTTTTTGAGCAAATGGAGCTTAAGAGGGGAGGTGAGTGTTTAATATTATGAGAGGAATTAGTATAGTAGATCCCTGTTGTTACTTTAAAGTAAAATATGCAAGAAGAACTTCCAGACATGGTTGGACACTTGTTAAGAGAAGATGCCACACAAATGTTAAAAGGTTTTTCAGACATGTGAAATAAATTACCAAGAAGTGTGGTGGAGAGAAGAACTTTTGGAACCTTCAAATTTTGACTTGATGTTATTTTAGACAATCTAGATGAATAGGATAGACGCTTGTTGGGCTGAATGGCCCTGTTCTCGTCACTGTGTTTGTAACGTTCTAATGCTTTAATTTAGTTAGTATGCAAAACTCGCTGTGATATATAGTACTTATAGTATTATAGTACATACAAATACATGTATAGGTACATAAATGTATATTGTAAAATATGTATATTTGCCATCCGCATTTAGAACATTTGTATATCTATTTATATATATCTATATATCTATTCCCATCTTCACTGTGCTCTTAACTGTACATATCGTATTTAACTGTATATATCGCATTTAACTGTAAATATCATATTTAACTGTACATAATATGCACATATTATATTTATTGTACTTCTGCTCTTTGCACTTCTGATTAGATGCTAAACTGAATTTCGTTGCCCTGTATTTATACATGTGTAATGACAATAAAGTGAATCTAATCTAATCTAATCTAATCAGGGAGTCCTGTTTTGCTCCCATTATTGGTTTAACACTAAAATCTTACTCTTGTACTTTGGAACATCCAATACTTTTGCTACATTGAATGCTATCACTTAGGCCATGCATATCTCAAGTAGACAAACTGCATCATACACAGATATGCAATCTGCATAAAAGCGCCATGCAACCTTGTACTGCCCTGACAAGAACTTAGAAAAGGCCAGGAAATGAAGAGTAAATCTTCAAGTCAACAAATCTTGCGGGGTCAAAACCAGGATATCACAGTAACCAGGATATCAAGCCCAAAATGTTAACCAGATTTGTAGACAAAAATACTGGCAAAAAAGTGCCAAAACCATGCCTTACAGTATCAAAAATATTGGATGCAAATAATAATACAGCCACATTTTAAGTTGCTCTAATGACATCATGTATCACAGTTCTGGTGAGCCCAATTCTAGTAATGGGTCACTAGACTAGCAATTATAAACACAAAATGGCTGCACTCTTGGAAATAACAAGATGGCAATCCGTAATAACACAAATATAATAAAAAAGGCAGTGATAGGTCCAAGGAAAAAGAGCATGACTATGAATTTTAAACTAAAATCATAAATGCAGAGAAATGCATTAATTTTTGGAAAAATTCATAACATGCACTCTTCACTATCATTGTGCATAATATCTGCATTTCATGAGACATACACAGTTAGAGTCTGTGTGTGCATCACTGAAATATCAATTTCATCATGCAGCACTAGTTAGGGCAAAGCCTTGAATTTATAAGCATATAATTTCCAAAGTACTCTACTCACTCAAATAGATACCACATCATTTAATTCTCTCATAATAACCTTTCTGTAGTGTTTATTAGACCCCGGCTATTTTTGGATACAGAGTTTACTTCCCTTTCTCAGCTTTTGATTATACAGTCTTGGTAAAATAAGACACTATTATGACATGAATGCTTTAGGAGATTTGTAATCCATTACTTAAAGGAATACTCCACCCAAAAAGTATATATACTGTATATACACATGTATAAATTATGAATATGTACATATATAATACATATATATACTGTACACTCTGTACACTATTGCAGATCAATGATGTCTTTCACATAATATTGTGCATTTGATTTGAAGACAGGATTCATGACCAGTGAATGAGGGGAAGAGATAAATCTTCAATTCTAACCCACAGTACAGTGGGAAAGCGGTGTTCTCTGCTGATCTATAGTGCAGAGTTTTCCAGTAGTGAATGTTAATAATATTTTATCAAAAACAACTTTTGTTCTTTTTTCCATGGACATTTTTTATATTATTTGCCATTGGACAGAGCTGATTACTGTTGGTTCCTGTTCAATTTGAATCTTCATTATGTCTTTTCTCAAGTGGAACATTGAATTAATATTTTTTGTTTGCCAACACAACAAACTACATGGTGTAATTAACATATAAAAATATTTTTGGGTGGTGTATAATAAAATCAATCAAATTAACTACACACTTTTCAATGTTTTGGTTGCACATGTGTACTGAGAATGTCAGAGTATGGATATCATACCCGTCAGTTACCTCTATTTGTTGCGTGTGAATCCTTGTTTTTCATGCAACACCATGCATCAACGTGTATACTTAATACCAGTGACCACAAATCCAAGGATCTTGTGTTTTAAGGTAAGTTGATTTTTTTTAATCAGTTTAAAATTAGTCTTTGGGCTTCCATACATCTTACAATCATTCTCTTATAATTTGAAACACATTATTTCGATGCAGCATTTATTTATTTTTTTTGATTCACATTGCTGTGTTGTTTAATGCAGTGTCCATTTGTGATGATGTATTTATTAACATGAATATGGCAAACCAGTGTTATCCTACAACACGAATTTTGTCAGTATCACAGTATCAGGAGTTTCCATTTCTTTTTGCTCCCCACTGTCATAGCATCATTAAAACCAAGGCAAGCACTAATGGCTGCATGGTGCTTCCAATTTTTACTTCTTTTCTCTAAAAGTCTTTGCCTTCTTTCTTGAATCTTCTCGAATTTTGTCAAAGAACTCGTTTGCTTTTCTGCCTAATAGGCTAGTGCCACTCAAGCATCAAGACCCTCCCAAACAGGTGATTTATTCACAGGCATATACTTCCCTCCCAGTCTTTGAAGAGCCATCCCAATAATAGTCACAGAGTGATTTATAACACCAGAGCATGTTTTAAAATGTATTTTCAGGGTTCCCTTCACAACTTTGAATTTAAGGCTTTCAGGGACTATAAAGTGTCAATTAAGAGGGTCCTGGTACCACCCTTATTTCTCACTTTGGCTATAAGGAGGCCTGAACCTATTACAGCAGTACCGAGCACAAATAAGTTTCCAGTTCTTGTGCACTCATTCAAACCCATTGCCTGATACTTTTTTTCTGCTAGAATTTTCACAATACTAAGCTTTGTAATGTAAGCAGTGTAAGCAGCTCCTACTCTGTACTCTTAAGCATGTCAGCGTTACTATATCCCCAGCGTGCCCCTGATGGCATGTGGCTTGGATTAAAGGGATAACAGGCCCTGTGTCCAGAAACAGCTTCCTTATTTATGGTCTGTCTCAACTTTCAAATGCAAATCAATTTTATGTGGTGTTGCCCAATTGCTGTCCTGCGTTTCACTTAAGATAAATAAACCATGTAATGGCTTCTGGCAGTGTGAACAAGCTGACTCGACCTTGTGATTTATAAGGAAAGGGGAAAAGTCAGGACAGTGCAGTTTTCACCTACAGATGTTAAATGCATCACAGGTCAAGGGGAGCTGTTTGCTGTTCTCCAGGGCTACAGCATTTCTTGTGCTTTCATTGAACATCTCCCAGTTCTCAGTTTCATTTTTATTTGTTCAGCTGCAAGCCTGTTATATTTTTGCATGTTTGTTTCAGATAATGATTGCTAAAACACACATTTTTCTAAATACAGTACTCAGAAGGTATCATTTATTTAGAGTAAAAAAATGGAAAACTTCTCCAATACTTTATTTTTGATTGATTTTGAACAAGCAGCCTTTGAGATATCTCAATAAAAATTGAACATTCATAATATATTTCCTGACAACAATGTCATTTTATGTGACTGAATCAAAAAAAATATACATTTTCTGATTTTTTATTTTAAATCACGTAAGAGATGAGGATGTGGACAGTTTTATTGTTTCTGCTTCAGAATAGCCATATGCTGCAGCATCTTTTTTGGGTTTGTAACTCAAGTGCCATGACTAGCGAAGCATCCGCATTCTTTGAGTTTTTTCTGATGTGTTAACTTTCTGTACTGTTTTCATGTATTCGTTTTAGTGGGCACATTGCTCTGTTATATGATCTTTTGGGTTTTGAGATGATGGGCCTGGACCCCTGTCTGCACTCATATTGACATCCTTTTGACGTCAGTACTACAGTTTGAAGATTTCCTGTTAAAATGTATGAAAAGCCTTTAATTTTCTCCTTTCTTTGACAACTTATTTACAAAAATTGATTTCATCTTGCCTGAAGAAGGGGCCTGAGTTGCCTCGAAAGCTTGCATATTGTAATCTTTTTAGTTATCCAATAAAAGGTGTCATTTTGCTTGACTTCTCTTTGAAAAATAAAAAACTCAGGCAATGTGTAGATATTGACATACCAAATCAAAATTATTATTGTTACTATTCATCTTTCCTTAAGCATGGCAAAGGCACTATATAAATAAAATGTATTATCATTATTATCCATTCGATAAACCTGCATAATTTTTTCATTTTATTTAATTTTATTTTGGTTTATTTGTGGAGTCAAAGCATGTCCAATTAGGTTATCGTACAAGGCAAATGCCAGCCTAAGTCAGCGTGTTTCTGCACCCACCACACGGCAAACCACAAAGATTGAGATCCGGGTGCAGCCATGCAACAGGTGACACCTCAACGCCACACTGAATAGTGTGAGGTTTTTACAGTGGCTGGAGTACCAATCCTGCCACCAACCCCCAGGTTTCCCCCATAAGTTGGAGAACCTGCTTGCACGGCTGGATGCAAATTAACATCGTACTCTCAGGGGGAAAGTCACTTCTGGCATTCGAACTGGCAACCTTCTAATTGCCAGTGTAAATCCCGAGTCACAGAGCCATCACTCCACCCAGCCTAAGTAAGACACCATTTTCAGCAACCTATTATGGACTATTATGGACTACTGTACATATGAAATGCTTATGTCAGTCCATCTGTCACGTAATTACTCATGAACTATGGGGGTAGAACCTTTATCTTGCTCTTTATTAAATGATTACGACCCGATTCATCCTGGAAACTCAAACAATTCAGGTAGCAACCTCAACAAAGTTGTTTGTATTCATGGGTTTATAATGTCAAAGTGCTTGTAATTTCAAGTGAGATGAAATAAAGAAAAAGAAGAGCAGTGATATCTGCTGCGCGTGAAGCAAATCGTAGAGACCAATTATGCGATGAACCCCATAACAGGAAGAATAAGAATAAGATCGGTGCCATCTGCTTACCATGAAATGCGATATACAGAATGCAAGGACAACAAAGACAGAGAGAGTTTACTGTTGCTACATATAGCCTTTTGTCAGCTCACACAACCCCCTCTCATAAGAAGATAAGACATTGAACCATGCAAGAAGTAATCCTGAATATAAACCAAAATAAGCAGCAGATGAACACAATAGCTCATGATTATGCAAGGCAAATCTCAGGATACAGATTGCAAGAATGTCCCACAGACAGAAAGGCATGCCAACAATTGAGAAGATTGTCAATAAGTCAAAACTTCGAACCCTGTGAAAGCATATTATTATTATTATTTATTTTTATTATTATTATTATTAGTAGTCGTAGTAGTGTTGAATCAAGAACCAAATTATATGCATCTAGTCTAAATCACTGTGACAAGCTCAGCTTCTTTCTTTATGCTATTCATCTTTTGAGAGTATACAGTATTTACAGATAAGTAAAAGAATGCCATGGGAGATTTAAAAAATATGTATAAATAATGTAGATAACCTTTACTTTACATAGTACCTTTCCAAAGTGGACACTATCCTGGGGCATTGCACATATAGAGATACTGTGTTAACTGTACTACAGTTATACAATTATATGACGGTTTGCAGGGATTGAATGAGCAATATTGTGATACAGTAATTTAAGCACTATTTGCACAGCCAGAAATAGCAATAATAAAAAAAAAATAACCTGAAAACATTTTGGTGATTATAAATGGCAACTTCAAGGTGAACAGAAAAATAATTTCAGATTGACTGTATCATGTAGTAATTTGGAGAAAGTTAACTTTTATTAAATTTAGTGTGCTTAATCACTTAATGATGCTAACTCATTGTATTATTTCAACTGAGATAAAAATGTTTTGTTGGTAATTTTACATTTTTTGTTTCCATGCTTGATTTAGTATCTAATGTTTCTTGTTTTGGACAAGTCAACCAGCATTGCTGGAGTCCACCTGCCATGATTATGCTTTCCTGTCATTACAATGTCCTTATGAAACTTTTGTCACTGACTACACCAGGATTGGCAGGTGTCATACAAGTGTGCATGGGAGCCAACCAAAAGGACCAAAAGAAGGTAATTCCACATCAGGCCCGGGGATGGCAGGGTGCACTAAACCTTCCTCTTTTATCTTTGCAGACCAGACAGAAGAAATTCTGCCTGAGTCTGAAGACGTCACATCCGGTTCCGGCCCCAAGGACATCACTTCCGGTCCTGGCCCTGAGGACATCACTTCCCCTGACCAACCTTTAAAACCCAACATCTTCCTTCCATTAATAAATTCTGTTTTGGACTCAACACTGTTTTCATTTGTGCTCAAAAAGTTGCCATTTGCAGCCAAGTTCAAGAGTACGGGTGGCTGTCCCAAACCTGTTGTGTGTGTTGAGGCTATTCATTTAACACACGTCCAAGTGTGAATACAGAAAATTAATCTTTAGTGACATGTTGCCCTTCATAATTTTGGATGTTTGAAGCATGTTGTCAGCCAACTAGTTTGGTGTCTGGTAGTTGCCAAGGCAATTCTTGACAACATCCTTTAATACTTTTCATGTGATTTTCTCTGATCTCATTAGAACGTCTTTGAACAGCTTGTCATTGAGGATTTGTCTGGTTTGTGTACCAATAAAAATACCTTTCTTAACCTTGGCATTAGTTATTTGTTGAAACATCTGTCTGAAATATTGAAATCCTTCCCCTTCCTTTTTAAATGGTTTCACAAAATTTTTTCATCATTACAACTAAGGAAGTAAAAATATCTTTATGTGCTACAATTTCCTGCCCTAGAAACAAATGCTTCTGAAGCGGCGAGTCCTTTTTAATGTAATGAGACTCTTTGGCATGGCTGTCCCAAATTGGTACTTGTTTAATTTGAGTTGCATTCCTAGTAGTAGTGCCACTACTTTTAGATCAAAAGAGATGTTCCATTTCTAATTGTACTCTATATGTACATAGTACTTGTTATTGTATGGGGAAAATCACAAAAATAGGTGATTGCAATGGAACAGTTTGTGACAGGAAAATCTAAAGGTGATTTATGTGATCAGCAGGCCAAAATATACATAGATTTGTTCAGGAAGCAAAATCTTCTTTGTCCAGTGTTATTGAACCGTTCAGTTTACAGATGTTGGCTCATATGACACCCCAGACTAGGGCACCAGTCCATCTCAATATGTGCTCACTTACTCATACCATGACAATTTTTCTCCTTATATATATCAATGTCATATCTGCTTAAACTAATTCAGGGTTGCAGAGGGTTGTGATTTAAAGTGTGCTGCACTGCTTACTAAACTAAAGTGCACAGGGAATGTGCTTTTACTTCATGAATTGTAGTAATTACTCTCTATCTCTGCAGATATGGATTAGTACAGGATTAGTGAGTTATTTTCTACATCACAATTCTAATACAGTGATATGTCCAGGTAGTTGTTTTCCAGGGAATCTTATAGAGCACAATGCTTTTATACTTCTTTGATATGATCCTCTACTCAGATTGAATGTTACAAACTATCCTCGTGTTCATGTGAACATTGGAGTGTCTCCTTATCATGGTTTAAATAAATGCTTAAAAATGACTATAAATTAACTTGGCATCAGAGGATAAGTTGATATGCATTTTAAAACAAGAAGCAGACACAGAAAAAGGTTTGGGGCATGTCCATGACCCTGTACAATGAAAAGAAATCAAAAAGAGTACAATAATTTTACCAACAAATTGTTGTTGATGTCTTTTCAGTTGGGAGTCTGATATAGAACTAACTCAAAAATGGCTGAACTGCTGATCATATGTGTTACAGATAGGAAGGGGTGGGTCCAGCAGGACGAACAATGAAAGTGATGTCAGAGGTGGAACAGCTATCAATCTTCTGTTATGTAGACAGCGCCAACTCCTGGTTCGGTGGGTAACTATGATCACCAGAGCCCTTAGCCTCCC
Source organism: Polypterus senegalus (assembly GCF_016835505.1). Classification (NCBI taxonomy): domain Eukaryota; kingdom Metazoa; phylum Chordata; class Cladistia; order Polypteriformes; family Polypteridae; genus Polypterus; species Polypterus senegalus. Next base: position 145,545,342 of record NC_053162.1, on the reverse strand, counting down.
AAGCACCTATGAAGTTGGGTGTCATCCACTCAGTGAATGTTGATTTGAGAGAGACTGATGAATGTAGGTAATTGCCTTTTATTTTTGATGACTATAGGTTACTTACTTTATATATTGGAAGCAGGTGTCTGTGTTCCATAAGAATGAACATTAAGAAGCAAGCTGGTAAAAGCACATCATGCCTTCATATGTGGCCTGAACGAGCAGCTGAAATTTCGAAATATACTAAATTACTTGTGTATATGCTGTGCTGCTTTAACCTACAGCCCCCATAGAATTTTAATGGTGAACATACTGTATAAAACTATATTGGAGTTATAATTTTAAATACCATCTTTCACAGTGAGCTTCGTCACTATATCTATCATACTATGGTTATGAACATAAAATAACTATTATTATTTTTTGTTATTATATCTGGTCATGATGCTGTTGCATAATGATTTTGCTTCTATAGAAAGCACTAATGGAATAGAAGCATTTATTTTCTTGCACATGAATTACATTTGACAGCAATTGTCACAAATTCTAGCAGCAAAATAAGTACATCTCCTTTGGGAAACTGTCTCATCACTTTTGTGTTAATTCAGTAGGTAACAATAAAAATTCTATGCAAGGCAACTGGCAGAAAATTCATATCAACGAAAACAATACACAAAAAATAAAGTTTACAGATGAGGCGAACAATGTAAGATTATATTTCCATATAGAAAATGTTTTGCAATTGAAAATAAATATGATTTGTGTTAAAAATGTATGTCTTTGCCATGAATAAATATCAGTAGAAAGAAAGTGAAAATGAACCCATTTGTACTTTAGATAGGGACCTATAATCCCTTTATGCAAGTCTGCCAGTATATAATGAAAAGATATATGAGTCATTTGTTTATTAGTATTGCACTATACTGTTCTGCTCAAGAGACGTCTCAGTCTAAAACTGAAATTTATTTTTATTTAGAATGTGGGAGCACTTTTGGGATGGTGTCATTTTTATTTTTTTAAGATTTATAATAAAACTGGAAGTTTGTGCTAAATTTTCCATAAACTAATTTCCAGTCATGGAACACAGCTTACTTCTTCTTGAAAACTAGTTTTAAAATTACACATGGTATTCACCATATTTGGTTTTCTCGATTTTCAATGTTTCTATCAAATATCCCCTTGACCATCTTTTTTTAAAATGTGAAACATCAGCTCTTTTAGTGCTTCATAATAGGTAAACATAAGCATTTGTGTACTTAAGGATGACTTCTGTAATTTTTAAGCCCTATCCAGATGAGACTAGTTTTACACCAGGAAGTGGGGTAAAAGTAATTTTTACTGGATGACGTCTGTAATTTTTAAGGCCTATCCGGATGGGATTAATTTTAAACCAGTAGGTGGGGTAAAGTAATTATTACTTGAGGACCTCCATAATTTTAGCCTCGCAACAATAGTTGAAATAAGGGAATTTTACTGACATGTCGATTCACATGGGACTAGCTTAGCCTGGGGTTATTTTTTAAAGGACTTTTTATAGAAGGTAAGAAGGCTCCATAATCTTCAACTGAAATGTGAATTGTAAAAAGTCACAAACATGAGCAATTTGAATGGGACTAAAATTACAGTGGTCCTCAGGCGATAATTACTTTACCCGGACTCCTGGTGTAAAACTAACCCCATCTGAATAGGGCTTTAGTCTAATCTTCCCTGGACTTTCAATACCTCTGTAATGTTTTTCTTGTACTATGGTAACATATTATTCCACATGTTACTTCCCAAATGTATTATACAGGTGATACATATCTTTCCTGACACAATGCAACTTTATAACTCAAAATGCTATTAACCATTTTAATTCCTGATGTCTGCTTGTCAAAGCTGACTAATACATTATGATTCTCAAGTACTTCCCACAAGCACATTTTCTTGATGTTGACTCCTTTCTGTTATTCCTAGTCTCTATCTCTTGCTGTACTGCCCTGAACAAGAAAGGCAGCAATAGCTTTAGAAAAGGACCAGGGTATAACACGTGAATCGAGGGACAGGCAAGATTCTTAACCAGGAAGTCAGTAATACAATTGACAAAACTAAAGGAGGAGCAATAAATTGTAGTCAAAAGTCATTGTACTAGAATCAATAAACAAGAAAACTCTCAATAAATACACACTCGCTAATCTATTTGTTTAAACTTAGATGTATAGGAAGTGTCTGACCTTTATACCCTTAACCCATGACGTCACAAACTACTCACTTCTAGGTCATTTACATAGCACTGCAGTGGCAACAGCTCCACAAAATATTGGCGCTATGATAAACAAAATGGCATCATGGAATAGAAGGTACAATTATTCAGTTAGCAACACTTTCTGGATGCAAACTAATGTCAAATTCAAAATTTTTGAGTTAAGAAAAAAAAATCCTCCTTTTGTATTGATGATCAGTATTATTGACTTTTGTCTTTGACCTTTGCTAAACTTCTGACTATTGATGAGCAAAAAACAGAAGTCTCTATTTCACTATAATTAACACTAAAAATTTTTTTTTTCAAGAAACTCACTAAAGAGTTTGTTGGGGGTTTTCTGTATGTTTTTTGTTGGACGGAAAACATGGAATGCTGCTTATTCACACTTTTGGGTATACTTGTGTTCTTTTCTACAGCTGTGTAAATCATATAATCGGTACCATCCCAATTTCAATTCTATTTATGTTCCTTGTTCACATCACTGCAGATGAGTGCAGTATGTTTTTTTTTTAAATATGACATGCTATGTATCTTCCACATATGAGGACACTCTAAACACATCATTGTACACCTTAATACCAGTAACGGGGCACTGCATGATAACCTTTTTCATACTCTTACTCTGTACATTTAGCATTCATTTACTCAGAGGTTTATGCGCTTGCTGCTTTCTGAGTAGCTCTTCTTTTCTCCACCCTAGTGACCTGCTTCTTCTCTACTTTCGTTGGCATCTTTTCACGTTAAAACTAATTAAGTCAGTGTTTGTGTTGCAATTATTTAGCACGTTTTGTTTAATTTTTCACTTAAGCTGGCACTTAAGTCTTCAGTCTGCTTCAAGAATGATTTAAGATATGAAGAGGCAGGGCGAAGGTGGTAGGGAATGAGAACAGTGCCCGTACGCATGCACCGCACGACTGCCCAGCTGGCCGCTGCCGAGAGTTGATTCTACAATAAAATAAACTAAAAATAAAATGAGGAATAACCTTGGAGGTCAATCATCACGCTGAAAGCGGATAGAAGACATGACGTAGTATATGTTTACCAAATTTCAGGTAAATAGTTCAAACGGTTTGCAAGCTACAGGTGATTTAAAATCCTGGAAAGACAAATGGACAGCCACGGTAGTGTATTTTATAAAAAGATTTATAGCATTGTGCATTTATTGCTTATTGCCTTTTTATATTCTTCTTTCTGATGCCCAGGGTTTAGCAAATAAGAATTTCACTATACAGTGGTACCTTGAGATACGAGTGCCCCAACGTACAAGTTTTTTGAGATATGAGCCGTCACTAGGTCGATTTTTTGCCTTGAGTTACGAGTCAAAATTCGAAATACGAGCCATCAAAGAGCTTGTTGCCTTACATTCACAGACGCAGCAACATACAGAGGTTCTGCAGGAGATCGGTATAGTGGAGGATGTTATGTCTTTAAGTGAGATAAAGGAAATGTTTGCAATATGGGAAAAGTTTCGAACTTTAAAGATAAGTAACACCCTGAAAAAGTTGCAACTGATCCCGCAGAGGCGCTATTTAATGACACTTGCCTAGCACGTGACTTAATTGAAAAGAAACACCCTGAAAAAGTTACAACCGATCGTGCAGCAATGGTATTTAATGACACTTGTTTAACTCATTTCAGAAACGTTCTAAAGGGGAGGACTAAACAAAGCTTCTTGGACTAGTTTCTATTGAAACGCCGTGCGAATGAAAGTGACAAAAGCGTGGCAAAAAAGAAAAAAACTACTGAAGAAGAAAATTAAGTTAAGAAAAAGTGAAGTGAAAGAAAAAAACATTACAATACGCTAATCGGCTTCGCCAGCATCTGTTTATTTCTTTAGATTCTCTTTTATGTATTAGGTTTTATTTTGTTTGTATACAGTATTTGTTTATTATAAATACATTTTTTCTTATGTTGAAAACATTTAACAAAAATTGGAGTGTTTTTTTTGGGGGGCTGGAACAAATGAATCTCATTTCAATTAATTTCAATTGAGAAAACTGATTTGAGGTACGAGCATTTTGACTTATGAGCTCGGTCACGGAACGAATTAAATTCGCATCTCAAGGTCTAACTGTATATTGTGCGGTTTGTTTAACTGTCTATGACAAATTAAATTTGATTTGCTTTGATTACTTTGTTATCTCCAGAGGAAAACTCACTACCCTAAAAGTCACTGCTGCCAATATCCCCTCGTGTGCTATTACCTAGCAATTACTTTATCCTAGTTGAGAATATGCACATTTTTTTCCACTAGAGCTCTTTCTTTAAATACGAAAAGATATGCAGACACATGCAGAATTAATGCATAAAAACAATTCCAGACAGTAACTAAATGGATTTCTTTTTGTGTGAATGTCACAAAGTTTGTTGGATGTCAAAAGCAATTTATTCTGCAAATGATACACTGAGTTTTGTAACAAATTCAATTTGCGTTAATCGTTTCACTCATTACTACTCTTGACAATGATTCTGCTTAATCATCTGCTTAAGTCCCTTAAAATAAACAAATGAAAATTTGATTTCTCAGTCCTATTTTTCCTCTCAATGGACACACATGGTGTTTTCGCTACACTCAGATCTAAATTTGCCAAAACAAGAATTCATTACAATAATGTTGTGTACAGGACCCTCATTTCTCAGCATTTTACAAAGAGACCTAGGCAGAGTTTTCTACTAGAGATAAATTTATAAAAACTGAAGATATACAATAGAGTTTTAGTGAGTAATTAACTCAGCATTAGGTTATTATGAATGTTAATGCAAATGTATCCAGTGTATTAGTCCAGCCACTAGCCGAACAAGTTTAATCCAGTTTAAGGGATGTAGCAGAGTGGTACACTGTCCAGACAGTATCGAGTGCAATGCAGCAACTAGTTCAAATTACAGTACATGTCCAATGTGAATAAACCACATTCACAAACATTTTCATCAGGTCGAATAAAAATTGCTAGTTAACCTGAACAAACTAAAGAATGGGAAGTGTGATTTAGTACTGCTTTTAACCCAGATTATTGAACTAGGTTAAACTACTGCTTCAATGGGAAGTTTCTAAAAGGCTACAGAATCATCAGACTCAGAAAGAATTTAAAAAATATGGTTTGACATTACCTAATGCCATCTTAAATAAAAAACAGAAGTTGAAGTGTCAGGGCATGTATTTTTCAAGATGTGAATATATGCATCCATATCTCTACTGATTATGCACATTGGAAAAAACACAGTAATGACTAATTATACAATCAATGCATACAAAAGGAAACAGCAAACGGCTGAGCATAAAGGAACATGAAAGGTTGAACATACACTGATTTTGTTCAGCTAATGGTGGTAGCGATGGAAAATACATAAATGCTGTGAAAAATAACTGCTTGAATTAAGCATTAATAAAAGTATAAATAAGAGGAAATGTAACAGTGCATTAGTGAACATTATTGAAGTACATGGAGTTGGAACCTGGTTGCTTAAAGATGTGTTTTATGATTTTGAGAAACTGAAGTCAGTCAAATACTTTATCAGATGGGGAACTTTATGCTGAATGACAGGGAGGAAGGAGCAAGAGGAAAACTAACATTCAGAGAACCTAAAGTTTCCATCCATCTGTAAGGCAAATTGTTATTATTTTTTATGTTTATGCATTAGCCTGTATAATTTTCTAAATAACAAACATTTTTCACCATGGAGATCATATGATATTTAATTCCTTTATTAGCTGCAGTGTCTATATACACTGATCATCTACAGCATTAAAACCACTGACAGGGGATATGAATAACATTGATTATCAAGGGGTGGGGTATATTAGTCAGCAAGTCAGCAGTGAGTTCTTGAAGGTGATGTGTTGGACGCAGGAAAACTGGGCAAGTGTTAGGATTTGAGTGACATTAATGTGAGCTAATTGTAAGAACTAGACGACTGGGTCAGAGCATCTCCAAAATAGCAGGTCTTGTGGGATGTTCATAATATGTTGTGGTTAGTACCTACTAAAACTGGTTTAAAGAAAGGAGAACCAGTTAACTGGTGATAAGGTAATGAGTGCCCATGGTTCATTGATGTACATGGGGAGTGAAGGCTATCCCACATAAGAGCTATAGTAGCACCAGCCTCTGAAAACCATAATGCTGGCCATGGGAGAATGATGTTAGAACAAACAGTGCATTACATCTTGATGCCTATGGTGCTACATAGGCCAATCAGAGTGCCACTGATGACCCCGTCTACTGCTGAAAATGCCTACAATGGGTACGTGAGCATCAGAACTGGACCATGGAGCATTGGAAGAAGGTGGCTTGGTCTGGTAAACCATGTTTTCTTTTAGATTATATGGATGGCTGGGTTTTTACTTGGGGAATAAATGGCTGCACGATGTACTATGGGAAGAAGGCAAGCCAGCAGAGGCAGTGTGATTGTGGTAAAATGAGGTCTCCGGCTAATCGGCATCTTTTTAAATAAATAATTGCCACACTCGTATCTTGGTAGGAGGGGGGCATGGTAGTGTGGCAAGAGCAGTTCTTGGGCGCGATGCGGGAGTAAACGGCCCTACACTAAGTGCACATGGTGTAGGATCATCTGTGACCCTAATTGGCGCCAGGGGCTGTTCATTTTCACAGCTGTGCCACTCCCGATTTTAAAAGGGGAAGCGCGAGTATAAGGAGAAGAATGGAGAAAAGAAGATGAGAGAATGAACGGAGGTTAAAGAAAGAAGAAGGCAGGAGGCGGAAGGAGCTGGTGCAGGAGTAAGCGAGCTAAGGAGAGCAGGCTTAAGAGTGAGAAAGCAGGCAGCAAGGAAGTGAGACAAAGAGTCTCTCCTTCATTTTTGGGTACCTTGTGTTGCTATGAAAAACTAAGCATGCCTTGCTTCTCTCGTGAGTCTTCTGGCATATTACTCATGAAACTTTGTCTTCCTCCCTAGGGGTAAGTGACACTGTCTGTGTGTCCCATGTTTTATCAGCCATGTACCCACATCTGCCTGCAAGTCCCTGCGCTCTGTACAAGTGATTTTCTCTCTCTACATCATCTGCCTTCTCATACCATCCTCTGGCCTCACTTTATCCCTTCTGCTTGTACTCTCTCTCATCATACTGTCCTTTTTACACCACCCTTTTCCCAGTAATATATAACTGCCTCAGTCTCTGCCTTGATCAACATGACAATTGATTAAACAATGGTACATATCAATTTCTTTGGTTAACAATAGTGTAAACACATTTTGACTGGTTAAACAATAATATATACCACTATAGGCTGATTAGAAACCAGTGTTTCAAACTAAGTAAATACAATACTTTTGAAGGAAGCATGCAGTTCTGCAATCACAATATTGTATTGTATTACATTTGTTATTTACATGTTTTTTGCCTAAGAAAAAGAAAATCACCTACAGTATTATACACAAATGTTCTTCTCTGACACTAGCCCATCACAACAGTTGCTCAGCATCACAGGAATGCTCACTAATACTGACTCAGGTTAGAGACATCGATCAACCTAAAAAGTCTGTCTTTTTAATACACGACTGCTTGAGAAAAACCCAGGGAGAACATGCAACATCAACACAGCCTAGACCAAGATTACAACAATGATACTGAGGGCTGTGAGGTAGTTGTGTTTTACAGTAGTTTGGCACCCAGACATTTTATTATAGGCAACACCCCTGTGTGTCACTTAGTCTCTGATAGCTGCTCTTAACATTTTATGAATGCAGTTTTCTAAAACTGATTATACTATTGATGGAAATGCATTGAAATGGTGCCCCCTATGAAAGCTATTATTGAAACTATGGGTGATGTATTAAAGAGATTGTGTTATTGGCTTTGCATTAGGTATAAACTATATCTTAAAAATCAAAACAAGTCATGGTAACATCAAAGTAAATTAAACTTAGAGGAGGTCAATCTGAAGACAAAGAAGGAAAGCCAAAGAAATTTAGACAGTAATTGGACATGACCAGAAAAGATCATTCAACTTATAATTTATACTAATGTGAAAAAGAACATTACAAATTTAAGTGGCAAGAAGGCTTACCGAATTTGCTAGATAACATAATATTCTCAACCCAGTCAGGATTGTGGGAGTCCTATCATCCACATTTGATGAGATATGAGACGAAACCTGGAAGGAACACCACACAGACATTTGGATGCAGACTCCACACTAAAAATGACTTGTGTGGGATTCAAATCCAGAATATTGGATCAATGAGGCAACAGCTTTAAGGAGTGCACCATGATGCCACCCAAAATTCTGGATCAAGTTTCCTTAAAAAAATAATAATGCTGTTGTTGCACAATATCTGGTTTAGTGAACCCTGTTTAAAAGATGGAAAAAAGGAGGTATAGTCTATGTGAAACATTATTTTACAGGAGAGTATCATATTACAGCACAAACTGTAAAGTAATTTTTAAAATACTAAATAACGCATGCTGGCACCAAAAGGATAGATATGAATAAAAGCATTTTAATCTAGGAAGACTCACTAATGGACTTAAAAAACATTTTTTTTTTTTTTGATAAAGATTCAGGAATTGACACCCACCCCAAGTGACAGCGTCCTTTTAATTTGTTTCAAATCCATTTCACGTTTCACTGAGCTCTTTCGGAAAATGGACCTTGTTAATATAATAAATCAGGGTCGAAAAAGGGCCAGTGAGCCAAAAGTTCTCTTTTACATTCAAACACCAGCCATTGTTTGATTTTTCCTTTGAAATGGTTAACCACGCTCATTTAGCAAGACCGCGCACAGTGTCAGATCTCTTTTTCCAGGATTTATTTCCAGTGTATGTTTTTTTTAGGATCCCAGTTTCTGCCTTTTGTCTTCCCTGACTGAAGCACTGGAATGTGTTTTCATTTATCGCTGAAAGCCACTATTGTTTCACATGGGGCTATTCCTTCATCATAAATTTGAAATGATACACTGTGGCTCAACCCTTTGAGAATGCCCTTTTGTCTGTTTGCATAAGACTAACTTTCTGAATGAAATTAAAACATAACTAATGAGCCTTTATAAAATGTATTCCAAATCTTCAACACATGCATTATTCCTAAAATTATATAGTAAATGTATATGTTGTATCATTGTGCATTTTCAGTATATTTACTTTTAATGCACAGTAAAGAAGTAAGAATCAGATGCAGAACTGCGTACATCACCATAGTAGCACATACAAGTAAGTGTTCTGAACAAGAAAATATGCAAAAGTGAAATATTTAGCAAAAATTACATAAACATTTCATTGTATAATTACTCAGTAATACTTATTCTTACTCAACATATATACTTTGTCTGTAAAAATATCACCTCCCAGTGTTTTCACATTTTATCGTTATACAAGATTAAACCCACACTGGCTTTTTTGACACTAATCAACAGAAGATATCAAAGTGAGAGCATATTTCTGTAAGTGGTCTAAATTAATTATCAATATAAAATAAAAAAATTTTGCTTGCATAACAATTCACCCCCTTTAATATGACATACATAAGTCCTCACTGGTGCAGCCAGTTGGCCTTAAAAGTCACATCATTAGTTCAATGGAGATCACCGGACTGAAGTCAAGTAGTGCAAATGCAGCTTACCTGGGAGGTCCAAATTATGGTAAGTCATTATTGTGGCCTAACCTACAGAATGGAGACAAAAGAACACTCCAAGCATATCCTTGAAAAGATGATAGTATTTTATATATTTTCAGATCTATACTCTGGTTTGATAAGATGTTTTTATTTGCACTATCCTGGTCATGTACGATTTAGTACTTCACTTTAACCCTATACAGGTATCCCTTGTTTAACGCGGTTTTATTCAGCACAGGTTTTGAAAAACGCTCTTATTTTGAATGTGAAAACCCCTTGAATACCGTGGCTATAAATTTGATTAGCGTAGTTTTTTAAAATTACGCGAAAGTGGAAATGAGAGGTTGCGACTACGCCCAGCTCAGCGGCCATAATGGGCATTCGAACTCTCATGGAGTCATGAGTCATCAATTCAGTTGCCAACAGTCACCATAGAGAGTGGACATTTTCATTGCATATTTTCGCCAGTTGTTCACTTTTTTATCCTTTCTTTTAAGCGCTTGCCCTTTCCAAACATGAAGAAGCAAAAGCGTGAGTCCTCATTGGAAAGGGAAAAGAACAGAAGAAAGCTTATTACTTTAGATGTGAAGCTTGAGATAATTAAAAGATATGATCGTGGCGAAACAAAAGCAAACACTGGCAGGAAACTCAGCTTCAATGAATCGACTATCAGGACAATTTTAGCAAAGGCAGATACCTACTGCAACCAAGGAAAATTGACATTAAAGACTGCAAGCATTCAATCATTGCATAATAGAACTCCGATTATGATTGAAATGGAAGATCTCTTAACATGAAACAATTTGATGCAATGTTCTCTATGTTTGAAACCCTTAAACATCAAATTACTGAAATGGATCCTGATGTTCGCAGAAATGCGCTCGTCTGCCACAACTTAGAAAGTCAAATTGCTTGTTACAGACGGGTCTACAAGAGTCAAAAGAAATAACTAACAGTCCAAACGACCCTCTATAAATTATGTTCTAAAACATGATGTTATTTTTAATTAATAAAAATTTCGTTTGCATTTTGACTTTTATTTTATACACACAAATATGAGTACTTTTTCCATGTAGATTTTCCACATTTTAAATGATAGATCAATTCTAATTTTTCCCATTAGTTTTTATATTTAAATAGCGTGGTTTTGCATAACGCAGTAATATCAATGGATTAATTAATCACGTTAATCAAGGGACACCTGTATAGTCATAATTATCATAATTTCGTTTGCATTTTGACTTTTATTTTATACACACAAATATGAGTACTTTTTCCATGTAGATTTTCCACATTTTAAATGATAGATCAATTATAATTTTTCCCATTAGTTTTTATATTTAAATAGCGTGGTTTTGCATAACGCAGTAATATCAATGGATTAATTAATCACGTTAATCAAGGGATACCTGTATAGTCATAATTATCATATCAAAATTTTTTTTTAACTGTCATGTTAGTTAGAGTTCTCATTTACAAAGCACTTTTTGCTTCAATTTAAATACTGTATATCGCAAAATGCATGCTTAGGTTGCTTTCTTCTCACACCACTCCTCTAAGACTTGACTTGTTCCATCCAGCTTCTGTCCTTTCATCTCTTTAGAAATTCATTGCAGAAAGTGACTTGTCATTTAGACACAAAGCATACTTGAATTGGTATTCTAGATGTTGTTGAATATGGTGTAGTCTCACTCTACATTCTCACTTCTTCCACATACAGTATGTACAATTTTAAATGAAATGTGTGTGATTATTAAATGTTTTACAAACTATTGACTTAGCTATAGCATTGAAAAATGGGTCAAAGTGACTACATACCTCTAATCATCAGAGTGAATAATACAACATTCCTTTCATAGAAGTAATATATTCAAAGGTATTCTGAGGACCTAGGATCATATAGGGGACACTTGTAGTGCTGTAGGCACACGGGGTGTTCAGGTCTCAACTTTATTTGTGCTGGTACTGAGGTGTACTGCTGAGAACAGTATGAAATTAGAGTTACTGTACTAACTTCAGGTATCATCTATTAATCGTTCCTGCTTAGTATAAGAGGGGCACCCAAGCAGTACAATGTATCTTTTGACGAGTAAATTCCAAGGGAAATTCACTGAGCCTTTCAGAAATTATTCAAAATTTAGTCATAAAAAGTAGATAGCTATATGTTTCTGAAAGTATGGAAAAAGTGATTCCTAGATTTATAGGTCTAGAAGTTGCAAATGGCCTAGGGGAAAGACTTCTTGGTGGAGAGTATTGCGGTGTTAGTTATGAACGTGAGAAGGAAACCCTGTCACATTTTACAAGTGTTTGTTCTACAGCTGTCTTTTATTTTTTCCAAAAATGTATTTTCCACTGAGTCTATTTCATTTTCATTCTACTTACTGTGATGATAATCCAGGCCATCTTATCCTCAGCAGTTTCTTCCTTCTCCGCTGGAGCATCTCCAAAAGTATAAAAGAAAATAAATATTTTACTAGGCTTTAATTAATCTTGTGAAATGTTGTACTGCATATCTTGTTCTGAATTTGTCACTTTGGTGCCCTATGCCTGCTGGTGGAGATGGTGAGGATAGACAGTTCTAAATTAAAGAGAATCTTTAGTCAAAAGGACGAGAAGGCTGGACAAACATTTTGTGGCAGAACAATATGTCATTGAAGCACTACACAAATGTAGAAATAATTAGAGCCTGCTGCTGTCTGGTGATATTATTAGCAGTATATTGTGGTTAATTTCATTAATTGTATTTGTTTTGTAAGTTTGCTTTTATCCTGTGAAAGCCAGCAGGTGATTACTCTTTATGTCTGTTCCCACCATACTATAAATAAATAAATACATGCATAAATAAAAACTTAAGAAATAATGTTAAATCAAAATATTTTAAAAAAGGGAAAGATGTGGAATTAAAAAGACTAGGTATTTACTCTTAGGGGTTTTGTAATTTGATTTGGATTTCTGTGATTTCTTTTTAAATTGAAGACCATACCTTTGCCTGTATACCTTCAGCTTGCTCATTCTTTTATGTCCTGGTTTTTCTCTGATCATTGCTAAACAATGCATAAGCAATTTAGCTTAAATATTTCAATCACGTCTCCTCTTAATCTTCTTTTGCTTAAACTGAAAAGGCTCAACTCTTTTAATCTTCCCTCAGAATTCATCCACTGTTGTCCTGGAATCAGTCTAGCTGCTCTTTTCAGGACTTTTTCCAGTGCTGCTATGTGCTTCTTGTAGCCTGGAGACAAAAACTGTACACAGTACTCCAGATGAGGTCTAACCAGTCCATTAAAAAGCTTCAGCATATCTTTCTTGGACTTGTACTCTACACATCGTGCTATAATTACCCTTCTTAATGGCTTCTAAACACTGTCTGGCAGTTGAGAGTGTTGAGTCTGCTACGACACGTAAATCCTTTTCATAAGGTGTACTTTCGAGTTTCAGACATCCCATTGTATATTTAAACCTTACCAATTTTACTTCCTACATGTAATACTTTACATTTACTGACTTTAACTTTCATCTTCCACAATTCCGCCAAAGCTTGCATGCTGTTCTATTCCCTCTGTAACAATTCAAGAGGATCTGCCAATCCACCTAGCTTGGTATCATCTGCAAACTTATCAAGCTTTTTCTTTATTTTTCTATCCACATAATATATACTGTACATATTAAACCTAACAGGGTTCCTTGCAACATAACCCTCTGCTTTCTGTAACTTCGAAATGTGCATGCATCTTCCAATGCTCAGAAGCTCAGAGTGCAGTGGTGTGAGTTGAAGTTTCGTGGTATTTGAAATTTTTAAAATTAGAATGTACTTGATATGTATGTAAATCTTTAATTTCATTCCCAATTTCCGTTTCTCTTTATTATTATTTGGTCATTTACAAAAAGCCCTTTTATGAAAATGCCAGTTTGACCAAAGTGCCACCTGAGGCGATTGCCTCATTCCCTCACCCACAACCTCACCCTGTCTACATCCACAATCTCATGCATCTTTTTCTGCTCCATAGTCATTTAATCACACACTAAATGAATGTACCTTTATTTTATATTTGCATGTACAACACCAACAAAAAACGGATCACAGAGACTCCTGTGAAGAAAATAATACAATCTCAAGCCCCTGTGAGTATAATTTTTCATCATCCTGAAAACCTCACAATATGTTTTATGATAAATTATGGAGCCAATAAACCATGAATATTGTGAGAGATCACCATTTTGTACTCCCAGGTCATAGAGTTGATGAGTAAAAACTGAAAGACACTTTTATATTCATCCAGATGTTAGAGCTAGCTGGGGAATGCCCCCACTTCCTACATCTGCAATGAACAAGCAGCTTCATTTTGATGAATTCTTATAGAAGGACCTCTTTATGAATATGATAGAACCTTTAAAATTAATTGAAAAATTGCTTGTTTGTCAGATCTTTGAAAAAAGAGAAATGGCATAAAGAACCCCAGCCATGTTTTCTTTGCTTTAAATTTACCTTGGCTTTACAGATGTTTGCTAACACAGCTCTAACCTTGCTTTTTTATTTCATTGGAAAATCTTTAAATATGTATGATAATAGTGTGCTACTGATCAACTTTTAAATAAAAATTTGCCTCAGAAAAAAGATTACACAATTTGAAAACATACATATTCAATTATAACCTTAAACACATAATGTGACTTAAAACATTTAAAAATTGTTAAATTATTATACTGTAACTGTCTTCCACTTTAAAGAGTTGATTGCTTTTAAGTCACCTAAAGTAAGGTAGAGGCGGATTTGTTAATGAGTTAGAAGGTGGGAGTTAATAATCACATCTCTGCATTTTATAATTATGAGAACATTGTGCCTGTTACTGAACACAGTGATGCATGATCAAAGGTGGCACTGCACTTTCCTTCAACATTTAATTTTATCAAACAGAATTAATGACGTACATTTCCAGGCTGAAAGGTGGCTCAGCAGTTTGCAGACCTGCCTCACAAATCAGGATCTGATTTTAACTTAGTTTGTTCATTCTCTGAGTGCTTCCGTGCCCTTTTATCTTTGCATTCTGATTTATTTGCTCATTCCTATGGCACACATTTTGAAGTAGTTCTTCACTCAAAACAGCCGTATGTTGATTAAAAAAGGAGTGGTGTGTGTGCATGTAAGTATGAACTGGAATGTTTTCTAATTGCATCAAGGGATGTTTATTCCATCCATGGTGTCTTAGAAAGGCTCTGGCCACTGTAATCCTGAATTAGAAAATAACCATTGTGGAGATGTGCCTTTCCAGTAACAGAATTGCTGGGCAAACACCAGAGCAGTGGGCAGAATAGAGCAAAAAACTTTTACTCAGTACGATAAAACATGGTCAAACTCAACTCAACTCAGTTCTTATATATGGCACATATTTCTCTTGATTCAGCCATTTTGAAATGTGTCCAGGTCAGGCTTTTTTTTTTTTCCCTTTTATTTATTTATTAATTTTATTACAATCAATACATAGCAATCAAGTTTTACAAAAAAAAAAAAAAGAATTATGCTAAGAACAGATCGATCCCCACCCTTGAGAGAGAGAGCAAGCCAAACGGTGTAAAATTTAAGGCTTTTAAAAATACCTAAATCAACAAATTCTCTGTGCTTTATAAAATCATTTCAAAATATTACTGATTAGATCCTGCCATGTTTTGAAAAAGTCTGCACAGATCCTCTAACTGAGTATTTGATTTTTTCCAATTTTAAATAATATAACACATCAGTTTCCCACTGACTTAAAAGAGGAGAGTTTGGGTTCTTCCAGTTTATCAGAATAAGTCTGCGTGCCAACAGTGTAGTGAATGCAATCACAATTTGTTTGTCTTTCTCCACTTTAAGACCCTCTGGAAGAACCCCAAACACAGCTGTTAATGGGTTAGGAGGGATTGTGAGTCCAAGACTGTCTGAGAGGTAATTAAAAATTTTTGTCCAGAATAATGTTAATTTGGAGCAGGCCCAGAACATGTGACCTAGTGAGGCTGGGGCTTGGTTGCAACGTTCGCAGGTTGGATCATGTCCTGGAAACATTTTGAGAGTTTTAGTCGAGACAGATGTGCTCGATATATAATTTTGAGTTGTATAATTGTATGCTTTGCGCATATGGAGCTTGAGTGAATTCTCTGCATTGCTACTTTCCACTCCTTTTCTGATATATTAATTGAGAGGTCATTTTCCCAGTGTCCTCTTGGATCTTTGAAAGGAAGGGATTGTAAAAGGATTTTATATATTGTAGAGATGGAGTCTAACTCCTTGAAATTGAGCATTAATTTTTCCAGCGTGGATGAGGGTGCAAGATGAGGAAAATCTGGAAGGTTCTGTTTAACAAAGTTCCTGATTTGAAGATAGTGAAAGAAATTTGTAGCTGGAATGTTAAATTTGGAACGTCAGGTCTTTTTATGAAATTTTTAAAATATTATTTAATTGTCATATATTGTGTATTTATGCTATTTATTTACTGTACAACAACAACAACAACAAACATTTATTTATATAGCACATTTTCATACAAACAGTAGCTCAAAGTGCTTTACATAATAAAAGAACAGAAAAATAAAAGACACAATAAGAAAAACAAAAAAAAATCAACATTAATTAACATCGAATAAGAGTAAAGTCCAATGGCCAGGGGACAGAATAAACAAAAAACTCCAGACGGCTGGAGAAAAAATAAAATCTGTAGGGATTCCAGACCATGAGACCGCCCAGTCCCTCTGGGCATTCCACCTAACATAAATGAAACAGTCCTCTTTGGATTTAGGGTTCTCACGGAAGGGCTTGATGAAGATGGTCACGTAGACTTCTGCCTTTTAATCCATCCATCATTGTTGGAGCATCATGAAGCTCTGAGTAGGTGGAGGTGGTGCAGGCCACCACCACAAAGAAAGCGGAAAAAGAAACAAAAAAAGAGAGTAGGGGTCAGTACGGATTTTAGAGCCACCATGAGTAGTTATTATGAGGAAATTGAACATACAGAGTATCAGGATTAAGTTAAATTGAAGTTATAAAAAGGCCATGTTAAAGTAATGTGTTTTCAGCAGTGTTTTAAAGTGCTCTACTGTATCAGCCTGGCGAATTCCTATTGGCAGGCTATACCAGATTTTAGGTGCATAGCAGCAGAAGGCCGCCTCACCACTTCTTTTAAGTTTTGTTCTTGGAATTCTAAGGAGACACTCATTTGAGGATCTAAGGTTACAATTTGGAATAAAAGGTGCCAGACATTCTGATATATAAGATGGAGCGAGATTATTTAATGCTTTATAAACCATAAGCAGAATTTTAAAGTCAATCCTGAATGACACAGGTAACCAGTGTAGTGACATCTAAACTGGAGTAATGTGTTCGGATTTTCTTTTCCTAGTTAGGATTCTAGCAGCTGCATTCTTCACTAGTTGCAAACGATTTATTCTTTCTTGGATAGTCCTGAGAGGAGTGCGTTACAGTAATCTAGTCGACTGAAAACAAATGCATGAACTAATTTCTCAGCATCTTTCAGTGATATAAGCGGTCTAACTTTAGCTATGTTTCTTAAGTGAAAAAATGCTGTCCTAGTGATCTGATTAATATGCGATTTAAAATTCAGATTACAGTCAACAATTACCCCTTTTTACCTCCGTCTTGACTTTTAATCCTAATGTATCCAGTTTATTTCTAATAGCCTCATTGTATCCATTATTGCTAATCACTAAGATTTCAGTTTTCTCTTTATTTAACTTGAGAAAGTTACTATTCATCCATTCTGAGATACAAGCCAGACATTGTGTTAGTGAATCAAGAGAATTGGGGTCATCAGGAGCTATTGATAAGTACAGCTGTGTGTCATCAGCATAGCTGTGGTAGCTCACGTTGTAACCTGAGATAATCTGACCTAACGGAAGCATGTAGATTGAGAATAACAGCGGACCCAGGATAGAGCCTTGTGGAACACCATATTGGATATTATGTGTCTTTGAGTTGTAATTCCCACAACTAACAAAAAATTTTCTCCCTGTCAGGTAGGATTCAAACCAATTTAAGACACTGCCAGAGAGGCCCACCCATTGACTAAGGCGATTTCTAAGAATATTATGATCAATGGTGTCAAATGCAGCACTCAGATCTAAGAGGATGAGAACAGATAAATGGCCTCTGTCTGCATTCACTCGCAAGTCATTTACTACTTTAACAAGTGCAGTTTCTGTGCTGTGATTTGTTCTAAAACCTGACTGAAATTTATCAAGAATAGCATGTTTATTTAGGTGGTCATTTAACTGCATAATGGCTGCCTTCTCCAGAACTTTACTTAAGAAAGGCAGGTTAGAGATGGGTCAAAAATTTTCAAGAGCCGAGGGGTCAAGATTATGTTTCTTAAGAAGGGGTTTAACTACAGCAGTCTTAAGACAGTCTGGGAAGACCCCCGTATCTAATGACGAATTTACTATGTCCAGAACATTATCAATTAGCACGCCTGATACTTCTTTGAAAAACCTTGTTGGTATTGGGTCAAGGACGCAGGTGGAGGATTTTAATTGAGAGATTATTTTCTTTAAATCAGGTAAATCTATCCTAGTGAAAGAGTTTAATTTGTTTATAACAGGATGCTGGGGTTTAGGAGGATCCTTAGTGTTGGAGGGATATATTATGTTATTTCTAATATCATTAATTTTTTGATTGAAAAATACAGCGATAGCTTTAGGTTATAGGTTATTTATAGGTTTTACTGGAAGTACTTAGGAGGCATTCCTTTGAGTTACCTGGGCTTAGTAGGTGATCAATTGTAGAAAATAAAACTCTGGGATTACTAGCACTGTATGCTCCCTGTGGTCTGTGGGTGGAACCCCAAGAACATTATGCCATTGCTGAAGTCCACCCTCAGTCTTTATACTTCAGACTAAGAAGTACAGCCTCTGAAGTTCATTGGTCATGAGTTTGGTCTTTGGTTAGTGATTTGGATTTGTTTGCCTTGGGTTGCCTTTTTAAATGTACCTGATTGCCTTAGTTTGCCTTTTCTTTTGCCGTACATTGTTCATTTGTAAAAATTTTTTGCTTGTGATTGTTTTCTCAGGCAAGATGTTTACAGTCATCCTCTCTCAAGGACATTGTATGTATTTTCAAAATCTGAAAGGAGTTCCTGTTCCAGTGAAAATTGCTTGGGTCGCAAGGATGTCCCCCTGGTGGTTCTCAATACACCTGCTCTGGGCATGTCCCACTTGGTGGAGAACCTACGTAAGATCCAGGACACGCTGGAGGGAGTATATCACTTGGCTGGTTCTTCTCCAAGAAGAGCTGCAATCTGTAGCTGGTGACAGGGAAGTCTGGGCTAACCTGCTTGTCCTGATGCTGACACAACCCTCATAAGATTAGATTAGATAAGATGAGAGATTTACCCTGAGCCCTTTTTTGGACCTGTGTTTACCTTGAAGGCTCCTGGCTGCCTGAGGTAAGGCCTGTTTCTGAGAGTGATATGGTCAGGTTTTATTTAATCTTGAGGACATTCACCCATTTTTGCATCATTTTATGCTACAGCTTCACAACAACAAGCCTGAGTGTTTTCTGACAGCATAAGGCTCAAGGCAGAAACTATCACTAGACAACACAAGATGATGCTAAGCAATTTTAGAGGCACTTTGCCTTCTGTTTCCATTAATAATTCGATGCTACTTTACCTGTGCAGTGAAACTATATAACAACATAGTCAAAAAACCTTAAATTGTACACTTTCAAATGTGCCCACTGTCAAAAAACTAGGTAAATTAGACAAATATTACAGTTTCTCCCTTTTCTCATGAAAAAGCTGAGTTTGAGCTGTGGTGTGGCCACCCATGCAAAAGTAGCCATATTCACATTCTAATAAAATGTCAGTTAGTCTCAGCCTGTAAGGAGGTGCATGACTGTAGAGTATAACGCCCACTTGATCATTATGCTGACGATGCTCTCCCAAAAGTGGCATACATTACATGAAGAAAGCGTAAGCCTCAGCTGTTAGCCCAATTTGAAACAGCATTGTGCAAATTCACATAGCATGTCGAGCTTCATATGGTGTGCTCGATTTTGCTAAGGTGAAAATGTCATTGTATGAGGAGGCACCCCTTCCCCTTATCACATACTGTCCCACCAGGCAATGGCAATAATAATATGACTAGTTTACCAACAACTGATTCCTCTGGACAGGGCATATTGTTATTATTATGCTGGCAAAGATTTCCAAATGTGGTGTGCATCACATTAGAAAGTGTGAGTCTTGGGCAATGTAATAAGTAATAAGACTTGCCATTCTTCTTAGTCCTTCACACACTTGATATTTTGCTTCCGGAAAAGCATAATTCACTAAAATTGATGATTATTCAAAATAGACAATCTCAACAGAAAAGCATTCATACTTAACTTATACTATATGGTGTAATCAGTGTACGTTGTAAAGCTATTGACCTTTCCACATTGAATTTAAAGGAAGTTGTATGGCACTGTAACTCTTTGAAGGGTTCCAGCCATCTTGCATTGCTTCACTCTCGGACAGAACATGCAGGAGTGAAGTAAACAGGAGAATATGAGAAGTAATGAAGCTGCATGATGCAGCGAATAAAATAAATGTACTAATTTTACACTGCGGTTATGTAGCACACAGTGAATATTATTTAAATATTGAATTTATTTATGGGCAGCATGGTGGCGCAGTGGTAGCACTGCTGCCTCGCAGTTAGGAGACCCAGGTCCTCCCTGCGTGGAGTTTGCATGTTCTCCCCGTGTCTGCGTGGGTTTCCTCCGGGCGCTCTGGTTTCCTCCCACAGTCCAAAGACTTGCTGGTTAGGTGGATTGGCGATTCTAAATTGGCCCTAGTGTGTGCTTGGTGTTTGGGTGTGTTTGTGTGTGTCCTGCGGTGGGCTGGCACCCTTCCGAGGATTGGTCCCTGTGTTGGCCGGGATTGGCTCCAGCAGACCCCCGTGACCCTGTGTTCGGATTCAGCGGGTTGGAAAATGGATGGATGGATGGATGAATTTATTTATTTTGTGAATACCCTTCTTCTACATTGAATTAAAAAGCTGATGGCAAATAAAACAAACTCATCCATCCATCCATCCATTTTCCAACCCGCTGAATCCGAACATAGGGTCACGGGGGTCTGCTGGAGCCAATCCCGGCCAACACAGGGCATAAGGCAGGAACCAATCCAGGGCAGGGTGCCAACCCACCACAGGACAAACAAACTCATTATGAGACTAATTATATTTTAATACTGATCGTTTAGTGCATTGAGAATGGATAGAATCGTTATATATTATTTTTTATATTTACTTTGTGCACAAATGTTTTCCTATACGAAGTACAAATTTGAAAAAATTGCTGTCTTTCTTTTGCTCACAGTGCCACATTATTTCTTACAAAATTATGTTATGTGGTGATTCTGTGCATGTTCTCTGAAAACACCAATCTCTCTCTCAATCCAGCACTGTCTCTCTGCTTTGTTTTCTTGATCAGTCTGGGTGGAATTGTTACGTGATCTTAGGTGTGAATAGACCACCCCTAATGCATTATCAGCAGACAGACACCATTTCTGTCACCCATTGTCAGCGTTTCTTAAAAAAGATTCTTGACAATAAAAGTTTTTAGCAATTTGTTTGCCTTTCTGAGTGGATTATCTGACATATTCTGGAATGTTCAGGTACTCGAGACCTTTAAGAATACACATCAGTAATCAAAAAGTGGTATATTATGTGTTTTCACAAAATTCCTACACATGCTGAGAACCACTGTTTACAAATGTTGTACTTTTGGAGTGATTTAGAAACTAAGTATGATTCTGTGCCCACTTATTATTTGAATATTATTATATAAGCATTTATGCTGAAAATAAAGTTGATGAGATTTGCACAAATGTCAGAGCATGGCTGAATCACTAAACTATCTCATTTTTAGCCTCAGTCTCCAGAGGGTTAGACTAAGTGGCACTATTTTAGGAATATGGGACAAAAACGCACATAGATGCAAGGAGTACATGGAAAAGGACAAATGTCTGATGACTGAGTGCAGAATTTCAAACAAAGATGTGTGAATTAGTAGTGTTAATCACTGCACTACTATCAGTGTCGACTTATGACTTGTAGTCAATAAGGGTAATACAAGTCCCTCTGATAAAAGTTGTCGCCCCGAAAAGGTTTGCTATGCACACCAATACCAGTAACAAACTAAAAGAGCAAAATAAGAAAACCGTCAGGCTAGAATAACAAAAGTGGTTTCTCTCTCTCTCAAGTAAGGAGCTCCATCCTATGGTGTAGTCTTTTCACAACTGACCGCCTCCCTCCGGCAGCTGTGGGCTTTAAAGGCATGGAACCAAAAGAGCAGAGTCAATTGCCCTCATTGGGCATCTTCTTGGTACTGCAGAAGAAAGAAGAGAGGAGTAGGTTAGCATGAGTGCCCCCTTTTGACCCATGGTGTTAGTACCTGTTTCAGATAAGCCTAGAGGGCGATTTACAGATGTGCATTCGTGACTGACCTTTTCTGTACTCTCTCTGATAACATTTTTCTACATATCTGCATTGCAAAATCTGCATTGTGTTGTGAAAAACACTAAATGAAATATGGATTGATTGCTTAGGACTTTTTTTTTTTCTTTTTTGCTAACTCAAAAATAACTGAACTGCTGCAGTTCATTACAATAGGAACCATAGACATAACACAACAGACGCCTATCTTGAGATCTTGAAAGGCAGTGCAGATATATACAAAGATTAAGCTATCAGTATGAAAATAAACATTTGCACAGAACAATTTAAACAAATGATGAAGCCACCCACAAAAGATTGTATTGACAACTACATTTATTTGTTTAATTTTTCCACTTTCAGTAGGCTAGCAGTGAGAGTACTGGCCTCTGAAACTTAAATAAAACATTCATCTTGTGTTAATATAATGTATAAATGGTGATAGAAGGCAACAAATGGGTAATAGTCACAAACAGATTTTGCATCAGTGCTAGCGTAAAAATAAATCATTTTTAAAGGACTTGATGAAAATAATATAATTTTAATCCAAGTCTATAGCTCATTATTACATTATTTTTAACTAAAACAATAAAAACGATGGCCATGGTTGAGCAAAGTTTCCTTGTCCAACTTTTCTTAGCTTCCACCTGTACATTGAACATCTGTTATATTTTAGGATGTAGAAACAATTCTATCTGTGCCATGATCCTATATCCTTAACAAAATGGGAATTTGTCATCATCAAATAAAGTTACATTTGTAAGCATTAAAAAACTGTCTTAGCTAGTTTGTCAAGTTTCCTGGAACATGGCAGCAGCAATTATGACAGATTTCTAGCCATGTTTTCCAAAATATCCACTCTTAAAAGTCAATAACTATAATGTACATAACCCTTAAGCAAGTCTATGGCTTTGCCTCTACCTTCACCTTTGAAACAAATACTAACCCCATATTGCAGAATATACTCTAGTATTGATCGATGGTGGTCTATGATCTCATACTATGAGCTAGCATTTTACATTGAAAGAAAGAAAGCAAAAGATAAAAGGATATAAAGGGTGACGAGTGATCACTGTTGTCTTTGCTGAGATGGATTATATAGTTATAAGATGTATTGTAGAACCAAGTTGACCTCCACATCTATATATTGCAGTATTGAGGTTTATAAGGGTCAGTTTTTCTTTACAATGACAAAGCTGGTATATTAAAGCAAACTGCTGACCATTTGTAAAGTTTAGTGTTTTTTAAATTCTAGCTGCTTCTTGTAAGATTGAAATCTTTACTGCTAAATTGCTCTTTGGTCTGAGTGGATGGTGAGACATCCATATGGTATGTGGAGGTCAAAGTTGTGCACAAGATGGAATCTTGACAAATTATTTTAATTCTGTAAAAGCAGCCCAGCTTTCTAGTGGCTTTGACAGTATCATCCTCCATAGTGACTGAATTGTGCTGATCTAAAGATTCTAACAGTCAGATCTTTGTAAGACAGGGTAAAAAAGAGAAATGATACATTTTCTCCAAAAATCCCCCAATTTCCTGAACTTTCTCATTTGATATTTCAGGGTCATGAATAAAATTAGCCAGTTCTTAACTATTAGTGCAGTTTGCCTCCCATATTCCCAGAACCTGTGGGTGTTTATGTAGGTTAATTGGGAATTAAATTAGCTGCATAATGATGAAATGTGTGAGTTTGTCCTTGTTCTAGTGTGGAAAATCTTCAAATTTTCAACTGAAAAGTATTTCTTTTAAATTGCAATTATTTTGCTCAAACACACCAGGAGGAACTGAATTTACAAAGCTTCTAGACATTGTAAGCATCTTATTGTATTGTACTAGCAATTTATAAATTTCTTCAGCCAGTTTCTTTTTCAATTACTTTATTACCTGGTAATTAGAATTGAGCACATGCTACAAAACCTGTTTTAACTAATTTATAACCTGCAAATGGATGGATGCCATAGGACTAGTAATTACTGAATTTGTTTACAGCTTGGGAAAGGAAGGAGTGCAGTGGTACTTAAAAGTTCAAACACTCTGATCAGAGTCATTCATCATCAGGACAAGTTAGCTAATCAATTGTGTGGAATGTCACCATGTCTCGGAACACCACGCGTGCATTTCAACTAAAATATGGCTCATCTGATGGACCAAAGTAGAGAAAAGAAGAGGGAGGAAAAGAGCAATAGAAGGGTAACATCAGAGACCAAGAGACGTGAAATCATTTGATTTGGATGTCAGAAAATGTAGTGTGACGGATGGCAGCTGGTGCCATTACCCAGCCGGAACGCCTCCAAGGTGGAACAACTGTCAGAGAGGACTGTTATTGGCAGCCCACCTGGGTTGCAATGCTGCCCTGGATTCCTGCAGGGCTGTGTGGGAATTACTATTTTCCAGCACAGCCCTGTTGGGATTTGTGGATGTCACAAGTGGGAGCTGTGGGGAACTGCAGAACCCTATTTTGGGGGCAATTCCAGACTTCCTTAATGAGCCACCTGAAGTGCTCCTGGGTGTGGCTTTAAAAGGAGCCAGCCGCCTCCCAAAAGGAACCAGAGTCGGAGGAGAAGGCTGATGAGGCTCATACCTGGAAAAGAAGAGACTGCAAGGCTGTAGAGAAATGGGGTGCAGTTTTACTCTGCTTTTGAGCATTTGTATTGGTCTTTGGGGACTATTATAGATCCGAGTGCTTTTCCATAAAATAAAGGGTTTTGTTGGACTGAGCTGCTGGTGTTGTCTATTTATGTTGGGTTGGGGCAGCAGGCGTGCCTCTGGTCTTCACAGTAGCTATGAACAACACTGATTGCTAAACCAAAAGCCACCCAGAATATCCTCCCCTTGACAGTTCTGATTGTCAGTAAACTTTTCTAAGACTGTTTATATCCATACTTTGCTGTCTATTATAGTTTCTTCTACAGTATTTGGTATTGTTATACAGTGCATCCGGAAAGTATTCACAGCGCATCACTTTTTCCACATTTTGTTCTGTTACAGCCTTATTCCAAAATGGATTAACTTAATTTTTTTCCTTAGAATTCTACATACAAGGTTTTTGCAAATTTATTAAAAATGAAAAAATCGAGAAAGCACATGTACATAAGTATTCACAACCTTTGTCATGAAGCTCAAAATTGAGCTCAGGTGCATCCTGTTTCCCCTGATCATCTTTGAGATGTTTCTGCAGCTTAATTGGAGTCCACCTGTGGTAAATTCAGTTGATTGGACATGAATTTGGAAAGGCACACACCAGTCTATATAAGGTCCCACAGTTGACATGTCAGAGCACAAACCAAGCATGAAGTCAAAGGAATTGTCTGTAGACCTCCGAGACAGGATTGTCTCGAGGCACAAATCTGGGGGCATTTACAGAAAAATGTCTGCTGCTTTGAAGGTCCCAATGAGCAAAGTGGCCTCCATCATCCATAAGTGGAAGAAGTTCGAAACCACCAGGACTCTTCCTAGACCTGGCTGGCAATCTAAACTGAGCGATTGGGGGAGAAGGGCCTTAGTCAGGGAAAAGACCAAGAACCCGATGGTCACTCTGTCAGAGCTCCAGAGGTCCTCTATGGAGAGAGGAGAACCTTCCAGAAGGACAACCATCTCTGCAGCAATCCACCAATCAGGCCTGTATGGTACAGTGGCCAGACGGACGCCACTCCTTAGTAAAAGGCACATGGCAGCCCACCTGGAGTTTGCCAAAAGGCACCTGAAGGACTCTCAGACCATGAGAAACAAAATTCTCTGGTCTGATAAGACAAAGATTGAACTCTTTGGTGTGAATGTCAGGCGTCACGTTTGGAGGAAACCAGGCACCGCTCATCACCATGCCAATACCATCCCTACAGTGAAGCATGGTGGTGGCAGCATCATGCTGTGGGGATGTTTTTCAGCGGCAGGAACTGGGAGACTAGTCAGAATAAAGGGAAAGATGACTGCAGCAATGGACAGAGACATCCTGGATGAAAACCTGCTCCAGAGCGCTCTTTACCTCAGACTGGGGCGACAGTTCATCTTTCAGCAGGACAATGACTCTAAGCACACAGTCAAAATATCAAAGGAGTGTCTTCAGGACAACTCTGTGAATGTCCTTGAGTGGCCCAGCCAGAGCCCAGATTTGAATCCGATTGAACATCTCTGGAGAGATCTTAAAATGGCTGTGCACCGACGCTTCCTATCCAACCTGATGGAGCTTGAGATGTGCTGCAAAGAGGAATGGGCGAAACTGGCCAAGGATAGGTGTGCCAAACTTGTGGCATCATTTTCAAAAAGAGTTGAGGCTGTAATTGCTGCCAAAGGTGCATCGACAGAGTATTGAGCAAAGGCTGTGAATACTTATGTACATGTGATTTCTGAGTTTTTTTTTTTAATAAATTTGCAAAAACCTCAAGTAAACGTTTCTCATGATGTTATTATGGGGTGTTGTGTGTAGAATTCTGAGGGAAAAAATGAATTTAATCCATTTTGGAATAAGGCTATAACATAACAAAATGTTAAAAAAGTGATGCGCTGTGAATACTTTCCGGATGCACTGTACATCAATAAATACAACAATGCTTTTATATTTTCTATACTTTCTCTTTTATCTAGAGTGATTGAAATAATAAAAGGATACGTGTGAATTAGATAGCTACTGTACCATTTACAGGGTTTATCAAGGCTATTGGGGTCACACCTGAATTATTAGAATAATTGTGGTAAAAGCATGACATAGTTTGGTTAGAAATACCGTATAACTAAAGAATTGTCATGGCACACATAAAAGTGAGACACCCACATGTTTGTTAGAGCTGGTGATAGTGAATCCCTATGGAGAATCTTCTGCAGAATACTGTTGAGTTAGTGGCAACTGGCTAATTCATGACTTTGTCTGTCTAGGATCTCTATATGTATGCATGTGTAGTTGTATTCTATGTGGAATACTGCAGAGTGACTGAGAATTGGCTCACTTGAGACTTTGCCTGGATAGTATCGCTATGTGTATGTGTGTATATCTGTGTGTGTTAATCTTCAAGGGTGAGAGTAGAAGAACCCGATAAACGTTCCAAGTGAGACTCACATATTTCACAATAATACAACCCTGTGATGGATGGGTGTGTCATTCAGAAGTGGCCCTTCCATGGTTTGCCACCCTGGCTTTTGACTGAATTATACACTTTTATTCATTTGTTCATTTTCTCAACCTGCTTAATCTAATTTAGTTTCCACAATCACGGCAAGCAATATGTTTAATGCAGAAAACAAACATATATAGAATGTCCATCCATTATCAGGCACACATATGCACTCATTTATATAACACAAGTTTAGAGTCACGTAACACATGGCTGTTTGCATGGGCGTACTGGCCATTAGGGCATATGGGCAATGCTCGGTGGGCTGCGGACTCGATTCTGGTCATGGGCCAGCCGTTTCATGAAATAAATTTTATGCACTGGTTACTGTTTAACATTAAAATTAATTTTCTAAACTATCAAACATTATCTGTCTGGTACTGAGATTTATATAATCCTATATAATATACCGTATTATGTCATCAAGTTGTTTTAGTTATTAGTACACAACGTTGCAGTGAAACATTTGGTCAAAAGTGCCTTTTGCCAATTTCTGTTTTGATACTGCTTCATTTCATTTAACATATAGATTATTGCAATTTATTTTATCTCATATCTAGTATGTAAATTCTTCAGTACTAATAATTAGTTTAGATTATGTATTATGCATTTTATTGTTCTCTAGTCGTCAGCATGAGCAATAATTAGTGGTTTTCAGCTGCAATTACTAGTATGATGAAATAAAGTTATTAAGCACAGGATAGGAATTTTTCATATTAGGATGTAACATTTATAGTTTATTGTTAAGTTAATGGAACATTTCAATCAAGTGTGGTTTTCATTATAACCTTGGTTATAATTTATTCCTTTGTAAATGAGCAGCTACTAGCCTACTAGGGTACTGGCACTTGGACATGACATTGACATTTGACATGTACTCTAATAACGTGTAAGTCGTGTTACTAAATTTTTATTTTTCATTCATTTTTCGTCAACTCACTCGTTGAAGGGTGCCTGGGCCGGTTTTGAGACCCAGTCCGCTCTTGGCTGTTTGGGATATGGGTAGAAATCTGGGTTACTTATAGAAGGCTCCCTTTGTAAACAGCTGAAAACTAGTTTATTTTACATGTTCAGGATAGAAATTGTGAGTACAAGGATTGCTTTCATCCATCTTAAATTTCTAATTAGGTGTTTTTTTATCAAATAACAGGGTTTCTAATAAATCAGGCTGCCCTGTGAAGATATAGTGGCTGTACCATTCTAAGCAGGCAGCACTTAACTCCCAAGGTAAAAATACAAACATGCAGAGAAATTGTTCATTCAGTTAAAATGTGAAGAATGACTCCTGCACAGAGCATTTTTGACAAGCCTTATGAAGCTGCCATAACCTCACTTTACTGAAGGCCATCAGTCATTCACACGAAGATTACATCATGTCTGTCTGGGAGTCTACAGTGCTCTTAGACAAATGTAAAAAGCAGCCGGAGAGATGGTTAATATCTAAAGGGATTACTAACCCTAATGTGTTTCTGTCTTTTTTTTTTTTATTATTTTTACGATTGGGGCAGGGTTGTTGTCAGTTGCACATTTCACGATTTTTTTATTTTCAGCCAGCAGCCTTCTTTGGTCTCAAGACACTTAGTAATGGCC
This sequence comes from Polypterus senegalus, assembly GCF_016835505.1. NCBI lineage: Eukaryota > Metazoa > Chordata > Cladistia > Polypteriformes > Polypteridae > Polypterus > Polypterus senegalus. The sequence goes on along the minus strand of NC_053162.1, from coordinate 145,516,392 downwards.
CTTGAGAACCCTTGTAATTAAATTAATGGTTTGTATCATTTGACAGAGATTTGCTAACTCTGACTCATCAGAGAGAAAGCAGACTAATTTTTTATCCACAGTGCCAGACAGTGTAGCACATAGGAAATGTAGGATCTCCACGAATATGCTGTTGTTTATACAGCGATACAACATGAGTGCATTGGAGCCTCAATGGAACATTTAAAGAGCTTTAATTATTCCTCACAAACATAATGTAAAACTTCAAAGCCAGTTTAAAAAATATATATAAATAATAATCTAACACTTTACTAGCGGCTGGTTTTTTTCTCTCTCCATGTGTTAAAGAAACTTTATATTTGAACACAGAGGAATATTGATGTATAATTTAATACAGAACTGGAATCTTTGATGACACTACTTAAATTATCTTCTGTCACTCTTTTTCAGTATCTCAGCTCTCTTCTCTGTTGCTGTTTTCAAATGTACAGCTCCATGTAAAGGTTCCAAATTCCCCCGACCAAATGGAATATTTTCTTGACATTTGAAATAAAAATAAATTGACAGCAAACAAACTGACACAATGGCATTTTTATGACTATGTCAATGTGCAATTTATTTGATGAACAGAATTTTTTAATAAAAGAGGAAATGTGTTATTTGGAAATGTTTGGGCTCCTTTTCAGTTGTAAGGTTTTAGAACTCATCAGGTTACTAGTCTGGTCTGCTTTAGCTCATTATGTGTTAGTCTGATCAAGAATTGGCATTAGGAATTGTAAGCTGATGACAACTCCAATGTGTAATGAATTCTTTGACTATTCAAATAGTATGCAACACTCAACAATCTCTTGGGCTGACAGACAAAACAGCTCGTATACTGGGAGACAAAGCAAAATCCCCCATATGACTGCAAAGGACAAGGAGGATAAGAAAGGAGTGATGGTGGACTTCACCACTGTGCAGCATTACGTACATGGACATAGCCTTCATCAAAGAACAATCAAAAGGAAACCTTGCCTGCAATCTCATCAGAAAAAATAACATGTTGACTATGCCAAACAATATCTGTGTATGATAGAGACATTTTGGAACCCATTGGTTTGGACAAATAAACCTAAAATAAAACACTTTGACCACAACCACAAAAAGGTTTGTTTGGAGAATAAAATGAGCAGTATTTGAAGAAAAGTCTAGCCAACTTTAAGTATGGAGATGGATTTATTATTTACTGTCTTACTGTGGAAGCTAATGGCACGGGAATTATTGTGTGAGTAGTTGGAACAGTGGATTGCATTAAATATAAGCAAATCCTCAAGGAAAACATTTCAGACAGGGATGGGTTCTACAACAAGACAACACTTAGAAATCTACTATGAAGTACCTCAAGAAACACAAGGTAAAGGTTTTGGAATGACCCTCATAGTTCCCAGACTACAGTACATCTTTTCTGAAGAAGGTGCCTGAGTTGCCTCAAAAGCTTGCATATTGTAATCTTTTTAGTTAGCCAATAAAAGGTGTCATTTTGCTTGACTTCTCACTAAAGCAAAAATTCAAAGACTTGTAGTTAGCAACAAAAAATGTTGGCAAATTCAGATTTTTGCCAAAGTGGGTTACTTAGTACTGATTTAGTTGGGTACTAACACTTTTCCAAATTCCACATTTACTCTTTTCTTAAAATATTTTTTTTAGTTTGTCAAATAAATTGTAAACGTACAATAACATTTTCATAAAAATACTGTTTTAGTTTGTTTGCAGTGTCGCACATGTATGCAAGGGAGGCAACTTCAGGTCTTATCAACTTGTAATCCCACCCCGAGTTGTGGCTTGGTGCTGCCTACTAATGTCTCTCCTCTCCTTCCATCTGCAGAAGTGGAGAACCACAGGCTGGCAACACACGTTGTCACTTTCAGATTTGGGCCGCCTGAACCCTTCCCTTCTGCCTCATCATAACCTGCAATACTGCCATCTCTCCCCATTCTGGTCAGTGACTCCCATTTCTAAAGTCATTTTTACTTGTTTCTTTCTTTTTATAAAAATATACAAGGATCACCATTTGGTGTTGCTAAGTACTGTTATGTATTGATCTTGATTAGTAAAATGTCAAGGGGTATCCTATTATTTCTTATATGGTGAAGGGTATCTTTATGTGTACATATGTAATAGAAAAAGGGAGAGTGGAGTTTAGAGCAAACTGTGTGTATGGAATAAGTGATGAGGAGACAAGTTTGGAAGAAAAGACATGCATTTGTGGTTGTTTCAGTTTTGTTCATTGAAGTTTTCCTGTTGCTCATCACCTGATGGACTGGTTATATTTAGAAGTATAAGAGAAGATAAGAAGGCACAAAAGGTGTTCTAACCCTTCATCTTTTTTATGCTTTTATTACAGTAGTAAAAGTTGTGTTTACTAGTTTTTATTTCAAATGTCAATAAATTATGTAATTTGGCAAGAGGTGTCCAATATACAGTTTAGCATGGAACTTCTTTGAAAACAGAATGGGCAATGGCAATGCAAAAGAGTTCAGGTCTACTTGAAGCACCTCATTTAATTAGTGATGCTAGTAAACAATGTAAAATTGAAAGAAAACAAAAGTAAAAAGCACTAAGTTCCTTCAGCGAAAACAAAGGTGTGGGCAAGGTCTGTCTCTTCTAGGGTCTGATATAAAGGAGACAGAGAAAAGGAAGTGAGAGTTGCACAGAATCTTATCTGTGCTTTACCCTCAGAAGAAGAATAAACTGGCAAGTGGGAAGATGCATTACATAATACAGACTTCTGCCTTCCTCCTGCCTGTTCCAGTCATTTTGCTATATCAACAACCAGACAGCAAGAAATATCTGTCATTATCAGCTAGGCACTAGAGCTAGACATATGTGTGTTGACTCTACCTGAGGTCTGTCTCTTGCAACAACAAATCTTTGATGATGCTTACTTGATGTTTGCCAATTGGCTGACCAACCACAAGCATTACCTGGTAGGGAACCATCCACATAATCAGACCTATGAATGTAATACTCTTCACCCTGTCAAGTAAGGGAACCAGCTGCCATGGCACAACATCAGAAACTTCACCTCAGGTGCTAACGTCTGAGGTTCTATCCCCATAAGGGGAAGCAAAGGTGTGTACGCTTAATGAGCCTCAATTACTGGGAAACACGCATTGTGTACTCTTTGTATTATTTGGCAGGTACTGTATCACATATCTATGATCTGCATCTCGCAACGAGGTGGATGTTTACCGAGTGGCTGACCACACGCAAAGTTATCTGGTAGTTAACTATCTAAATAATCAGATTGTGTTTCAAACCTATGAATATACTGTATATATCACTATATATAGTAAAAGAACTGGGACATCAGTGAGCCCCACACAGGGAGTCCCAGATTAAAATAATGGATGATTTTAATATCAAAATGTACCTCCACTAAATAGCACAAGCACACACATATATAAATCTTCTCTCAGTTACCTCTCCTTACACCAAAGTACTTCCCTCCTCCAGTCAAGTGTTGCTCCGCATCCTCCCACTCTCCAACTTGCCTGGATAAGGGAGTGTGGTCCCTTTAATGGAAGACCTGGGAGTACTTACGGTGCCAGAGCCACTGTCCAATGAAAGTAACTCCGGGTCATATGGAAGTCCTGTATTTTGGGGAGCACATCTCTCTGCATCATCCCCTTATGGCACACATGGACCCCAGCAGGGCTGTGCTGCTGGACTACAACTCCCAGCATTCCCTGATGGTTCCTTAATTGGTGCTGAGACAGAGACCTGCTGCCATCTAGCACCTGGGGGGACAGGGACAGTCCTTCCCTGTCCTCTAATTCTGTCGTGGCCAAGGAAGGTATAAAGTCCATGTCTGGTCGGGACACCTGTCCATTTATTCAGGGCCTCCAATCTGTGTAAGGGATCTTCTGGACTACTGGCCAGGTATTATATATGCAATATATATATATATATATATATATATATATATATATATATATATATATATAATATATATATATATATAATATATATATAATATATATATATATATATATATATATATATATATATATATATATATATATATGGTTAAGCACGAGATCATTAGAATGGATATATAGAGAAGTATTTACAGTGAATATGGGAAGGAATAAGGCATCATATCAAAATGGAATCACCTTTCTGCACTTTCCATAGTGATGGTGTTTCACAAACAGAAGCAGACTGAGATCACAATTATCTGTACCAACCAGTCCACAATGACAAAAGAATTCCCTGTCATACCAAAGGTTATCTGAAAATGTGTGTTTTGGGAAGTACAGAACCTCCAGGAGACAAATAATGAACAAAACTTTGTGTAGAGGGAGTGCCAAGTCCATCTCTCACACTAATTGTCAATAATAAATTGGAATGCATATGAAGGCCCTAAATCTTTTTCTTTATATGGGAAAGTTAATCATATTACATATTTACATGTCTTCATTCAAAGAAGGGGGTGGTTGGTACTGATGCCTCTCATGTCCCAAGTACTGCTTCAAATTCCAGTCTGGGAATTATCTTCAAACATCCTTTCTCTGAATTTTAATAACGGCACTCCAGTTGTCATTGCACATTCCAAAACGTGCAGTTTAGGTTAACCAGCTACTTTAAATTCACAAAGATATGAGAAGAATGTGCACATTTTGCAAAGAGAGATACTAGGTTATGAATCAAACCGTGAAATTTTAAGGCAGCAATACTGACCACTGGCTGCCATCCCACCATACATGAGAAGTTTGTATACCTTAAAGAATGAAAATTGTAAGAATCAGCTATTGCAGCTTTTTCACATTTTATTAATAATTTGTGTTTTTATTTGCTTAAACTTAATATCAAAATAGAAAACAACTGAGTACAGCCTTTAGTGTGATACATCTAAATAAATAGCCTCTAAGTACCCAAATATAAAATAACTTCTAGTGCTATCTATAATCCTAAAATCAGTGTGCACACAAAACTGAAGCTGGTTAGGGAGACAATGAAGAGACCAATGTCAACTGTACAGGTGTCAAGACAAAAATGACAGAAAGTGTGCATTTGGTGGCAGTTAACTAAGTGTTTAACAACTCTAAAGTATAAAGTAGAGTAGCAGAATGAAAGCCACTGAGGAGGCTTCAGTAGTTTAATTAAATGTGGCCAAACAAGTTAATTATAATGCATTTCAAGAGCTCTGGTTAAGATTAAGAAAATATCTTAAAATGACTGACAAATACTTCTAAATAATTTTGAGCATCCTTTTATCTATTTTCACACCATAAACAAGAACTCAGTCTGTCACAGTCCAGCCACACTTACAGTACACCTACACTCAAACAAGTGTTTGGTAAATGAGAAGCTCTTTAGAGCGCTAAGACAAAAACTGAAACTGGAATAGGATGTGACCCTAGTGTCCTGGGGCCTCATGTATAAACGGTGCATACACACAAAAATGTTGCATAGGAACGTTTCCACGTTCAAATCGCGATGTATAAAACCTAAACTTGGTGTAAAGCCACACACATTTTCACGGTAGCTCCAAAACTGGCATACTCCGCTTGGTTTTGCAAACTGGTGGCACCCAGCGTCAAAGCAGTGCTACTGTTCCAGTGTGGTTTCCCTTTCTTTTTTAAATCCACATCCCTGACGTGACTTTATAAATACGCTGAAATTAACCGCATACTGTTTATTAGTTTAATGCATCTGATTGTAATTAACCTGTAACAACATAATGGTCCACAGAATGGTCAAACTATTCTAAATAGCATAGCTGCTTTAGTGTTGTTACTCTCATTGCACCTTTTTCTCCTTCTTCTTTCAGCTGCTCCCGTTAGGGGTTGCCAAAGCGGTTCATCTATTTCCATATTACTCTCACTGCACCAATCGGAGTATTTATATCACTGTATCTGAGTAGGGAATCACAGCTCTACAGCAGCTGACTGGAAAGAGAATTATCGGTATACAGCATCAAGCACACGCTGCCTCAGCCATGCTGTCTATTGAACTGCTCTCATACGGCAAACACTTCAGAGCCTTTCCTCACGGTTCAGAAACAGTTTCATCCCAAGAACTATAAACACACTCAATCAGTCTATCAAGTGCTCCTTGTAGAACGCTTTGTACTTATAAGTACAATTACCTCACTGTAAACTTGCAATACAGTTATAATATTGCACAACCTGAGCCACTTTATAAAGCGTGTATTTACATATGATGACGATACAATTTTTAAGATGAAATGCAGCAAAATATGTTTATTATATTATACAGATAAAACTTTAACTTCATTTAAATTATCTATATTGCTAATAATTAAATGTGAGGACACGGTGCCGCAGCACTAGCAAGGAGCTGGCACTACATTCACTGATTGTTCCTGCCTCACGCTGTAATCTTGCTGGGGCTGGCGCAACAAGGGAAGGATAGATGGATGGAATAATTAAACATGTTCTACAAAGATATTTCAATGCTCCTTAAAAGTTTTGAAGAATCAGCGTTCTAAGCTTACAGATGGCTTAACTTCTATTGCAGAGCTGATTGTGTGGCGATTGGTTACTTAGAGAAAGAAAAGTAAGGACAGGAATTGGGGGTTTGTACGTTTGAAAGAGACAGTACTGCTGCAATAAATTATTTAATCAAAGGTCGTGCACGATGCAACAAGCATCTTGCGTGAGGCATGAACAATCACTGCGCCACCGCATTCCCATGTTTAATAACATGCTTTAACTCCTATCATCATGACATCAAGTATATATCTCAATATTTTAATTATTCAGAGAGCTGTAATATCATGAATCATGAAGGAAGAGAAAGTCCCTTTAAGAAGCACGTAGTGATGCACACACATAAGGCACATACTGTAGAAGATCAAATACAAAACAAAGCATTTAACGTGCTACTTTAGTTACAATGGTATTTGAGAAACTAGTAAATTAAATGATTTTAAAATGAAGTTTATGATGTTCTACTTTAATGACAAAATAAACTACATGATTAAAGTAGAAATGTAGAGATTAAAGTTGACATTTCGTGCTTTTTTACCCACTCTGTGCCTATTTTTTTTTCTCTGTACCCTAATAAGCTTTCATATGACACTCAGATGGTGGGCTACGACTCGTCTTTTCACGGCAATTTTGATATGACAACTTCTTTTTTATTTCGGGCACTGTGAGACTTTGTGAACTTGAGCTTTCGAGTTTCTCCGATACTCAATGTCACTCGATCAACTTCCTTTTGTTGCTTATACCACTGTTTAAACCAATAAATAGTATTTTTCTTTGCCTCCACTTGGTATTCGCTGAAATTCTTCTATTTCCTCCCATGATTTTGCTATTGCTTTTTCACAGAACGCTGAGCTTAAGGGCTATTTATATTGATTTGCATATTCAAAGAGGTGTAATTCTGGGAGGAGACGGGGCGGGACAGTAGGCGCGTACACGTGCGTTACTTTCCACGCTGACCAGGATTTATGTAGCGGAAGAACGTGGAAGTTGCCGTTCGCACGATTTATGCATCTGGATTTTTTTGTATATACGCACATTATCACTTTTGTCCGTACGCCATGTTATAGTGTGAATTCTTTGCGTTATACATGAGGCCCCTGGTTTTGTGAGCCAGAACCAGCAACCACTTTGCCAACATACAGCCTGAAATATTTAAAGTGCTCTATAAATGTGTACCTTAAAGTTATCTTTATATGATATTCTTTGCATTTATAATTCCTTTTAATGAACTGCAGATATCTTCAAATCACATCCTACCTATGAAAGGTATAAAGTCACTTAAAGATAATTTAGTCATGTGTATGATTACACATTAAAATAATCACAAGGTATCAAGAAAGTCTGCTCCATCACTGGGCAAACCTTTGCTACACTGGAACTGTTGTGGAAAAGAGGATGATGGAAAAATTGGATGCCATCATGAATAAGGAGGCATTGTCTTGGAGCACATTTAGCCACAGGCTTATTCTGCCACAGTGTGCCAGAAAATCCCTCTGGGGTTTTTTCTGCCCACTGCTATCAGGCAATTCAATGCTTCCAGCCAATTTATTGAGTTTAATTATTTATTTATAGATTGATTGACTGGATGTATTATTTGTCCTGTGAGTATGTATTCTTGTTTTGTTTATGTTTCTGCTGCTGTATGCATTTGAATTTCCCAATGGGATTAATAAAGTTTAGCTGATCTAATCTAATATAATTTAATGAAACCCAAGATGGCACAGTGTTGTGGAAGTCTATTGAATCTAAAGTTCTGGGCTGTTTTGTTGTCTGTGTGGAGTCCACATGTTCTCCACATGTCCTCATGGGGCATTCCAATTTCTCCTCCCACATCTTTCTGACAGTTGTTCCTATGTACATGATGAATCAAGGCCTGCTCTATTGTTAGTTCCTGCCTTTCACCTCATGCTGATGGGACAGGCTTCAGTCCCCAGCAACTCTAAACTGGATCAATCAGTTCTAAGAATTTGATGTTATGTAATGATAAATGATAACTGCAGTTTCTGAAATGTGACAACATGATTTCACTCTGCTTAAAAATATTAACATAATATTTATTTTATTATTTTTTAATATTATAAAGAAACTAGGGGGTTACCCCCTACTCACTTTGCTTGCCAACTTCTGTGGCCTGCGCTACACGCCAGTCACTTCGCGTCTCCTGCCACTCGTGTTGTGAAGAGTGGGGCTGAACGCACCCCAAGGAGACATGGTCACTCCTCCGAAACTCCCTCTTAAACGGTGACACAATGGGAAACAAATACAGTTTTTTTTACCTCCTATTGGCTTGATTAGCTGTTGGCTTGCTGCTGCTGCCATGCCAAGTGATCCGCATCTCACGCGGCACTTAGAACATTTAAAAGCCTGTACAGCAGCTGTCTTTGTCATCTACTCTTTTTTTTTTATTTCCAGTCCCAGGCATGGTTAACTCTCTTGCCACAAATTCTTGTCTTGTGGGACATGAGTTCTTGATATTTTTTAGTGTATAATTTAAAAACAGAATAAAAATCTGAAAATCTAACAACATCACATTAAAGTTTGATACATTCTGAAAAGAATGATTCCCAACATATATATGTAGCTTTTAAAATAAGAAAGATTTAAGACATGACAAAAAACTGACATAAAAACATCACATAAATTTGTTGCACTTTTAGGCTTAGGATTTTATATATGTACAATAGATATATAATATAATAGGGGAACTGAAAAAAGACAGAAATGACGTTTAGGTTCACTTGACATTTTAGCATTGTTGACGTTGTAACATTGACAGTACTGCCTTAATTACCTAACATTTATTGATCATTTTGTGTATGTTTCTGGTCATAGTGCACCATTGTAAAAGGCATTATATTATCTATTAATCCATTAATAAATCCAACTTTTAATCTATTTTCAACCATTACGAATCTAGTTTTAGTGGTAGAGAGGGTCTGAATCTATCACGTCAGCACTGAGCACAATTCAGTAGCCAATGCTAGTAGGGATGCTCACTTTCACACCAACATTCATATTGCATAGACTTTCAGAATTATTTATTTTTTCTTTCTGGATCGTCTTGAGGAGCACAGATCATAAATATCATACCTCTGAAATCATGGAACTGTTTGGATTTCAAAGTTGTATTGAATTATTAATCTTTAAGTTTGATACATCTATCTTCTCACTGGTCAGATGGTTTAGTACTTAAAGAATTGAACTGTGAACCATTGGGTGCTGGTTTCATCCATTCCCTTGACTCACATTTTGTCACTGAACATATCTAACAAATAAATTTTAGAAACTGTACTATTGGTTTGGAGGTTGTTGTCGAGAAGTGTGTAATTACACGGTCTGTGTAGAAATTCATAGTTTTTGTAACAGCGCCATCAGTAACAATAACGACAAGAGTGGCGGCGATAACTGTGTGAGGCTACAGAAGGCGAAAATGCATAACAGCTTGAACAGAACACATCATTATGCAAATCTAGTGTACTAGTGCCCACCACAGGATAAAAACTCTGGCGCCAGATTTCAGTTATTCCAAAGTTTGTGACTGAACAGTCCTTTTAAAGATAGAGAACGGAAATCCAAGAGAAATTACTTACTTATTTGTAACAACATACCACGGGAAGACTGAACAGTCTTGCAGTCCTATCCAGCTGATTGGGAGCTTGCGTATGAAGTGAAGCAGATGTTATTAATGAACTCGCAATGGTGAAAGATCAGAGTTGGATTCTGTTGAAATTAGTGTTGTGAGATAGGACCTTTTAATTTCTATATTTTTTACCATGACAGTAAAATGTTGGCTTGCGGTTTTATAAAATATGACCTGATACTCTTTTGCATTTGGGGTGAAATGAAAAACAAAACACATGGGTAAAGTTTTGCATTTGGGTTGAAATGTTATTAAATACAGATTGATAATCTGCAGTGGGCTGACACCCTGCCTGGGGTTTGTTTCCTGCCTTGCGCCCTGTGTTGGCTGGGATTGGCTCCAGCAGACCCTCGTGACCCTGTAGTTAGGATGTAGAGGGTTGGATAATGGATGGATGGATTGATAACATTCTAAAACTGAGGAAGCTAAGGAGGGGCCATTAGTTGGGTTTTGTACTGGACCCTGACATTGATAATGGCTCCTCTATCATTTTTCAGTTGAGTATTTTTTTTTAATTTTTACAAAAGAAATTACTCTTACTCAGTTGCTGAGGTTTGGCAGCAAGAGAAGGAAGAGAGACATGCAGTCCCACAGTCTAAACAGGGCTGGTGAACTAGCTGGGAAAATCAGGAGCATCATGGGCTCACCTGGAAGGATATGTAGGAGATGGAAGGATGCTGAATAAGCTTCATCATCAGAGCCACCTATGATGTTCTTCCCACACCCATGAACCTACATCAATGGATTGGGGAAGATCCATCATGTTCTCTCTGCCAATACCCAACAATGTTAAAGCTGGTAAAGTCTGTCCTGCGGTCGATACACCTGGAGGTATAACCAGATTCTACAACAACTTGCAATTACCCTGGAAGAAAGAAAATCTACCACCAATGCAGTTAGTCCCCGATCGCCGGATTCGCAAACAACATCCCATTTGTAAGAGCAGGACAACCTCCAGTGAAACTGTCCATGAGAAAGCAACCAATCCATCTGGGGACTGCCCGGGACTGGAAGATATAGGTTGATCTGAATCAAAAGGTAATATTTCTGGCAGAAATGATTACATCTAGTTTTAGGCCGAGGCTTGTGGTCAGCCTCACAGAAGTCCTTGTTCATTCTGGAGAAACCCCTTATCAAGAGGGGTAATTTTTGCTAAATCGCCTGTAATTTGACCTCTCCAAATTAGAATCATTGCTGTTATTGAACTATCTGGAGTATAAACACGTTTGGTCTCTTTGTAAAGGTAACATTCTCTAGTTTCACCCTTAGTAGTCAGAATCACTGTAGGTGTGACTGATCAAAAGTTATGCACATTAGAACTCACAGAAAAAATGAATTTTTTTGTTCTCGTCTAAGTTTTTTTGTGAAAATAAAGGCCTCTATAGCTGCAGTAGGTAGGTGGGGACAGAAACACACTATGTACCAACAGAATAACTTGTTGACTACTCACATTTCAAATTTGAAAAGAATACCTGCAAAAATGACATTTTTACACCAGTTTTTATGTGGGCATGTCCAGGTGCTTTTTAGAGGGACCTATGGTTTATCCATTATCCACATTTTGGAACGTGTGGAAAAAGTGTAATAACTTTTGAATGCTTCAACCCACATGTATCAATGAGGGCTCTACTGAAAGCTTACACCTAAAGGAATCTATATCTACACACAGTGTCACTCTATTAGTTATGGAAATTCATATTCCATAATAAAAACAATAAAAAATACACATTTCAATATAAAAATAGGCAAAACAAGTCTTATGGGCTAAAAATATATATATATATATATTATTTTTTACTTTTTTTTAAATAAAATGCACACAAACTATATACATTTTGTTACAAACTTACAATACAGCTCAGCGTTTTTCCACGTGCCACTGATTGTAGCAATCGTTAGCAGGCAGAAAGCACAAGGGCGTGTCACATGTCGCTCTCTGCCATTAGACGTCACCTGGTCCGATTGATCACTTTCACGCCGCGTACATGCATCTATTATTTAATCGAGAGTGTATTTACGTTTATCTGTACTATTTCCATATTTAAAATGCGAAAAAAACTAGGTGAAATCACAATAAACAACCACGCACCAAGTCTGCAGACTGGCACAAATGCCAGCTTCGCGCAGCTCCGATCGGTTTTGTTTACAAGTTGGTATGGCAAGTTACATATCGAAATGCTCAGCTGCTCATTGGCTGTAAGTTTGGAGTGACACTCACAGCGTCCAATCAAACTGGTAGATTCTACCAGGGTTTGGAGTTGTGCGTCATCGTTCAGCTGTCTGTGACACTCGTTGGCTATACGAGGTTCCAGTCACCCCCCAGACCCATCGTAATTGGCCAACTTAGGTGTCAATCAGAAGCTAACACTTCCGTATAACATGCTTTAGCATGGTTATTGCCGACAGAAACAAATTACGTCTGATATGACCAATAGTAATGAAAAAAAAATGTCGGAGCTAGTCTCGAGTTAAAAAACGTTTTCTGGAGTTTTTGTCCCTTTGAGGATCTATCGTGTGTTTTGGACCTAATCGTTTTACTGGATTATATTCCCTGGAGCCTTACGGACAGAATGAGATCAATATTTCTCGGAAATATTGATGTTTGACTTGCAGAGAGCCTTCAAAGGTAGTCAAAGATAGGAAAAGTCAGCTCTTAAAAAGTATTTACTTCTCTGTAAAAAGGGATTTAGTGTCAGTGCTGTGGTTGTTGTGTGTCAAAATGGTTTATATCATCGGAAAGACGAGACTCTGAATTTTCATTTGATGTGTAGTATGTCGAGGTGCATGACAGAGGGGCATGCACACATGGCTGTGATATGATTGTGACGTCGTAAAATCGTCGTTATGTACCGGGACCGGTACGTGTGCATGTTAAGGGGTTGGTGCCACAGGAGGCAGCAGTTGATGAGGCATATGAACGCAGACATACCAGCTGAGGCAGAACAACGTGCCAAAGGATAAGCAAGGGGTAAAAATGGAGGGGAGCACATCAACCAAACACTGATGAAGCAGGGTGCCTATCTGATGATCCCAACAAAGAGATTACCCTATTCCCATTCAAAACATCAAGAAAGTGCTGAATATTGGGAATGTAATATTACGTCTTATGAGCTTGACATCTTTGATTTCCCACTTCCTGCTTCTCTTCCAAGACTGTACTTTCCACCTTACTCTATAATGCATTAGTATTTTCGTTAAGTTGCAAAGTAACCAACAAGCTGTACAGTATTTTATAAAATAATTTAGTTTATGCCATCCTAAGGGACTTTACTATTAGTTTCATGTAATGATGAGTGTAACAATGTGTGTGAACCTATGTGAACCTACCTAACAATGGGAATGAGGAGCCTGTGTTTTTGGTAGTGACAGCTTTCTGTGTGTGGAGCTTTTTTTTCTGCAGAGAAAACAGTAATGTGCCTGAAAGTGTACACATTTTGTGCATACAACTGACATGTGCATTATGCAACATGAGTAACACAAGATATTTATTTTTCCTTTTGTTCCATGGACACTTTAACATCATTAACCATTGTACAGTATTAGTCAGAATTGAGTTCTCTTATAACTTAATATTTTATCTTTCTGTTCTGCATGAAAGCATGAGATAACATTTTTAGACAATCACTATGTATTACATGGGGTAGCTAACATATAAAAAAAAATATTTTTTTGGTGGAATATTCTTTTAAATGCAAGGCTTAGGACTCAGATTCCACTTGCTTAAAGAGCTGAAACATTAGAGTTTCAGGTTCGAAGGCAATACTTTTAACTCAGTACAGTACATGTACTTATACTGTAAAAATATTGGATGTATACTGTACATTTATTGTAATCATTTGTGAAGCATTGTAGACTGGTGCTATTTAAATTAAGGCACATTTGTTGCTTTGTTGCTTTAAACATATAATTAAGTTGACATATAATTGAGGGCGCACTTTATTGCACTTGGAGTTGGTTGACAGATGTACAGTGGAAGGCTGGAATGTGGTGCTGAAGGCAGGAGTGTAAGGCTGACCAATCCCAAACTGCTAGAAGTCCAAGAAAAAAGTTTTTGTAAAATAACCCTTATGTTTACAAAAAACACAAAACATACAAATTAAATACAGTATGTGGAATAAAACTGTTATACATACATACTGAAAACGTGTAGCCAGTGTGAATCAGTCTTGTCATTCACTATGGTACCTTTGGAGCAATTGGTGGTTTTTAAAAATGGATAGAAAGGAGTGAGAAACAAAACAAAACGATTGTCCCAGAATACAGAACAGCTATTTTTAAAATCAAAAACACAAGGTAGGGCTTTCATTTTGGCTTTTTGTGTTCTGCAATACATTTTTACTGTACACAAATTGTCACTGCGGTGGGCTGGCACCCTAACCTGAATTTGTCCCTGCCTTGAGCCCTGTGCTGGCTGGCATTGGCTCCAGCAGACCCCTGTGACCCTGTGTTAGGATAAAGCGGGTTGGAAAATGACTGACTGATTGACTGACTGACAAATTGTCATCTAATTAGTCTGTCCATAAGTTGCAAAAAGTCAAGAAAGCCATTATGTAACATCTTCCAATTTTTTGCTAGTTAACATGAGCTTAGTACTGTTGTGACTTTGTGAGCTGATAAAATTTGGTTTTGTGTCCGTCACGATTCAGAAAGAATTTCAAACTATTAGAGTCAGGAGTGCTAAATTAGCCTGGTAAACTCAATTGGCTGGAGTGTATATAATGCCATTTGTGACAAAATGAAATAAACAAAAAAGTAATTATGAAATAAATAATCACATGAAAAAAGGACAATGATATGTATAAATGAATAATTACATTTGGAAAAACAGCAACAGTGTATGCAAAAGATTAATTAAATAATAAGATCATCTTTAAAGAGACCTTTTGAAATAAATAATAAACTGTTTAGAAATTTGATACTCTAAAAAAGTCCCACTTTAAAATATAAACAGCCTTTAAAAATAAGTCAAATTAAAAGTACATTATTGAAACTAAATTTTAGTCTAGGTACTGCAAAAATACATCTATTACTTATTTACTCCTATGAAACCCTAACAAACATTTCCTGAGGTCTTCATAACACTTACAAAGCATCAGTAAATTATTTGTTCATCTCGGTAATGTGTTTTTCTAACAAAACTTTATTTTGGAGTGGTCTAAGGTGGTTTAACTGAGATGCATTCCTCTTGATATTACATATGGAGGATGCAATTATCTACCTGCTCTACAAGGCTTTTTTTCATCTGGACACTGTGAGGATTATGGGTTTTTTTTTATTTCTCCAGTCCTTTTAATGTCATCTAGCCACCACTGTTAAAGAGTAAGCTCAGTGATATGTAGGTGGATGAGTCTATGGTGTTCTGGATAATGAAGTATCTGTTAGGCAGACCACAGCTTGTAAGACCCAAGGACTGTGTCTCTGATGTTAATGTGAGCAACACTGGAGCACAACAAGGAACAGTCCTGTCTCCTTTTCTCTTCACTCTGCACACCTCAGACTATAAATATAACTCCAGGCCATGTCTCTTGCAGAAATTCTTAGATGATTCTGCACTTATGAGGTGTTTCGATAATGTGGAGGAGAAAAAGGATAGGTGTCATGTGAAGAACTTTTTTTCCTGGTTCAAAGAGAATTGTCTTGCTCTTAACTTCAGCAAAACCAAGGAACTAGTTATAGATTTTCGTCTCACCAAAAAGCCTCTTATGTGCAGTCACTATTCAGGGAGTGGATGTAGAAGGATGTTTGTTTTTGTTTTTTTTTCTTTTTCTTTTATTCTATTATTGTAAAGCACTTTGGCCGCAGCATTACTATGTTGTTTTAAATGTGCTATATAAATAAATTGACATTGACATTGATATTGACATGTAGATGGGTGACACATCAATGACAGGTTGGACTGTTACCGGAACACAGATATAAGAAAGGGCAAAGCAACTTGTGGTTGACCAGCCAGTCGGCAAACTTCAGCCACGTCTTCTGCCGACTGGCAAACCAACTACTACCGTTACTTGGTAGGTAACCACCCAAACAATCAGATTGTGATTCAGCCGTAAGAATGTAGGCTTCCGATCTTCACCCTGTCAAAATGAGCAAACCATCTGCAGTGGTGCAATGTTTGCCTCAGGTGCTGACGTCCAAAGTTCAATCCCCGTAAGGGGATGCAAAAGTGTTTACCCTTGATGAGCGCCAATATCGGCAAAATGCGTGTCGTGTACTCTTTGCATTATTTGGCAGATACTGTGTAACTTATTTATTTATTTTTAAGCATTTAAAGAGCTTCTGTAAAAATCCAATCTAACCCCTGGGGACAAATAAAGAGCTATCTATCTATCTATCTATCTATCTATCTATCTATCTATCTATCTATCTATCTATCTATCTATCTATCTATCTATCTAGTATAAGACCCATGAACTCTTCATATTACCAAATAATTTTACCATCATGTCAATATTGCCACACTGCGCTATCAACTGATGTTTTATAAGTGTTATGAACACTAAAAGAAGCTATTGTTAAGGTCTTGTTATGTAAGAGTAAATAAGTAATAGATGCATTTTTTATTACATAAACTAAAGCGTTACCAAGGCTGATGTAACATTTCATGATAACTAGAATCATTAATATTTAGTGTTATCAAATATTGTGTTCTGTTTTACAGTTAATTTAGATTTAATTTATTCATTGATGTAGTCCAGTTATAAAAAAAAAAACATTGGCTGCATTTTGCTTTGAAATTAACACTAAATTCATACTGTTTTAAGAATCTGAATGAGAGACAAAGCTATGCACTGAATAATGAATGCCACTGTTTCGATAGGTTTCCCTTATATCTCTGTTTAATTGAACCTTTTCACAAGAAATATTAATGCAGATAGATACATAACATACATTGCAAATTACAAATTGTTAAGCTAATTAAAAGAAAAAGTCCTGTTTTGTGGAAAAAGACCCACCCCACATCCTACACCCCTGATCGATTGATTGATTCCAAAGCTTTGGAACTCTGACCGATGCACAGCATGCAATTACACTGTAAGGATGCATGTTACAGAAATTCATATCTCAGACAGTTTACTATATCTTTCCATTTCTCATTAAAATTGAGTTTATTATAGAAAAGTGGCTTATAAAATAAATGTTGGTCATTGCTATGTAACATCGCAAGAATAATTTACACATAGCTGAGTGAGACCCAAGAAAATGAGGCCCAGGTGCACACTGTATTTGTGTGCGATTCTGACTTGAATTGATCAAGAGGAGCACTTAGGGAGGTACAGAGTGTGGGGAGTCATGTACAGTAATCCCTCGCTATATTGCGCTTCGACTTTCGCGGCTTCACTCTATAGCGGATTTTAAATGTAAGCACATCTAAATATATATCACGGATTTTGTGCTGTTTCGCGGCTTTCTGTGGATAATGGGTCTTTTAATTTATGGTACATGTTTCGTCAGTTTGTTTGCCCAGTTGATTTCATACAAGGGAAGCTACTCAATCAGAGCATGTATTACATATTAACTAAAACTCCTCAATGATATAAGATATGCTTCCCGCGCGGTGCTTGATTGTTTGCTTCTCTCTATCTTTCTCACTCTCTCTGCCTGACGGAGGGGGTGTGAGCAGAGGGGCTGTTTGCCTAGAAGATACGGACGCTCCTTTACAAAATGCCGCTTTATCGCAGTACTTCTGCATACTTAAAAGCACGTATTGATTTTTTGATTGTTTGATTTTTCTTAGCGAGCGCTCTCTCTGACATTCTCTGCTCCTGACGGCGCTCCTTTGAAGAGAAGATATGTTTGCATTCTTTTAATTGTGAGAAAGAACTGTCATCTCTGTCTTGTCATGGAGCACAGTTTAAACTTTTGACTAAAGGGTGTTATTTCATGTCTAAAGGGCTCTAATAATGTTAACAGTGTGGGAGAGTTTATAAGGGCTTAAAATATATAAAAATAACTATACAAACATATGGTTTCTACTTCGCGGATTTTCACCTATCGCGGGGGGGTCTGGAACGCAACCCCCGCAATCGAGGAGGGATTACTGTATAGCTTAAGTAGACATAACAGTAAGGCTTCAAGTCCTAATTTTAGTACATACTCACTGCATGGGCTTCCACATTAAAAATATGTGTTCTGAATATTCTGAATAGGGGACAGTGCTCAAGGCTGGGGCAAGATGTTATTACATGTTCACTTTCTATACATTCACAGACATTTTTACAAGTAATAATAAAGTATAGGACATTTGCAATTCCTGGCTCCATGGTGAAATGTACATAATGCCATTGTATGCTGTCTCTGAATGACTGAATGCTGTCCAACAGCATGCATAGATCTTGTCTCACATTATGGCTAACTCACCTACACATAATGCTGCTCTAGCGATGCTTTTCAAGATTGGCCAGGCATTTTCTGTTCCTGTAATAGACAAACTGTTGCAGTCCTTTCATACTTCTAGGTCCGGATCATTAAGGTTCGACAGTATAATTTATGAATAAAGGCTCATCCCTACAAGGTGGTGTTTGAAGGCTGAACTTAGTACACTGCCTTTTGATGTACACAGCTGAATGACAGAGGATCAGAAAGCATCTACTGTATAATTAAGGTTTGAGCTCGGAAGTTTGTTCCTTTCTGGTTACATTTTTATCTTGATTTGTTAAACTGATTTTCCTGTCTCTATCCCATGAAGAAATAATTAAGTGTACATCAAAAATATGCAGAATAAACCCCCAGAAGGATTCCTCGGTATTTTACTGAGTCTGGATTGGACATCAAATTCATTAAAACCTACAGATACTCAGCTTATCATGAATTCTGTTATACTCATATATTCTATTATACTTATCCATCTGACAGAAGTTTATTGGAAATCACAGTCTCAGAGTGTTTGTTTAGGCATATTGCTTTTTTACATTCTACATTGCCTACATTGTTATGCACAAAATTCATTATTATTTTAAAGTACAGTACACCGCTTCTCTGTGGCACCACAGAAGCAACAAAACAGAAAATATAGTATAATATGTATGATACAAATATCAGAAAACTATCAAACTGTGGAGGTTAACAAACATTTGTTTTTAATAAATATAAATAAATATATTTATCTGAGGTTGGCATGGTGGCATAGTGGGTAGCGCTGTTGCCTCGCAGTTAAGAGACCCGGGTTCACTTCCCGGGTCCTCCTTGTGTGGAGTTTGCATGTTCTCCCAGTGTCTGCATGGTTTCCTCCCACAGTCCACAGACATGAAGGTTAGATGCATTGCCAATTCTAAATTGTGCTTGGTGTGTGTGTGCGCCCTGCCCGGGGTTTGTTTCCTGCCTTGAGCCCTGTGTTGGCTGGGATTGGTTCCAGCAAACCAATGTGACCCTGTAGGTAGGATATAGCAGGTTGGATAATGGATGGATGAATATTTATCTGATATAGACGCATTTAATATAGTGCAATTGATTTTTCTGTTTTCATCATCTGCCCTTGACTTGGAAAATTAAGAATCTTTATATAGCACCTTTCAATGATGAACACTGTCCAATCAGTTTCTCTGTGCATAAAAGCACAAATGTTTATTTTTAATATTTTAGAGTGTCATTAAGTGATTTATTCATGGGTTCTCATTGACTCAGACAGTGAATCTGAACTGGCACCCTTAGGAGTTAAATGCCTCCACATTATGTGCTCTGGCAGATTTCTTTCTTTTTGCACTTAGCTGGTAACAAAATGCAACATGTTCATTGGCAAGCTAGTAGAAGCACAGCAGAGCACACTATGTGCCGAAAGGTATGTGGACACCCCTCAAAATTACTGAAATTCAGGTGTTTCTGCAGCATCGATTGTTAACAGGTGCATAAAATCCAGCACACAGCCATGCAATCTGCATTGATAAATGTTGGCAGTAGAATGAGTCCCACTGGAGAGCTCTGTGACTTTAAATGTGGCACAGTCATAGGGTTCTACCTTTACCACAAGTCACTATGTGATATTTTTACTCTGCTAGGTCTGCCACCATTAATAGTGTTATTATTGTGATTTGGAAAGTCTAAGAACAACAACAGCTTAGCCACAAAGCAGTAGACTATGCAATCTCACAGCAGGGCTGCCAAATGCTGAAGTACATAGCACATAAAAAGCAACCATCTTATGTTGCATCATTCAAAACAGGTTTCTAAGCTGCCTCTGGAAGCAACATCAGCACAAGAACTGGACATCGGGAACTTCATGAAATAGGTTTTCATGGCTGAGCAGCTGCACACAAGCCTGAGATCACTATGTGTATTTGTCGGTAGGAGTGGTGTAAAGAATGGAAAGGGATGTCCAACAAGCTCATATAGGTGTAATGGTCAGGTGTCTGCAAACTTTTGGCTATATAGTGTATAATTTTCTTTTCTAATCCATACTGGACAGTAGCAGCCAGCCATTCTGGTTGCTTGAAGGTAGGAAAAAGCCTGCCCTCTAATGGACTCCAATAAAAGTGCCATGTAAGTTAGGCTATCAGGTGGGCGCCAGTGCTGGAATTTATGAGCATCCCTAACTGTGATATATGACACACCACTCCTCTGAATTTAATCTTGACTGAAATGTAGGGCAGTGAATCATTTATTTAGTGGAAAAATATATTGGATAATATGAGGCTATCAGAAGATAAGGTTAAAGTGTACGTGAAATGAAAGCTTTTAGAGAAAAGGTCTATAAATCAGCATACAAACTTGTAAATGGGAAAGCACAGAAAAATATATCAAAATTGTATTTGCATAACATGCACTGGATGATAACTCAAGATTTGAAACAAACTTAGAAAAATTCCCTATAGCCAGATTTTAACTTCAATTGCTATCTCTGTCATCTGGCTTCAGTTTCTGCCTAACAGAGGACCAATAACTCAATTTACCTTCCAACTCTAGGCTCATTGGTGTACTAGCAGTGAACAGCAACTAGAATTCACCAGAATTTGACTTCCAAGCCAAGACACAGAACTTCCAGGGTCATAGGAAGTAAATGATGTCCATAAGGTTATCAGACTCCTAATATCCCTACACCCCTCAGTACTTGTACAAAGACATGCCTGTAAGGTAGCCTTTGGAGTGCCTACTCTCTGTCCCCTAAGACACAATGGTACCAGCCTTCCAACATGCGATATCTTCTGTCACCTCAGATCTGTTTCAGTGATCTTATTCCTCCTCTCCGGCTTTATTCTTTTTTCAGTAGAAGAGTAGAAGCCGGTGTGAAGATTGATGATTTTCAATGCATTGCTGTGAGCAGTGAATTTAATATGTTTTGAGCTTGTATAAATGTTTTATTTCTGATTATTATTATTATTGTTAGAGCGGCATGGTGGCGCAGTGGGTAGCGCTGCTGTTTTGCAGTTAGGAGACCCGGGTTCGCTTCCCGGGTCCTCCCTGCATGGAGTTTGCATGTTCTCCCTGTGTCTGCGTGGGTTTCCTCCCACAGTCCACAGACATGCAGGTTAGGTGCATTGGCGATTATAAATTGTCCCTAGTGTGTGCTAATGCTAATGCCAATGTGTGTGTGTGTTTCCTGCCTTGAACCCTGTGTTGGCTGGGATTGGCTCCAGCAGATCCCGTGATCCTGTAGTTAGGATATAGTGGGTGGGATAATGGATGGATGGATTATTATTATTATTATCACTATTTTAAGTGATCACATTTCCTTATTACTATTGTACATTGCTTGCCTTTATTTCCATTCTTGAGCATTATAAAGTCATGAGGAATTTCTTGGGCTCTGCCCAAAAAAAGGCAGGAAAGATTTTTTTTTTGTTTTGCAGACTTCTAAAAAAGGAGGGCCAAGGCTCCTAGTTAGACATTGTTTAGTTTATCGTAACAATATTATCCTAATTGTAACAATATTATCCTATTATTACAAAAAATGCTCACTCAACCACTGGGCCCTGCTTAGAGCATCACAGTTGCTGATCTGCTTAACCTCTGGACTTTTGAATTACTGCCCTCCATAACAATCCATCTCCAAACATCCCTACCTCCTATAACATCTGAAGAAAATAAGAACCAGAGCACCTCAGCTGACAGCTGCCTTCATCTCTGTTGACTTTGATCTTGGGTCTCCCAACAGACCGACTTGTAGGTTTACTGCCTGTTGAAAGATTCTTTAACACAGCTTAAGTCTATAATTTATGTTTTCATTAATTTTTGTTGTTGTAGTAATTTTGTCTCTGTTGTGGCTTTGAGGCAATACTGTAAATGCGATGTCACTTTACAAGACTTTCCCAGTCATTTTCAATTGTAGACTTTATTCACTTAATCTTAGCAGATCGAAGGCATTTGCAGCACACTTCTGTCACTGTCATTCATGTAGTCTGATATACACAGTGACTCAGTCCAACAAGTCTACAACTTGCCCCAACAAAATCAAACAGATACAGTACAATGCATAAAATGCAACTATGAGGAATACAGAAGATGGGTGTTTTGAACTTGACAAACAGAAGACAGTCTAATTAGTCCAATGTCATTTATTGTTCTGTGAAAGAATGAAAATGAAATTAAATAAAGGCAGAGATGATTTCTGTACTTGCTATGCTTGTAAAGCATTTGTACACTACCAATAGGCAGCATATTATTGGCCATTAGAAAAATGGGCAAGCTCACAATACTTTAGAAATGTGAAACTGTGCCAGAAACCTGTCACACAGTTATCTAATTTGGCATGCCTGAAAATGTCTATTCATGTAATCTCATATCTTCCCATGACAGGATCAGCAAACTCAGTCATCAAGTTTGACATCCCCTCAAACTAGAAGCCATGAAATGTGACATCAACTTATGTGGAAAAAAACATCTAACGGTGCGAGGAGCTGAGGAGCAAGCCCTTGATGACTGGACACCATACCGACCCTCACTAATTAGAAGAGAATGTTCCATCTGTCATTGTCGGCCTCACTGTCTTTCTAAGGACCCTGCTGTGTTGTATCCCAATCATCTCCATCAAAATCTTAAGGGAGAGGTCAATGCCCACTTTATTATCCCTGAATGTATGTTTTAATTAAAAAAAATCATAACATTATTTGCATTGCTAAATATTTTGATATTTTATTGCAGTTTTTTTTTATTGATTCATAAGCTGTTTATCCTAAAGCAACATTTTCCAGTTCAGGGTTTCAAAGAACCTGCATCTGTCTAAACACTATCAGGCGCAGGAAAGCACACTCCTTTATGTCAGAGCACATTCTGTCTCACATACTCACACACACACACTGACTCACTAGCAAATATATCTCTTGGATTTCTTGAATATTTTAATTTAACTAAACTTGAAGAAAGAAATTGAGAGAAAAAGTGAGAAAGAAGAATCCAGATTGATTGTAGATGAAGTGAGCAGTAAGGGGCTCACAGACTCATAAAGATGTCAACCATCAGACTACCAAAGACAATTGCAACCATTAAGCACAAAGAAAAAAAGAAATTGCTAGTTGGTTTAGGTATGCATCATAAGCAAATTATAGTTTGCATTTTATAAAGCGTATCTGAAGTGTTTTTAAAATGATATACAGTAAAACAGCAAATAATAACAATAAAATTTGTATTATTTTGTTGATTACTTATTAATGTTACAAGTAGAATAAATTGTTTATGGACTGTTAATAGCTGCTTAAAAGCAGATGTCTAAAATAAAGTGTGGCCATTAGAAGTTTTCTGAAAATCTACAACAGCACTTGAATCTTATGAATGTTAGTTTGCGAAATGTAATTGATTGGCAGATTTCCTCCTTCTTCATGATGCTGGACTTAGTTATTTTTTGCATGCACTATTTAAATCAGTAAAAAGAGCCTCCTTCTACTTTCTTTAAGTAATGAGAGACACCCTAAAATATCAGTGTTTCTCCACACATCTCTTTTCTCTTTTTTTTTGTTCTGTTCCACACATTCTCCATATTGTGCTTAATTTATTTCTGGTTTCCATTTATTATTGAAAAAATTGGAGGATTAGCCAAGGTTAGTAGTTGAGGATAGGGACAATGATGGTAAGCCAGCTAGTAGCCTGCACATGTACCGCCTACACATTTTCTCGAGCATATCGTACAAGCAATTTTCTAATTTTCTTTTTTCCTGAAAACATTTCCATTACAGGCCTAATCGTAATAGAACATTATGCTCAAAGACACCTAATCTGTGCTTATTCACTTCAGTCCACTTGCCTCCAGTAAGAATGAAGTACAGCGTGTACATGAGAACATGAAATTCAGTAATCTAGGATAATATGCCAGTACTCAAGGTACCCATCAAAGCATCAGGTTTCTCCTTTGACTTTTCTTATTTCTAGCAATTGGTACAGTTCTTAATGCTGTCACTTCATAAATTCAGAGATTTGTGTGCAAAATCCCATCTCTGTAAAATGTATATAGCTGTTCTAAAAATGTGTGTACAGTGCTAACTTGAGTTTCTAAATTTGTCCAGTATGTTTATGTGAGGGTGTACATATCCTGCCATGAACTGCTATCCTGTCTAGTGTTTGTTGTTATTAATATTATTTATTTAGCAGACACCTTTATCCAAGGTGACTTAAAAAACAAACCATAAAACATACAAGCATGATTAGAAGATACAAGCATGCAAAACAACAGAGCAGAAGATATAAAAATGAGCAAAAAGGAGTAATTTGACTACTATATAATTGTATCTGCAACTAGACAAACACAAAAATCAATATCTTAAACTCTTTGACAGTACAGTAACATCCATCCTGTATAACAGAAGCTTAGCAGTTCCAAAACATTTAATCAAAAGATGTGTTTTCAAAAGACATCTAAACATGAGTAACAGCTAAAAGGAGATTATTCCACAGCTTTAGAGCAACAATAGAGAAGCATTGTACAGTCTTTGCACATCTGGCAAGAGGAGGAATGGTCAGCAAACAGGCAAATGCTGAACAGAGACTTCTTGAAGAGACATATTGAGAGACCAAATACCTGTGATACTGAGGAACAGAACCATTCAGAGAACCATAGGTCAAGACAACAGTTTTGAACTGGATCCTTGCCACAACAGGAAGCCGGATGAAGAGTCTGAAGAAGATGAATAATAGGAGTGAAATGAGGAAGAGAGAAGACCAGCCAAGCAGCTGCATTTAGGAAATGCTGAAGAGGTCAGGTGACAGTTGAAGGAAGTCCCACCAAGAACTGTTCCAGCAAAGAGAGAGAGAACCATTGCCAGAAGAAGGGGTTGTATGGCATAATTAGTGAGAGAGGGTCAAATTCCCTTAATACTAAGAAGAAAGAAACATTATGAAAAAATATATTTGATGAATAAAAATGAGGAATCTAGAGTCTTGCTGAGATTCCTGACTGTGACAGATGGTAAAAGGGTGTCATTTTCAAGAGCAATGCTTAGAGACTAATCTAAGGATAGTGAATCTGAAGGCAAACATAGGATACTGGACTTTGAAAGGTTAAGTTTTAGGTGATGAGTATTTGCCCATAATGAGATAACAGAGAGACAGCTGGAGATCTGGGCTGAAACCTTTGGGTTCTAAGTGAGAAATGATAGGAAAATCTGTGCATTATCAGGCTACTGGTAGCTCGCAAGCCTTTTCCAAGTAGCTCGCCAAAAGGTTAATGAATCCTACTTAAATTTGAAAACTTGATTAGTCAAATTAGGGGTAGGTGATCTTTCCAAAAAATCATATCAGGATCCTTTTAACACAAAATCACGATCCACAATCTGAATTGCAATCTGTCTTTTCAATGTGGCATACACTCAAACTTATCAAGACCTAAGTAACTCTTTATTTTAAATATCAAACAAAGTTGAATTCAATTGTTCTCTTGTTAGTTAGCTAAGCGGGGGTAAGGAACATTCCCCAAAGCTAGAGAGTGAGTGACGAAGCTCTGAAAATGTCTGCTTTGTTTGGGTCTCCATACCATTGTGAGTCTGCCTTTTCTGACATGAATGTCATGAAACCAAATTTCAGAATAAGACTGACAGATGAACATTTAAATGACTCCATAAGAGTGAACCTAAGTGGCTACACTCCACCACACACCTCTCTTGTTGACTCCATGCAGTGCCAGTCATCTCACTAACTAAAAACACATCACAAATGCAACTGGACATGTGAATACTCTTGTGAAGTGAAACAGTGACATGTAACAAAATGACAAATGAATAAGCAATATTGTGTATTTGTAATTGTATTGTTTTGTTTTGACAGCATTCATGTTTTAATTCAATAGTGTGAGATACACTAGTAAATGCATACAGACATACAAAATGCACTTACAGGTGAACTAAATATTTTTTGTGATTTTTTATTGTAAAATGTGAGTTGTGCACAGCAATATTTTGTAAATTCTCAGGCAAAACAAGCTTATTCAGTTTATTTGGGTTGAAATAAGATATGAAAATAAATGTTAGAAAACATGAGTAGCTCTTGGCCATTTTCATTTTGTAAAAATAGCTCTCAGGGGAAAAAAGGTTAGAGACCCCTGGTGTAGAGATTGCAGGAGAAACCATGAGAAGAAATAACATTGTTTAAAAAACAAATGCAGAGAGAAGAGAGAATTTGGCCAAACACTGATCCTTGAGGCACACCTGTGAAGAGTTTCTTTGCTTAAAATAAGGAGACATAAAAGGATCAGTCAGGAAGGTAGGAATTGAAACAATCCAAAGCAGAACCCCACATTCAGAGTTTATCGAAGGAAGAGATAAGCAAGGAGGGGTTAACAGTATTAAAAGCTGATGAAAGATCAAGAAGAATAAGGACAGAGGAGGGAGAAGCAGTTCAAGCAGATCTATAAGCATTTGCAAGTAAAAGCAGTGCAGTCTCTGTAACGAGACCCTTGCAGAATCCAGATTGATTAGGATATAGTAGATTGTTGTCAGAGACATAAGAGAAGTGCTGTTTGTTGACTATGCATTCTAGAGTCTTGGACAGGAATGGCAGAAGGGCGACAGGATGATAATTTTCAATGTCAGATGGGTTGAGAGGGTTTTGTTAGAATAAGGGTTACACGAGACTTCTTGAAATCAATAGGGAAGATACCAGAGGTCAGTGACACATTAAAAAGAGAAGAGATGAAGAAGGTCAATGATGGATAGATGGAGTAAAAAAGATGTAAAGGAACAGAGTCCAGTGTACAGGTGTTGGGTTTATGGTTACAGAGTAAGTCAGAAATGTCAGTGTCATTTACAGAGGAGAAGAAAGATAGAGAGGAACAACACAGAGATCAGTCAGAGGATGTTTTAGAAGCCATTAACTGTTTTTGGAAATTAGTGGCTTTGGAAATGCTCTTGACTTATGTCCATTTCTGTCTGCATAAGCTTCAGTCCAAGCACATATAAAGGAAAATGTGGAGTGACACAAGAATTCATTCTTTAATTACTTTCGCTGAATATAATTCATGGCATTTACTTTTCAGTTTTGAAAATTCTTTTTAGTCATTTTTATAAACACTATTTCAGTCATATTATCTTTCATATTGAAATGTGCTATCAGTGGCCCATAAGCAAAGGAAGATTCTTGATTACAGGTTCTGTGAAAATGGTTGCATTATTATGAATAAGTAAAAGAGATCTGAAAATGGAAAACTAAATTATGGGTAGCTCCTGAAAAAGTCTCATCAGTGCTGAAAAAAGCCAAATCCATGGATCCTCAAGATACAAAAATACTCATGTTGGGTAAACATACAGTATGTGTACATGGATATGTGTTCATATATACAGTAATTGTTTGACTATCACAATACAAATAATTTTATTTTATAAAAAGATAAATAAGAAGACATTTTATACTGTAGATCATTTTATAGTAAGCTCTATTATTATAATCTATCCATCCATCTATTTTCTTAACCCACTTATCAATGGCAGGGTCATGGAGAAGCTGGAGCCAACTATGCAAGCATATGCACACACACACACACACACATATCAGAGGCCAGTTCACCCACCTGCATGTCTTTGGATAGTGGAAGGAAATTGAAGCACCAAGAAGAAGCTCAGAGGACATGGGGAGAACAAAACAAAATCCACCTGGAACTTAAACATCTGTCACTATTACTGTATGAATTTCCTCTTCCACAGTAAGGACTATCACAATCACCTGGGGCCTCATGTATAAACGGTGCGTACGCACAGACATGTTGCGTAAGAACTTTTCCACATTCAAATCGCGATGTATAAAACCTACACTTGGTGTAAAGCCATGCACTTTTCCACGGTACCTCATGCCTTGTCGTACGCAAGTTCTCCGCTCGGTTTTGCAGACTGGCGGCACCCAGCGTCAAAGCAGTGCTACTGTTCCTGTGTGATTACTCCTTATTTTCATGATGTGGCTTTATAAATACACCGAAACTAACTGCATATTGTTTATTAGTGTAACACATCTGATTGTAATTAACTTGTAACAATATAATGGTCCAGGGAACAGCCATAGTATTCCAAATACCATAACTGCTTTAGCGTTGTTACTCTCACTGCACCTTCCTCTTTTTACTTTTCTTCTTCTTCTTTCAGCTCCTCCCATTAGGAGTTGCCACAGCTGATCATCTTTTTCCATATTACTCTCACTGCACGACTCGGAGTATTTATATCACTGTATCTGAGTATGAATCACAGCAGCAACTGATCGGAAAGAGAATTATCGGTATACAGCTTCATGGACACGCTGTCTCAGCCACTGCAAAACATTTTAAAGCAATTCCTGTACGGACCTCGCGGTTCAGAAACAGTCTCATCCCAAGAACTTTAAATGCACTCAATCAATTGCACCTTGTCGAACTGTTTGTACTTATAAATACAATCACCCCACTGTTAACTTGCACTAATTATAATATTGCACAACCTGAGCCACTTTATAAAGCGCGTATTTACATATGATGACGATATCATTTTTAAGATGAAATGCAGCAAAATATGTTTATTAAATTATACAGATAGAACTTTAACTTCATTTAAATAATCTATATTCTTCACTGGGAGTGTCGTTAAGGATAGAATAATTAAACATGTACTACGAAGATATTTCAATGTTCTTTACACGTTTTGAAGAATCGGCGCTAAGCTTACAGATGGCTTAACGTTTATTACAGAGCTGATTGTATGGCGATCGGTTACTTGGGGAAAGAAAAGCACTGACTGCAGTGACGGCTACGCCAATATATATTGAATATAAATCAGAAAGAGAAAATAACAACACAGCTAAAAATGCAGCGACAAATTTCGGCAAAAGTTAAATGCTTGTGTCATGAGCACGAGGCGGCTAAGCAGTGTCTGCAACGGACGAGGCCATCCACCGTGCATAAGCTACCTTACTGACGGGCGGGCGAAGGAGCCACCGATTCTTCCTCTGCCCAGTGCCACCACAAGCCTAGAGCCGCCCCTGAGTACTGCTGCAATAAATTATTTCATCGAAGTGAAACACATGTTTAATAACGTGCTTTAACTCCTATCATCATGAAAATGATATCACGTATACATCTCAGTGTTTGAGTTATTCAGAGAGCTGTAATATCACGAATGTCATGGATTCTGTGTCCAGTTGAAGGAAGAGAGCCGGTTTAAGAAGCAAGTAGTGATTCCCACACATAGGCACATAGAAGATCAAATACAAAACAAAGCATTTAACGTGCTACTTTAATTACGATGTGATTTGAGAAACTGGTTAATTAAACGATTTTAAGATGAAGTTTATGATGTTCTACTTTAATGACAAAATAAACTACGTGATTAAAGTGGAAATGTCGAGATTGAAGTTGACATTTCGTGCTTTTTCCCCACCGTGTGCCTTTTTCTCTGTACCCTAATAAGCTTTCATATGACACTCAGACAGTGGGCTACAACTCGGCTTTTCACGGCGACTTTGATATGTAACTTCTTTTTTATTTCCGGCACTGTGCGATTTTGTGAATGTGAGCTTTCAACTTTCTCCAACACGCTAAGTCACTCGATCAACTTCCTTTTGTTGATTATACCACGGTTTATTTGAACAAATAGTATGTTTTTCCTTTGCCTCCACTTGGTATTCGCTGAAATTCTTATATTTTCCCCCGTGCTTTTCCTATTGTCTTTTCACAGAAGGCTGCGCTTAAGGGCGATTTATATTGATTTGCATATTCAAAGAGGCATAATTCTGGGAGGAGTAGGGGCGTTACATAAAGCGCGTGCACGAGCGTTAGTTTTCACGCTGATCGGGATTTATGTAGCGGAAGAACGTGGAAGTTGGAGTATGCACAGATTCCTGCATCTGAATTTTTCTGTGCGTAAGCACATTTCAGCTTTTGTGCTTACGCCATGTTATAGTGCGAGTTCTATGCACAGCGTTATACATGAGGCCCCTGGTAGTTTATATTGCTGCTGGTAAGCAATTTTTTTGCTGTACCACTGAAATTCACAATTTATTTAACAACTTTATTGTCATAGAGAATTTTAGACTATTAGCAAAAGTGTTCTGATCTTTAGTGTGATTTGTGATTTTAAAAAGATGCATACTCAAGATGTAGTGTGAAAACAATCAGACTGAATATAAAGAAACTCTTGGAGTCCCAGTCCAAGAATCCTGCTTAATCTCTTTTTTTGTTCTTCAGTTTTAATCCAATTGACCAAATTGATTTTTTGCATTTTGGAGGTCACTTTGAGCTTAACCTTGATATCCAGTAAGTACTATCTCAATCAATTGCACTCTTATTGTGTTATTATGGGGATGATATGGTACTTTGTAATGTTGCACCTCTACAGATTTGGGTTGAATTCCCAGGCCTGTTTCAATCTGCAAAGAGTTAGAAAACAACATTCAGGTGTGTTCAGAAACTAAGTCAACTGATATGAAAGCTGGAGCATTTCACATTTTTTATTTACTTCATCCAAGAGTCAGTAATCATATTTTGGTTTATTAAATATTTTTGTAACAATGAATCACATTCAAAATTAATAGTGATAATAGAATGCAAGTGCATGTGTTAGCAGACTACTGTACATTAAATATGTGGTTTTTAACAGTACTTTAAAAGTGGAGTTAAAAACAGAAATAGGCTTCTGGTGACTCAGTAGCTTTTAAAGACAGCAGTGATTCAAGTGATGTGAAAATGGCATTGATTGATGCATGTAAGTGGTGGAGGGTCAGTGTCTAACTGTTGTTCAATTTCCTTAAGCATAACATTTTTGAAAAAAAATAAAGTAGTAACCAATAATTAATAAGTGAAAAATAACTATTAAAACAAAATGACCAACGTTAGCATAAAACCACTTACTCTATGAAAGCAGAAAAACAACTGAAATATGTTCCTCATCTAGCTATTAGTATTAGTTAAAAAACAGTAATTTGTTAAGATTATATAAATAAGTAAGAACTTGGAAATAACATTTATTATATAATGAAAGGTGACAATTATCTTAAAAGATTTTAAAATAAAATATAAACCAAGCTCAGTCTGTTGAACTGTTGAATCAACACAAAGCAAATTGTAATCCTGCCCTGTCCTTGTTATTAGCCAGCATGGTCTTCCAATAATAAAAATAATAATAATTAATAATAATAATACATTTTAATATTCATTTATTATGCTGTCTGTGGATCAGCTGCAATTCCCTTTCACACCCCATGCTATTTTTATATCAGTTAGGACAGCTACAGCTTTCCTCTATAATTAGTTAGTTCAAACAACATTTAGCTGTAAATTGATATCATCAGCTCTTTATAATAATAATCTGCAGATAACATTTGCTGAATCAATTCAATCTTATATACATTTACATAAGTGTTTTCCCTGCCAGTTATTTCCACTTCTATGGTGAACTTACCTAACGCAGCAGGAGAGGGGCATTGCTGTGTGAGCTGTTTGTGTGTGCACGTTACCCCTGGTGTCTGACTCACTTGCATTGGGCATTGTGACTTTCAGATGAGTAAAAGAGGAAAACATGCAAAATATGCAATTTAGCCAACCTCTTTCAAGGTAAAATTGAAACAGTAAACTCATTTTTAGTTGATGATGCACAAAAGGTTTCTCTGTTTTAAGACAGGAAAGTTAGCAAGTTTGCCACTGCTTTTCAAAAGGAGATTTGGAATATCAAAACTTTGTACAGTGTGGTCTGTTCAACAAAACTGGCCCAGGTAGGCCAAGTTGTTTCATATGGACATACCTAAAAATGCATAGATTCATTTTCGTAGTGGGTACTATTGCTAGAATTTTAATGGAACTCAGCTTAATGTAAGACCTTTTAACAGGTGCTCACCATCTTCTTTAGGTGCAAACTGAAGTCTGTCCGTACAGACTGAAATATATCCTGGCACGGCACCTTCTCAGCTCAGGACCACAAAACACTACAGGGGCGGAGATGTCAGCGCAAAATATTGCTAATAAATAATTCCCTTCTGTTCAAGGCATTTATAATATTTTCTGCCTTAGAAATTCAAGCAATGTTTAAGCAGCAACATGAACACATTGCATAATTCATGTTTAGTTTATCCCCTTTAACCTTTTAAAGTAAATGTCCTTCTCTTTAATTTGCATACTTTCAGCAATATGCTCTTGTATATTTATATCTATAAAAGCTTTGTCTGAAATAAAATCGTTAGTACATCTGTGATTACATGGCAAGGAAACATCTTGCTTGGTGTGCTCCAGGGGAATCTTTGTTAAATAAATTTCTAACATACTTGTTGTAGTACTGAGAGCCTTTATATTTGATCGATGAAGTGAACCAGGGATCAAGGGGAATTTGGGATCAAGTCTTTTTCCCCATAACAATATATAATTTCACACTGTGTTTAAAGCATGGTTTTGTATTTATTGCCTGTTGATTATATTTTGCAACTGTCACTCTGTTGGAGACATGAGAGTAAGAATCGTATTGCACACATGACAATAACCCTGAACTTGTTCATTTTTTCCATAATGTACCTTTCATGGATGTGCTAATCACTTAAGAAATCAATCAAGTACAATAACACATGCAAAACATAAAATAAACAATGCATTTAAAATGACCAAAAAATAAAAAGCACAATAAGCACAGTGTAGCACAACCAAACTATAGATAAGCGAAGACAGGTCTGCGTAAAGGCAAAAGTTAAGAAAACAAACAGGCTGATTTTTTTTTTTTTTGCTCCGTCTACCTACTGTACAAATGTCTGCCTTAAACATACATTACCAGACAAGTCCCAGTTGCTCTGGCTACAGAGGTTAGTACTGTGTGGCATGATGATGGAAGGGCCTGCAAATGAACTGAAGGGACAGCAAATACCTACATTCTTGGAGACAAAGAACAAAAGTTAAATAGATTTACATGGAAAATTTGAAAAAAAAACCAAATATATTGGTAAGACATTACATGTAAAACCAAGCAATACAAGGATCAGGTCATTCAAACTATTTCCCGCTACTTCACTTTATTGTAGTCAAGTCTGAGCTTTTTCATTGGTTTTGCTGTTGTTAGCACATTGTCCACATAGATGTACACAATCTCCATGTACAATATTAGCTTAACCCCCAGGCCTGTTAATGAGAGCTGCTCTGAATGTGTAATGTGGCTGTGTAACCAAATTCAAAGTCACTAAAGTCATTGACTCAGCTTGCAAAGGTTGAACTGCCTTCAGACACATATTTTAGCACCTTCATGTAATTTTTTCAGCATATCAAATCTAGGGAAGTTTATCTACCTTAGCATGGGGAAGCCCTCTATTTGGGTGTGTGAAAAGATTTTAAAAAATATATTCACTGTGAATATTTTAGAGGTGTAGTATTGTGTCTCACAGCTCTTAGACTCTGGATCCATTCACAACTAGAGTACTATGTGTCTTTATTTACCCATGACAGATTTTTCCAGTTTCTCAGTTGTTATCCCACATACTTACAGTTATATTAACTGGTGATACTGAACCTGCCTATGAGAGTGAGGGTGATCGTGGTTACAATGGACTGGCATCCCAATATATTACACCCAATCCAGGTTTGCTTCATGTGTGAAGTTTCAGGGCCTTTTAACTAGATACAGATGCAGGGAGATCAGAAAATAGTGTAGGTGTGATAATTTCAGAAACCACGATTCTAATATGTTCCATCTATCCATCTTTTTGTTCTTTTTTTCAGCTTAATTGATATTCTAGCAGGATGCAATTCATACCATGGCATTTAGTGAGCCTCACCCCAGACAATGTTAAGAGCTTGGTAGAGACATGATAACAAAAATTACATGGCCGATGTACAGTAAATTCATATCATGTCATTTTCTAATCGGCTTAATCCAAACCAGGGCCGTCATTGGGGAGTGGACTAAAGACTATCCCTGGACACACCCTGGACAGGGCGCCAGTCCATAAAGGGGCAAGCACACAAATGCAGCAAATTTACCGCTACAAACATTAGGGTCAATTTAGTTTGCCAACTCACTTAAACAGCATGTCTTTTAAATAGTGGAAGCAAACTGGAGCACACAGGGAGGACATGAAAACACTATGAAGGGAGGACCCGGGGCATGAACTCCCAATGTAAATGTTGGGAAATTTACGGTCTGTAATATTTTAAAAGTAATATGCATTACATAAATATGTAGAAGTGTTGCCTTTTTCTCAAAGATATTGCCTGTGTCAGTCGGTGTAACACTGTGCACATGCGTAAGCTGACCATCTGGTGACAGCTAATGAGGAAGAGGTTACGCATGTGTGTAGTGTGCAATCAAGTGATAAGAACTGAACAGATGTTATAAATATATATTTTAATTTGCAAGGGCTAAGGGGTAAATTTAATCCACCCAGTTTAGGGTTACAGGGAGCCAGTGATTGACACCACTACCTGGAGTACATTAGAACATTACAACAATTTAGACAAGGGCAGGCCACTCAGGCCAATAAAGCTAATCAATCCTATTCACTTAATTCTACTAAAATAACATCAAGTCGAGTTTTGAAAGTCCCTAAAGTCCTACTGTCTACCATGCTACTTGGTAGCTTATTCCAAGTATCTATGTCTGCGTAAAGAAAAATTTCCTAATGTTTGTGCAAAATTCCAAATGTGCCCCCGTGTTCTTGATGAACTCATTTTAAAATAACAGTCTTGATTCACGGCACTAATTCCCTTTATAATTTTAAACACTTCAATCATGTCACCTCCTTATTTTCTTTTGCTTAACCTGAAAAGGCTCAGCTCTTTTAATCTTTCTTCACAATTCATGCCCTGTAGCCTGGGAATGAGCCCAGTTGCTCTTCTCTGGACGTCCCGTACTACCATGTCCTTTTTGTAACCTGCAGACCAAAACTGCACAGTACTCAAGATGAGGCCTCGCCAATGCATTATAAAGGTTGGACTAATACTCTACACACTGTGGTATTTAACCTAACATTCTGTTTGCTTTCTTATTGGCCTCTGAACAATGTCTGGAAGTTGATAGCTTAGAGTCCACTATGACTCCTAAATCCTTCTCATAAGGTGTACGCACAATTTTCCAACCGCCCATTGTGTATTCAAATCTAACATTTTTACTTCCTATGTGTAATACTTTACATTTACTGACATTAAATTTCATCTGCCTCAAATCTGCCCAAGCCTGTATGCTGTCCAAGTCCATCTGTAATGATGATTCCAGATTATCTGCCAATCCACTTATCTTGGTATCATCTGCAAACTTAACCAGCTTGTTATTTATATTTATATCCAAGTCATTTATATGTATATTAAAAATAGCAGCAGCCCTAGCACTAACCCCTGTGTAAGGCAGATAACAGATGTGGTGGCTCAATTGCACCTTCAAGCAGAAAAGAGTGTTCTATGTACAGTTCAGTAACAGAAACCTATAAATAAAATTTTGGTTTAGTTTTCATCCAGTTTTTTGCTATAGATATATTGAAAAAGTGCAATCAATTGGCACTGTTGTTCATACCGCAAATCTTTGGGGCTAAAGTGTTGAAAGAAACAAAGGAATGGATGTTATTTACTTCAACGCACATGAAGAAATAAACGTATTTATAAAACACAGGAAAATTATCAAATTTGGATGTGTTTCTGGTCAGTTTCATGGAGGTTCATATACTGTATGGTCTTAGGATTCATTAAATACTGGCGAGTGAAATTTTTTCATATCATTTTTCATATTAAAAAACAAAGTAACACACCATACACAATACGATACAATTTATTTCTGTATAGCCCAAAATCATAAAAAAAGTGTCGCAATGGGCTTTAACAGGCCCTGCCTCTTGACACCTCCTCAGCTGTGACTCTCTAAGAAGACAAGGAAAAATCTGAAGATAAAATGGAAGAAACCTTGGGAAAGGCAGTTCAAAGAGAGACCCCTTTCCAAGTAGGTTGGGCGTGCAGTGGGTGTCAAAAAGAAGGGGGTCAATACAATACACAAAACAGAACAAATCCTCAATACAGTATAAAAATAAAAATGTTACAAGTACGGAGTAGAATTTAACAGTAGATGATATCACATAATATGATTTGGATTTGTTTAGAACACATTACATTTTAAAATAAGTAACTACATAACAAAATAATGAGAAATATATGTAAGTTAATTTTAAAATTAATGTTTGTCAATATTGGTAGGGAAGATACCTCAGTTTCTAAGGTCTAAGTAAGTTTTATTTGAAGAAATTCATTTTGCTTTGTCTCTCAATTTCCATTTTTCTGGTTATTATATTCTTTTCCGTAACATTTTTAAACATGGCTTTCTTTTTTGTACTATTCCTCAGATAACATTACGCCTTTTTAGAGAGCAGAAGGCTTCATTCATCTTTGATGATCAGCAGTGTGTTATACTCCGTTGTTTGCCCAGTGCTGGCCCAGTAGATCAGTGCAGACTGGGCCGGCAGTAGTGTCAGCCTATTCCCCTGTGGAGCTAATGGAGTTGGTAGTCATATTCTGCCAGACAGGCCCTGTTGGCAGGTTAACAGTTTCTAAAATATCGTCTGGTGTGCTTGTGTTGGCAGCATGCTCTTGTTTAATGTTAACAGCACCAGACAGATTGTTATGGTTGAGTTGTTTTACAGAACCAAATATAGCAAGTATAGCTTCATGTTTTCTTTTTGTCATTGTCATTGTTTTAAAAAAACATAAAGATAAGACAGTGTAAATGTTGCACATGAGTTTCTGCCTTTCTCTGATCAAAAACTCTTGACCGAGATTGTATGCCTTTCATCAGAGAATCTTTAAAGCAAGTGCATGCCAGTTTATAATGGGGCTGTCACTAAATTAGGTTTGATAGTCAAAGCAAATATTGGATAGTGTAACTAAAATGGAAATGTCACCTACAATGAAAAATATAGTGAGTTTTGAATTTATTCTTAAGTCTAACTTTATAGTAAATTAAAATATTGAAAACTGACCATTTAAAATAACAGACACTTTTCAAACAAATGACCCCTTCAAGGAAGCTCAGAGCTTCATTCAAGCCTCCCCTATATTTCACACCAAGGATGTGAGCTAAACATATCCAGTAACATTCACTTTAATGAAACACCAGGCAAGTGTATGAAATATTGCATTGTTAAAAATTAAATTAAACTTAAGGCAACACATTTACTTGTAATAAAAAACAGTACTGCAAAAAAGGTACTTGATTTGCATTCAGGTGATGAATGTCTAAACTGAACATTTAGGGCCAGTTTCCATTCACAGGTCATAAGATTACTACATAGCCAATCATAATAACAAATATTAACTCATAAAAATACTGTTAACTGTATACTGTATATTAGCACAGTAAATATAATAAAGTTAGTGAAAAGATTCTGTTAGTGCAGTTCTGCAGATACATCTGGAGATAAATGTAATGTTGAGAAGGTTAAAAGACAGATGTGAAAATTGGAGGAACATAACTAGTGTTACAGAGATAATGAACGGGTCTTGTTATTTCTGGTAAACTAGTGAGAGCAACTGTGGAGGATTTAGTCCAAGACCAAGAAAAGAGGGGATGATCCAGTGGGTTATAAGCCCAATTATTTTTGTAAACAGTCTTGATTTCTAAAACTAAAAAAAGAGGAAGAAGAAAGGGTTTGTGTTATTTATTTATTTATTTATTTGTATATTTATTTATGCATTTTTGTAAATATTTGTTTCTAAGAGTCATAAGGAGTGTAGGTATTTTGTTGATGGCCCTTCTCTTTGTTTTGTGTATATACAGTATATACTGCATAAATTATATATTTTTTAACTATCACCGTAAATAAAAAAAACACTGCATTTTATTTTTTTCACTTTCACGACTATGAGTCTGTGTCTCATTCTTTTAACCACTAAGGGCGCGTTTATACTTCACGCTCCGAATGTGTACAAGCACGGATCATGGCTGCCACGCGTTCCCAGCATTCTGAGCATGTTCTCAGAAATTAATGAAACGTGTGCGTGAGTTGAAGTACCAGCAAAAAGTTAGGGGCGTAGTGTGATAAAAGATAGACTGTGACGTCAGAGTCTCTGTTTACGATCTACACATGACAGAAAGCTGCTATGCGGATCCTCCGGGATCAATGTGCGTGCTTCGATGTTTGATGAATGGTTCGATGTGGTGAAGCAAAATGTCGACATACAGATGCATTTGTGATGCTTTTATATTCAAGTGTCGCATATTCCCCAACGTAATGACACGATACATTTTAAAAGTCTCACATACCATCTTCTGTGCTGTTTTTTTTTTTTTTGTTTTGCACCTTCACAACAGCATCAGAATGTACGGCAACGTATTTGAGCCACACAGAAAAAATTAAGGGCATGGTGAAAAGGTCTATTTTGTGATTAAAATGGAAAAGAATTTAAAGAATTTAATGGATGTTTCAGGCAATTCACAACACCGTGAAGCCGAAATTTGTCTCACCGCAATGATATTTTACACTGCCACCTGGTGGAATCTTCCAGATTTACGTAAAGTATGTGCAAGTATAAACAGTAAAACACATAGCAGTAGCGTCCACTGGAGCATGTGTTGTGTTGCGTGAAGTATAAACCTGGACTAACGCTCACAATAGCGTTACCACACTACTAGCATGCATACTTATCCTGCTCAAAAGGAAGAATCTCAACTCAGTTTCTATAATTCAGTGGGTATGCAACGTTCTATAGTATCTCAAAATTCCAAAAAATCTAATTCTCTCTAAGAGGAAATGTCCATAACTTTCTTCAAACATGTGAAGAATTAGTTAATAAAATTCTGGAATCAGCATGCCTGTTCTGTGATTGATTATGCTATTAATAGTTCTATTACTTCTATTTTTCTTTTGTTTTGTCTGGATTGATTTTGAAGTAAATGGTTGTGTTTGTTATGTTACTACATTTTGTTTGATTGGTACTATGCCAGTGCAATATTCTGAGTTTTAAAAATAAAATAAACACCAAAAAAAGAAAGAATGAGCTGTAATTTCTGACTGAAGTAATAAGAGCAGTACATTTCTCCTGGTGTCCTCCATAACATAGTGCTTGCCAGATCACTCCATATCAAGGTCAAGGGTGATGCTACAAGCAGAGACATCTCTCAATTGAGGACTGTCAGCACTAATCCATTTTCAATTGCATAGACTGGTTTTGACTACTTGTCAATAAATGGCTGGAGTGTGTGACTTCATGTCAGCGTTGCTAATGGATGTTCTGTGCATTAAAAACATTTTGCTTGAAATGCAGTAATGTAGATGCTAAACCCAATAGCTGTTTTAAAGCTTTATTCATGGGAAAATTAAATGTGACTTGTAGTTGCTATACTCAGTACTTATCTTTGGGAATGATTTAGAAATGTCAGATAAAGAGCAGATTCATCCAGCCATTATTGAAACCATTTAATTCAATTCAGAATTATGGAAGTTAAAGCCTATCTTAGTGGCATGTGTGGAGCCACCCCTGAGCAGGATGCCAACCCATTGTAGAAGCTTGTAAAATTTGGGTAAATTGAATTAAGCTTATACTCAGTCTGAAATATATTACACAATATGAAAAAGTATGATTACACTCTTGAAAATTAGAAGCAAAATGTGGTACAAAATAATTTAATTTAGCATATGTGGTAAATGTGCATTTATTAGATTACATTCTCAAACCCACTTAATCCAATTCAGGGTCAAAGAAGCCTGCACTGGGTGCAAGTTAGAAACCAACCCAGGATGGGACACCAGTCTATCCCAGGCCCTACTCATGCACACACTCACACAGTGCTAAATTTGAATCAACAATTGAACCTAACACTACATATTTGGACACATGAAAGGAAAAATTAGAGAAAAGTCCAGCCAAAGAAACCGCAAACTCCACATAGACAACAACTAGGTGTTTGCTTTGACATCAGGATACTAGACTGTGGCATTATTGCTGAACAATCATGTGCCTATATTTGTATATGACAGATTTTCTTCTTCTTCCTAGTATTTGTCCTGCTTTGTTGCATGCACATACAGTAGTTCTCCACTTCATCTGCTCAAGGGTGTCTTCTGGGGTAGTGCTGACAGGGTTTATGTCTTCTGTTGGTTGGTTTCTTTGGTCTGCCCCAGTTTCTTTTTTGTTTGGATGTTAAGCTTCAAGGCTGTATTCGTTGCTATCAGGTAATCACCGTGGCCATAATATCACAGGAGCTGTTCTTGCATTTTGTTTGTGATTGGCGCTTGTCACACACACATGCGTGTGCACAGGGGGCAGCTGAAAAGCTCTAGTGGCTGTAAATCTACTGCTGCTCTGGGGTTGGTGCTGTGCATTAATGCTTTTTTCCTCTAGAAGATTGACGGCAGTAACACTTATGACATCCCTTCCAGTGTCCATCCAGCTGTATCTGCCTCTGCCTGCCAGAAGGACTGAAAACTCGGAGTTCCCCCATCTTTGTCAGTTCTGTCCTGAACTTGCATCTGAAAAGAAATCTCC
This sequence comes from Polypterus senegalus, assembly GCF_016835505.1. NCBI lineage: Eukaryota > Metazoa > Chordata > Cladistia > Polypteriformes > Polypteridae > Polypterus > Polypterus senegalus. The sequence goes on along the minus strand of NC_053162.1, from coordinate 145,475,477 downwards.
AAGTTTATTGCATGTTATTTTCTTTATTTTTCCAATCAGTTATACAAGCCGATAGCCCGGCTCTTTATCATTGTTGTCTCCTTTCTCTTACATGCTACATATAAGACAGATTATATGTTATTCTATTTTAAAATAAAATTACTTATATTTCTTTTTTTTTTTATAATTAATTTTATTGCAATCCATACAAAGCAATCAATTTTTTACAAAAAAAAAATTACTTATATTTCATCAAAGATTAAAAACCTCCTCTTTGTCTTTTGAATCAAACACAACCTTCTTAACAGTATGCAGGAAGAAGCAGGGTACCCATACCTTGGTACTGTGTGACCTACATGACTTAATGAGGTTTAAATTTCTTATTCCAAGGACGTTTTTTTTTACTTTTGATTAAATGTCCTTTTTCTTTATTCACATTTTTTCTGTTGGTCCAGAAATTATCAGCATTATTTTTCTTTTTTAAAGCTATGTAACTAATAATTGGCTTTGTTTTCTTCACAAGGATTGGTGAGCTTTTTCTTGAATTTATTATTACCTTTTCTTCTATTTCTTTTGAAATGCATTAAAAGGACAAAGATAACAATACTTTTGGTATGACAAATACTGTATGTTATGCTTCTATTGTAGACAACTGACATTGATGAAAATAGACAATAAAGATAAACTGATGTACCTCATGCCATCAAAGAAGGTGAGAATTGGATTTAGCAGAAATAATTCTTAACAATTAGTGGAGCATATTTAAATAGATTTATTGAAGATGCTTCCATCATGTTTAAAGTTATAATGCTTCAGATATAAAAATAAAATATAAAACTTTGAAATCCAATTCAGTTCCAATCCATTTCAATCCACAGCATTGTCAAGTGAGGCCTGAGCCTCCACCATTAATATAAGGCACAAGTCAGGAGCCAACCCAGGATGGGGCACCTAGCCCTGGCAGGGCTCACTCATGCTAACACCTACAAGTCAAATTTAGAATTGACAACTGGTTTAATATGCATGTTTCTGAGTTATCAGAAAAGATTTTGAAAACTTTGAAAAAACTCATGCAGAAGGACAAATGTGCAAGCTCCACACAGACAGATACTGAGCATGGAGTTATAACCCAGGACAGTAGACACTTGAGGCAGAAGCACTAATCACAGCTCCATCACAAATGAATCTATAGACTCTTGTATTTATGTCAGAAAGCATCTATATGTGCCATCATTACCTGGAACAGACACAAAACCTTAACAAATAAGTAAAACACCAAATGACTGGCAATTTACTATCAGTGTCAATGGCTCACCCACCTGCCTTCAGCCCAAACACCGTACCTGAGTCACCACTATACACTTTGCCACACTCTTTGCCATACTTTTCTTTCAAGCCTGTCTAACTTTGCCAGAACTATCTCACTGCATTTTCCAAACTTATATGACTACCCTGCACCCAGTGGGCCATTAATAGCTGCCTTTATGTTAAATAAAGGAGAATCCCAAAAAATGTCCTCTTGAAGTCTTGGTGTACTTCCAAAAGAGCTCTATTTGGCAAACTTAGCTAGCATTGAGCTTCTACTGCCCCATTTCTAATTAAAAGGCCAGACATCCTTCATAATTCCCAATCTGCTTGTCAGTAAAGCAAAAGACCTCTGACTGTCCTATGTAGAAAATCTGAGGTAATTCCCCCTTGACCTAGTCTCTTCCTCTATATCTGGTTAACCTTGGAGAAACTATGTTTTAGACATGAGTAAAAATTTGTGTATGTGTGTGTATAGCTAAAGTAATCTAAAAATACTGCTAACATTGCCAATGGTTTTAGCTGGAAGTGATTGATCTATTATTACTCCAATACTCGCATATTAATCAGATCACTAGGACAGCATTTTTTCACTTAAGAAACATAGCTAAAGTTAGACCTCTTATATCACTGAAAGATGCTGAGAAATTAGTTCACGCATTTTTTTTTCAGTCGACTAGATTACTGTAACACACTCCTCTCAGGTCTACCCAAAAAAGACATAAATCGTTTGCAACTAGTGCAGAATGCAGCTGCTAGAATCCTAACTAGGAAAAGAAAATCCGAGCACATTTCTCCAGTTTTGATGTCACTACACTGGTTACCTGTGTCATTCAGGACTGACTTTAAAATTCTGCTTATGGTTTATAAAGCCTTAAATAATCTCGCCCCATCTTATATATCGGATTGTCTGACACTTTATATCCCAAATCGTAACCTTAGAACCTCAAATGAGTGTCTCCTTAGAATTCCAAGAACAAAACTTAAAAGAAGAGGTGAGGCGGCCTTCTGCTGCTATGCACCTAAAATCTGGAATAGCCTGCCAATAGGAATTCCCCAGGCTAATACAGTGGAGCACTTTAAAACACTGCTGAAAACACATTACTTTAACATGGCCTTTTTATAACTTCACTTTAACTTAATCCTGATACTCTGTATGTTCAATTCATCATAATAACTATTCATGGTGGCTCTAAAATCCGTACTGACCCCTACTCTCTATTCTGTTTCTTTTTCCGGTTTCTTTGTGGTGGTGGCCTGCGCCACCTCCACCTACTCAAGCTTCATGATGCTCCAACAATGATGGATGGATCAAAAGCCAGAAATCTACGTGACCATCATCATCAAGTCCTTCCGTGAGAACCCTAAATCCAAAGAGGACTGTTTCATTTGTGTTAGGTAGAGTGCCCAGAGGGGACTGGGCGGTCTCATGGTCTGGAATCTCTACAGATTTTATTTTTTTCTCCAGCCGTCTGGAGTTTTTTTTTTCTGTCCATCCTGGCCATTGGACCTTACTCTTATTCTATGTTAATTAATGTTGACTTATTTTATTTTCTTACTGTGTCTTTTATTTTTCTATTCTTCATTATGTAAAGCACTTTGAGCTACTTTTTGTATGAGAATGTGCTATATAAATAAATGTTGTTGTTGTTGTTGTTGTTGCAATGTTGTTCTAATGGTAAACTCTCTAACCTTATCCTTATTTAATCATGCTAAATGGTTATTAGAGAAACCTTTGAAATTGTGTAAATACAACAAAATCCATTCATGGAAGCAACTAAATTATCTTTCCCTGGGTTGCAAGGTACTGGCATTCCATAAAATTCAATTCTGGGTTAAATTCTACGTAAAAAAAGCTTTGTGTACACAAGGAACAACTGGCATACAGACTTCAGATTAGGAAATTGAAAGTCAAAATTTTTCTGGAGCTATCAAAGAAAAGACTCAGATTGTTCTTACAAATGCATCAGTTTTTCCAACCATGGTTTCAATGCACCTTCCCTGCCTAAGCAAGCAATGGCTGAAAGAAATCAGTAGGCTGGAGCTCAGCTTATCGACACAATCTAGCACACTCTTTCAATCACACTACTGTAGTTTACGTGATGCCCTGTGCAATGGCACCCTTGCAGAAACTCAGACTCTGAGGATCTAGAGTTGTAACCGAACAGATTAGAGTTTGGGAAAATTGAGACACAGACTAAAAATAAAAATTTAAAACAGTGATTCCTAATTTACACATGCAATAAACAAAATCAAAAATGAATGTCATATCATCATTTAAAATAAACACAGTCCAGATGGCACTCAATAATTAATTAATAAATAAATAAATGGCAAACAAAAAATACTAATAAAAAGAAAACAAATCCTTCTTTCTTCTGTCCAATCTAATACAAAGATCCAGAAGGTGCTTCAAAAGAACAGTTTACAAAAACAAACAGATAGCTCACCTCTATCAGTCCATTATTAAATTATATGACTTTCTGAATCACCCATACTACAAAGCCACAGTCAGTCCCTTAATATGGCGGTTGTGTACCAGGTGTGAACTTCAACCCCACACCAATACCAATCTTTGATATTGTATGCATATAACATTTCACTCTAAACACAAAGGAGAACACCTTCACCTTCATTATTATATAAGTAGAATACCTGTATTTTAGTTGCATCCATGATATATTCATTTATTAGGTTGGATTCTAGTACCATTAGGCAGGTTTTGAGTTGTCTTTGGGCTTATCTTTGCAGAACCTGGACAAACTTCCACACATATATCTCGCTCTGCTAAGTACTCCTCTTTACTTTTTATCCAGGCTGTCTTATGCAACTGTGAATGGTATCACTAATTTACTTCTCCCACTTTGCAGATACAGAATATACCAGGAAGACAATGGGTTTAATTGCTGAACAGCAACTGGAACTATAGGCCTCCCTGGGTCTGTGCATTTGCTGAGTGTCACTCCATCCGTTGTGTGTCATGCTGCTCCTGAACCATCGTTTCTTACCGCACCCATTTGCACTCCCTCATATGGCAAATGGTATGTGCCTTGTCACTATTTACAAAAAATACATTTGGGCTATAAATAGCAATATAATTTATATAAAAACTAAATCCTGTGATGCAACCCATCACATTTCACGATTAACTTAACAGACAGACATTGAAAAAGTAATTTTTTATATCATTCAGAAATTATATTTTTTTCTCACATAATAGTTAAAATCATAGCTGTGAAAGATCTTTCTAATGTAGATGTGTATATTCCTTCAGAATGGTTTACATACTCTGAGTACAGCAGGTTTACCTTTATCCACCTAAACAGATTTAAGTCTGGTGTCACTACTGACTGATCCATTTTAGAGTTGCTGGAAGATGGCCACATTCACACACATCCACACTCACTCACACATATGGGGTCGGTCATTTTGGAATGTTGAATAAAAGGTGGACAACCGAGAGAAAAATCCACACAAACAAGGCCAATGTGCACACTCCCCTTAGACAGATACTGGGCTCGGAAAGCTTTGATGAAGCAGTGCTAACCATTGTGCCCCCCAGGAAGCATTATTATTTTTACATTTATTTTTATTTAACAAATAAGTGACAAACATTTAATTTAAAAACAGGTTATAAAACAAAACATACAGGTGTTTGTCAGCCTGGTATTACTAAATCCAGAAAAGAAGTTCATATTTCCCATTTTAGCTAGCTGAACTACAAATCAGAATGCTGGTTAGTGTGGGAATTTTGTATTCCGTGGATTTTCACAAAACATCTCTGTTCAGTTCAGTTCTCTCACTCATATTAAAGATGTAGTGTATATTTATATAATGAAGCAGGAGGACCTGTGGATCTCTTAAACAAAAGAAATGTACAGCTTTTAACAGAACTGTTATTTACACCCCTTGATATGCACACACATTTAGTATTGTTTTTAATTCAGGAACATTATCATGATCTATCTATCTATCTATCTATCTATCTATCTATCTATCTATCTATCTATCTATCTATCATCACACACATGTGCATGGGAGGCAGCTAAAGGGCTTGAGTAAGGGCAATTCTTAGTCAGACCGGGATGTGGCAGAGTGCACTGATTCTTTTTCTCCCTTTCCTGCTGTGTTGACGTCACTTCTGTGTCTGAGCCTATGGAGGAAAACCTTGCCGGCTCCAGCCCCTTTGATGTCTTGTACGGGCTCAAGCATATGGCTGAATCCCCTTTAAAGAGCATCCACCTATCCCCTACTCCCACAGTTCTGTTTTGGACTCTGATTTGTGCAATCCACTGCTGTCTTTTGTTTGTTATATGGGTGGCTGCCCCAAACCTTGCTATGACTTGTGGTCAAGTTTATGACACTATCTATCAATCTATCTATCACTATTATATCCATCCATCCATCCATTTTCTAACCCGCTGAATCCGAATACAGGGTCACGGGGGTCTGCTGGAGCCAATCCCAGCCAACACAGGGCACAAGGCAGGAACCAATCCTGGGCAGGGTGCCAACCCACTGCAGGACACACACAAACACACCCACACACCAAGCACACACTAGGGCCAATTTAGAATCGCCAATCCACCTAACCTGCATGTCTTTGGATTGTGGGAGGAAACCGGAGCGCCCGGAGGAAACCCACGCAGACACGGGAGAACATGCAAACTCCACGCAGGGAGGACCCGGAAGCGAACCCGGTCTCCTAACTGCGAGGCAGCAGCGCTACCACTGCGCCACCGTGCCGCCCTATCACTATTATATATATATTTATATATATATATATATATTGTGGCATCCAGTTGGGGGTGGAGCCCAGCTGGGACGCCCAGGAGGACCGGAGGAGGGCTTGTACAGGACATGGGGCGACCGCCCTGGTTGTATTGGGTGCCACGGGTAGAAGGCTTGGAAACCCAGCCCTGTAGGGGCCCGTGGCTACCGCCAGGCGGAGCCCAGTGCCTGAAGAAACCTGGAGCCCAGCACTTCCGCCACACCAGGAAGTGCTGGGGGGAAGAAGACAGGGGACACCCGGAGGGCTTCCGGGTGTGCAGCCGGCACTTCCGCCACACTGGGGCGTGTCTGCGGAGGAATGCCAGGAAGCAGCTGGAGCCCATCCGGGTTCCTATATAAGGGGCCGCCTCCCTTCATTCAGTAGCGGAACTCGGGTGGAAGAAGGACGGAGCTGGAGAGAGGACTGGAGGCGGCCAGGAGAAATGCAATCGGACTGTGAGGCCTGGACGTTGGGGGATCGGTGCTGGAGGCACTGGGGGTGCACGTAACATAAATATTGTAAATAATATTGTAAATAAAAGTGTGTTGGGTGAAGAAATGATGTCCGTCTGTCTGTGTCCGGGCCATCTACCACAATATATATATATCACTATTGTAGGAGTGGATGTACAGGTCGTCCACTCCTACAAGTGCATGAAGGTCCACATTAATGACAGGTTGCACTGGGTTTGGAACACAGAGGAACAATAAAAGAAAGGGAAGAGAAGGCTTGTTTTCCTTAGGAGACTCTGTTCCTTTAATGTTGGGAGGTATCATCCTTCACATCTTCTATAACTCTTTGATGGTCAGTGTGATTCTACAAATCACTGCAAGATCCAAATTCCATTCTCTTAAAAAAAGTTGTTTTCCTTTCCGAATGTTCTGCTTGCTGCAAGGAGCACGCAAGAATCTGCATTTCTGTGGCTCATTCACAGGTGACAATTGCACACACAATGTTTGATTCTTTTCACATCATAGAAGAGGAACACTAACTAATACATTGCCTACAAATGACAGCACACTGCAAGACACGGATTGCACCATATGATAAAGTTGGACAATTTTAGCGACTCATGCCGCAGCCTTCCTCTTTGTTGCACCCCTTAAAATGCCAGTTTGGGCACCCCCTGGTTTGGAAACCCTGATCTAAATGGACATGTTTTCTTGTATTTAGATGCTGTATGGCTACTTATATTTCTGTTATTTTGATTTATTTGTAAAGTAGTGTAGTACTTGTCTTCAGTGAAATGTATTATAATGGGACTGAAGGGAGATCTGATTACTACAACAATCAGAACAATATACACTGCTATGAACAAACATAAAAAAACTTAATTTTAGGCAGTATCCTTCTGTAGTGAAAAACACATAAAACTTCTTTAAAAGTGGAGAATAATGGTTTACATTTTTTTTCCTCAACTGGAGCAAAGGCAGGTTAAATGACCCGCTCAGAAACATACAATGACTCAGGAGTGGTAATTGAAGAGGCGATGTTGGGGCGTTTACAGTCCAACACCTCAGGCACTCCACCACTTTGCCTGGCATTAGTAAATCTTGTAGAAAGAACTAGACTATAATGCATCCATCCATAGATCTTTTGCTGCAGCCTTTCTGAATCCCCATAGCCACATTTGCTGTTCCTCATACTGTCTCTTTTTTGCTGACTGAAAATTGAATCTGTGCAAATATTTTATGTGTCTATTTACTAAACCTTGGGTCACAGGGAGTCAAAACCATTACCAGCAACCTGTAGTCAGTCCATTGCAGACCCACCCACACATACTCACACCATGCCAATTTGCAGTGGATTCAAAAAGCACTTAGACTTTGTGCCTTAAAAAAAAAAATGAAATCTTTCATTCAGACCCTTTTCTGTGGCAGTACAAATTGTAATCAGGTTCATCCTATTTGCTTTAATTATTCTTAAGATGCGTTTAGAACTTGAATAATTGAAATTGATTTCGATTGGACATTGTTTAGAAAGAAACACACCTGTGTCCCACAATTCGCACTGCATGTCAGGACAAAAACCAAGCCATGAAGTCCTAAAACCTCTCAGCAGACCTCCGTGATCAAAATGTGGTGATGCACAGAACAGAGAAAAGGGGAATAAAACCATTTCTAAAGTTTTGAGTGTTCCTAAGAGCACAGTGGCCTAAATATTTCTGAAATGGAAGAAGTTTGGAACCACAAGGTAGTGATTAGCGTATGATGTCTCATGAAGCTTCAATAACAGTGACATCTGGTGGTTTACAGAAATCATAGGTGCCATGAGCTCTAGAGAGCTAGTGGAAAAAGTGCACATATGCGCCCTTGTTGATTGTATAGCTTCGATCCAACAAGTGCACTGGAAACCTATGAACGCTTTATGTGTTCATCTTGTTCTCGTGATAATCACATTTTCATTAAAATGTTGCAATAAATGTACATGTTGGTATGGGTGACAATTTTCAAAAATAAAATAATGTTTAAATGTGTATTCCAAAAGATGTAATTTGTTGCCATTACTGCACCCATTATTTATATTGTCGAAACGCATCAGTGCTAACCTACGCTGAGGACAGTATGGATTCTTGTTCTATACATCACTCTTTTAGGCAGTTCACTATTTTCTTTTAGGACTGTTCACTGTTGTCACACTCGTTGGAATACATATGTACATTTTCAGGTTTGCCATGTTACTGTTTTTGTAGCGTTCATACAGCTGGCTACTCATTTGAATGGTGACCCATTCCCTGGTGGATACAGCTTGTCAGCCCTGTTATAAAAGTGATATATAAAAAATTTCCATTTTCCATCAGTGATTGGGGAATAATTCCACTAAAGGACAAGGAAAACCATAATAGGGTTTGTGGAACTGGACACATATAGGGGAGCTCAGAGAATGATCCTGCAGTAGGCTAGAGTATTAATGACACATTATTAGATCAATTACAGAAGACTGGTATAGCATAGTATTTACTTTTTTGTTGGATAACAATTTTCACATTTTTCGACTCCACATTTAATTCAATATCTTCTCTGTATAACATACAACTGGTAGCTTTATAACATGGAACAGGGAATAGCTTTGAAGCACTCAGAGCACACCTGGTGCTTCAGTGTCATTCAAAGCTTTAGATGTCATCAGTCTTGTGATAAGAAAGCTTCACCACAATCTTCGATACACTATTTCTACACAATATGCTACATTAAAACAATACAAGCTTTGAAGCTTCAGTCTCAAATGTCTTACTCCTACCACCAGGACTCTTCCTAGTGTTGGCCATCCAGCCAAATTGAGTTAACAGGCAAGAAGAGCCTTGGTCAGGGAAGTGATCAGGAACCCAATGGTTACTCAGAAGTCCTCCACGAAGATGGAAGAGCCTGTCCAAAGGACAACCATCTCTGCAGCACTATTGACAGCCTGGTTGGAGAATGCCAAATGACAATTACAGGATTATAATGACAAATGAGACAATGAGTCTGATAAGACATAAACTGAACTCTTTGGGAAGAACTACAAGCAACATGTCTGATAAAAAACAGGCACTGCTCAACACCTACCTATTATCATCCTTATGGTAAAGCATGGAGGTGGCAGTATCATGCTATGGAGGTGCTTCTCAGTGGCAGAGACAGGGACAATGGTCAGAACTGAGGGAAGGATGAATACAGTCAAATATTGTGAGATACTTGAAGAAATCCTTAATATAACCTCAGATAGGAGTGACAATTCGTTTTTCAGCATGACAATGACCAGAAGCACACAGCCAAAACAATTCTGGAATGGCTTCAGGACAAGTCTCTGACTGTCTTTGAGTGGTCCAGTAAAAGGCCAGATTTAAACCCCATAGAACATCTGTAGGGAGACCTGAAAATGGCCTTTTACAGATGGTTGCTGTTCCTAACGGAAATAAAGAGTATCTCCCAAGAATAATGGGATAAACTACCCAAATCCATGTATACCAGGATTTTTTATAATTGCTAGCCAAAGCAACTTTTATAACGTACTGAATTAAGTATCTGAATACTTATATGAATTAGACCTTTCAATGTTTACATTTTTGGTAAATTTGCAATTCTTTCAGAAAACATCTTTTCACTTTATCAATATGGGTTATTGAGTATAGAGTGATGAGCAAAAATGGCAAGTTAATCAATAATTAAATCTACAACACAATAATGTGTGCAGAGAGCAAAGGGGACCAAATACATTTTAAATCCACTGTAGAGTCATTTATTTATTTGGTCAACACCTTTATCCAAAGCAATTAACAACTGCTTACATTTCTTTTCTTTTTCCAATTGGAGCACAAGTGGGTGAAGTGACTTGCTCAGGGTCACACAGGATTTGAACCCACAATCACAGGATTTGAAGTCCAAAGCCTTAACCACTGTGCTACCATAGACCCTTTAAAGAAACAAACGTGCATGTCTTCAGGAATGGTGGGAAAAAAAACAAAGTGGGGGGAAAACACATGCAGACATGAGAAAAAGTGTAAACTCCACACTGATAGTGAACTCTCTGGGATTTAGACTTAGTCTACTTTTTTTCTGTGCATGTCCTGGCACTTCACGATGAGGACAACATCTATTGATCTGTCTATAATTTTTATAGCTGCTCAGTCCTGTTATGTCAATATGGCACTCCTTGCTCATTCATGAAGTCTACTCACTGGTTCTGTGTGATGCTGTATTATTGTGATGTCATGCCAGCATGCTCCCATTGGCCACATTAGAAACAGAAGGCACTGATAGCTGAACTGAAAACCCGAATGCATTAGTAGAGTGACTTTCAATCTACTAGAACATTATTTTTTCTGTATGCTCAAATATAAAACATTTAAAGCTATGTTGCAAACCTTAATAACGTAGAGATTGTTTTTATTTATCTGTGTCATTATTTCCCTTTCTTTTTCCCTTTGTCAGAACACAGACCTTTCCTTTATGAAGTGATCCATCCTAAATGTTAAAGGATGTACCCTACCATCTCTCCAAAATTCCCCTTAATTCAGTTATTAACCAAAGGACATCCAAGTATGACAGGATGGATGGTAAGGTAGATGTTTAAAGTCAGCTAAGCAGGAAATTAGATTCAAGAAGAGCAAATTTCATATAATATAATGGTGCTTGTATAAAATAAAGGAAAGGTTTGCCCAAGTAATTATCATAGATTATTCCTGACTTGTGTGACGGAGATCCCATTATCATGCACACTGATGCAGCTACAATAACAAAATTAAATAACATATTCAATAAAGTGTGCAGGAGTGTATTTTACATCCTATCATTATTCACAAACCAATACGTTTTCATTGACTTCTTTTAGTCATGGAGGCTTGACCTTCATTTACTTCCTAGCCTTGTTTTGAAATATTTAAACTAATATTTTAGATACTTAATTGATGGCCACAGATTGAAACCTCAGTAGCACTGAAGCAGGCAGCAAAGAAATTTCCCATTGAGAGAGCTTTCTGTGAATAATAAAACAGTGAGCAGGAGCCGACTAGCAACAGTTGTAAAAGTGCACCACATTTTCAACAGAAAAGCTGGCAGTACAGTATGATGCTGGGTTGGGTGTCTATTTATTGAAAAAGATATTTACATGAATAATTTAAGAAATAAAATTCATAAACGCTTTTAACATCCAGTTGGAAACGGTGACCCTTCACTGGAAAAACGAGGGCCTAAAAATAAAACATGCTTATTGCATTACAGACCACAAGGATCTTGGCTTCATGTCAATGCTACATTTTAAATTTATCACTGCAACTCATGGTTAGTGCTGTTGTCTCAAAGGTCCAGGACACGGGTGCAAAATCTGGCCTAGGCTCTGCTGTGATGATTTTGCATATTCTCACCTTTTTTTATAGTTAAAGGAATACTCTACTCAGTTTTTTTGTATGTTGCTTAACCCATGTAGTTGGTAGTGGTGACTGAGAAAAAAGTTTTATTTCACGTTTTAGTGGAGTAAGAACTGTGAAAGAAGACCGGACACAGACAGACACTGAGACAGCCAAGTCCGAAAAGCACACACTTTTAATTTTTCTTCTGCACCTACACACACAATACAGTGAACAAATCACTCCAGTTAGACTCAGTCCTTTACTTTCTTTAACTCTTTTCTTCTGCCGCCTCCACTCCACTTCCGCAAGCTTCGTCCTCTGCTTCCCGACTCCGGCTCCCCGAGTACTGTCTGCTGATCCCTTATATAAGGACACCAGAAGAAGAACTGCCAACACGGGCTGAGGAACAGCTGCAGTGTCCCCTATCTGCACACCTAGATCTCTAAAGGGTTGTATCAGACTCCATCCTCCATGAAGCCCTGTGGGAGTCCAAGGTATGGCTGCCACCCATGCGGGCTGCCATCTAGTGTTTCAGGGGAGGTAGTGTTCTGTCCACACTGGCTTCCCTGGTCTTTCCACAGCAGAGGTGTCCCGGTCGGGCAAGGGCCCCAGCCATCCATGACAGAACATAAGAATGATTCTACAAAACAGTACCCAGTTGTGACCAGTGCTGGCAAACAATGTAAAAAGATTCGCACATAACTTGTTTTGCATAATCAATCTGTTTCTTATCTGTTTGTGTGCTAAAAACATGTAAAATACATGCATTTTTGCCAAAGCTTTGCTTTTTTGCTAAATATTATTACTAGCTACAGGTAACAGAATAATTCAAAAATATTTGCTATCTCTAACGGGTAAGAGATACGGTGCCTTTCCTCTGTGTTCACATAGAGCCTGCTTCTCAAACTCTGTCATTGTTTTCAAGGCACCTTTATCGTCTCCTGTCCTCTCTTATATTTCCTGTCTTTGAAGTCGACTCTCTCAGCATGCCTACTATGCCATTTTTCCTGCTCATGTGTCTAACACTCGCATTTCCTCTTTCGACTTTGGTCAGTACGGCTTTGGTGTGGTTGGTCAGTTTGACTTTGGTGACAATCATATTGCTCTAACAGACAGACCACACATACAAACCTTAGTGTTTATTAAACATGAAAGCGCATCCCCATTATACTGTGTTTTTGAACTAAAGATCTGCTCCTACCCCTAATTCAAAGCATAGTATTATGGGAAGGTGCCTTTCCTGTTTATATTGCACACTGAGGTTTCTAGAAGTATTAATAATATTTCAGTAAAAAAATGCATGCATTTTGCACTTTTTCACCATAATAATGGATAAAAAATATGTAGAGTTACATTAGAACAGTGGTCTCCAACCTTTTTTACCCTGAGAGCTACTTTATAAAATGAAAATGGCCGAGAGCTACTCATGTTTTCTAACGTTTATTCTCATATCTTATTTCAACCCAAAATATGTGAATTTCCCCTTGGGATTAATAAAGTATCTATCTATCTATCTATCTATCTATCTATAAACTGAATATGCTTGTTTTGTCTGAACATTTACAAAATGTTGGTGTCCACAACTCACATTTTGCATTAAAACATCACAAAAAATATTTAGTTCACCTGCAAGTGCATTTTGTATGTCTGTAGTTTCACACTATTGAATTAAAACACACTCTGTTCACTCTTATGGAGTCATTTAAATGTTCATCTGTCAGTCTTGTTCTGAACTTTGATTTCATGATGTTCATGTCAGAAAAGGCAGACTCATATAGGTACAGTATGTAGACCCAAACAAAGCAGATATTTTCAGAGCTACATGGTGAAGATTCTTATAGTTATCTGGTTCTAGTAAGCTCCATAAATGCTGAGAGTGCTGTTGAGACTTTAACTGCTCATTATTTTGAAGGGTTACTAATATATAATATATAATGTCTGTCTGTCTGTCAGCTTTCTCAGGAGAGAACTACTGTTTTAGATTGGGTTTTTTTCTATAATTTGCTTGAATATTACGGTTGATTTTGTGACTTCTCTCATTTCACTATGTATCATAGTTCGTTTGCGGTACCAATTAATCTGTACGAATCTGAGACACGCAGTGGGCCAGGGGGGTGGGGCTTCCTCACTCACTCGCCAGCTTCGGGACATGTTCCTTAACTCTGCTTAGCTAGCGAATGAGAGGACAATTGAATTCAACCTTGTTTGACATTTAAGATAAAGTGTTACTTAGGTCTTGATGAGTTTGAGTCCAGATATTCTCTTAAGTGTATGCCACATTGAAAAGACAGATTGCAATTCAGATTGTGGACCGTGATTTTGTGTTAAAAGGATTGTGATATGATTTTTTGGAAAGATCACCCACCTCTAATTTGACTAATCAAGTTTTCAAATTTATGTAGGATTCATTTACCCTTTGGTGAACTACTTGGAAAGGGGTTGCGAGCTACCGGTAGCCCGTGAGCAACGTGTTGTAGACCCCTGCATTAGAATTTTGTTTGTACTTTTTCCATGAAAACATAAATTTCAAAATTTTTCTCAGCAACAACTACAAACTACATTGAGTAAGTAATATTTAAAAAGTAACATTTTTGGGTGGAGAATCCCTTTATACCAGTTTTTCTCAACACATTCCAAAGATGTGCAAGTAACATAAAGTGGTGACTCTAAAGCTGGTGGCTGTGTGTGTCTGTGCATGTGAAGGCTCTCTGTGATAAACTCTTTAGAGATGGCTAATTCCAAGGTAAGTAAATCTTTTGACAAGGTCAACACTCTCTCTGCAGACAGACACTGCTGATGGCTGTGCCCAAGAGGTCATTAAAGGCCTGGATCTTAGTTTGTATCCAGGACACTCACAAGCCCAGAAACTCAGACTCCTCACTTAGTCTCTCGAGAGCCCCGATCAGAGCCTCCATGAAGATCACAGCATCGCCAGTAAATTCAAGATCAGTGGACCCAACGACCTTGCCCAACAGAGAGTCCATGCAAGCATTAAACAGAGTAGGAGCAAAAACTCACCCCTGATAATTTCCATGACTGGGGAAAAAGGCAGAGATTACACAAAAATGAAAAGAAATCCCAAAAATCTTTAGAAAAAAGTTTTCCTGAACTAAAACCGGTACTTTATTGTACAAAAGTAGAATGTTTAGGGCAAAGCCCTAGTATACTCATAAAGAACCCAATAACAACATCTAGGGCAGACCTTTCCCACCACAGCTATGGTGAGTGCTTATGATTTCATTGTCAAATAGACACCTGGCAAAAACTGGATCCATCAAGGCTGGGTTAGGGAAGTGAGGCAAAAAGTAATGTTCATTAACTGGGTCTGGGATGGTACCCAAGAGGTCTACAATATTTTACTGTGGGCAAATGGGCACAATTACATTTGGAGAGACTACCACAAAATCTGACACGAAGAACCTTATGACCCTGGTCTTGGGTGGTGGTGATAGTGTCACATAGATGTTTTGCTTCTTTATGATCTGAACAACTTGTCATCATTTTATAGGAACTATAAATTCAATACAATTTTACATTAATATTCTGATCATTTATCTGTGAGTTGAAGTTAATATACAGCTGCCTCTGAAACTTACAGTTCATCAGAATGGCTAAGAAATAACAAATAAATCTTCATGAAAAATCAAAGTCCAGATCTAAAATTAATTGAAAAGTTGCAGCAAAAGCTTAAATAAAAAAACAAACAAAAATCAATTAAAGAGCCTTGTGGTAAGGTATTTAAATAATGGGATCATATGTGGTGTCACACACGTGCTAGTAGGAGGCAGATAAAGGGTCTAAATAATTGTAATTCCACGACCAGGGGGGTGCCAGGGTGCACTGACTGTCTCTCTCAGTTCCTTGAAGACCATTCTCGGGAAATACTGCCAGGTTCTGGTGTCTCTGAAGACATCACTACCAGTTCTGGTCCCAATTATGACGTCACTTCAGGTCCCGATGACAGCACTTTCGGTTCCAGCCCCAATGATGATGTCACTTCCTGTACTGGGCTTTAAAGCCACCATCTTGCCTCCATACAATAAGTTTTGTTTTGGACTCAGATCAGCAAACACCTCTGTTCATATTTAAACCTATTTTTCAGTCGTGGAACAAAACATGGGTGGCTGCCCCAAACGTTTTGTGATGTCTTTGTCTCATCTTTGTTACTGTGGTCAAAACATTTAAAGTGGTAAAAAAAAATACTTTTACTTAAAAATGGTAAACAAGGGTCATCGCCAAACACAAGAAGCATGTGGAAAATCTGAATGGTGCACACAGCATGAAAAGAACAGGACCAATGGCATTGATTAAAAACAAGCATGACAATATTAAAACCATTAGCATACAGTAAGCCGTGAAGAGTGACAAAAACTAAAAACTATTAAGGTCATGTTCAAAAAGGCATTCAGATACATGAATATAAAAATTGTTAAGAGAGCAATATAATGTAAGTAATGCAAATGCTGTATAATGCAAATGAAAAATATTCTAATTTAAAAAAATCATACTTTTCCACTGCTACAGTTGACATTTTTGGTTAGTTTTTCATGGGCTTTCTGTAAATGTTTACTTTGAAGTATTCATTCCTGTTTTTTTTTTTTTTTACTTCTTTGGTCGTGCTTTGGGATTTTGGTTGTGTTCTGATGCATTTTTGGGTACAAAAACCCAGTCACACTGTGGGTTGAACGTGCATAGGTACATTCATGCTGTGGGGAATTACTATGTATGTTTCTATACATATCTGTAAATATATCTGATTGATTTATTAATATCCATACAGTGATTTTGAAGCTGATTTCTGAATATCTCTCCAGCAGTCCATATAGAGATTTCAAAAATTAAATTCAATTAGATTTTGGTTTATTTCATGACTTTAACCAAGCACTCTATCATGAAGCACTTACCAAAGCACACAATATCTTTCAAAATAAGAAAATCCAGGAGTCCAGGCTTTGAAATCAGATTATTTCCTATGATTACATCCTAAAAATTGGAAACAGAAAATGAAAAACCAACTATCAGTCAGTTGGTGAATGGTTGGGCTTGAAGAAATGCAACTGAGGTTATCTAAAATAGAAAATCTTAAAAAAATGGACACTTTCTATTTCTAATAAACATCCACTCATCTGTCCATTCAATCCATTCTATATTCAAGACAACATTCTGCCATATACTGGTTGTTAGCAACTGTTCTTTTCTAATAAACCACAGGGATATACAACATCTGACCTTCTCTGACATCCTTACTTTTTATAGAGAGAATGTTAAGGACTAATGGTATAGCCACTGAATGAAAGTAACGAATGTGCAAGTGCATATGTGAACTTAGGTTTTGAGGTAAGGTAGAATACTATTTATAATAAGAGTATCACATTAGGGTTTTTTTCCCTCATTTTAACTTATTTTACATGTTCTGCTAAAGAAGTGATAATTGCATGCTTTAGACGGATATGAATTTTCTCACTATTAAAGTTGCTTTTTAAAGTATTAATTGCCATCTCATTTAACAAAATTTGGATTTCATATATGATACAAATGAAATCTAAATATTTTTCTCCTTACTCTAATCCTAAAATTAAACAATGATTATTCAAAGTGTCCTATATAAAATGGTATGGAAAAGTTATTCTCTGATTCAGCACAGGTTAGTAGTATTTCCATTATTTCTTAACAGTAAAATTAAAGTATTTTGTGCAAGTTTTGATTTTGCACACATGCAGAAAATCCAGCATATGGTACAATGATAGTAGCATTAATAGTGTGGTCATGTGTACCAACATGCAACACTGAATGCAAAGAGAGCCTCTACCCATTCATCATCAGTCTGTACTGATTGTACAAGACAGGGTGGTTTAATGCATTTTTTGGCAAATTATAATCTTCTTATCTACATATCATAGCAGTCATTTCTGATCTTTAGTTATCCCATTTCTGCGCAGGTTATTGCTGTTCTCTAGGAGGCTCATTTCTCAGTCAGGGTGCTATTTATTTGGGATTTGCATTTTCATTGTCCCAGAGTGAGCTTTCTCCCAGTTAGTCTAGTTTATCACTTACATCCCAAAGATATTCATGCTTAATTAGTTAATTAGTGACTCTGAAATGACCCTAGATGAGTTAACATGTGTGACTGAGTGTGTCCTTTGATGGACTGATACTCTTACAAAATTCTTAAACTACCCAGATACATTTTGGCCTCTGCAACAATTGAACGGCTTAAGTTTCTTCATTGTTTAGCAGATGGATTGTTGGAGAACTTTCAAGCAGTCAAAGTCATTTAAATTGACTAAATATAAATATAGCATTTAATATTACAGGTTGTTAGGCATTGGGATAGGTCCTTTATATCTTGTTTTAAGTGTGCAAATATTGTTTGAAAAAAATTTTAAACCTAAAATTACAAATTGTAACACATTGTTTACATATTTGTTTTTTTTGTAGCATATTTTCTAAGAACTGCCTCTTGTGCTTGGTGTTTTGATTAGTTATTTAATTTGAAACTTAAAACATTTATTTTTAAATTAGTATTTTTACAATGTAAATTTTAATTATTTGATGTGAGCATTCTCTGATAATGTGCCATCCATAATTCATATAGTACATCCAATATTTTGCACAAGAAAGTCCAGAACATATCCCAGAAATAATAGTTCTAGACCTCAAGGCCAATTCAGAGTTGCAAATTAAGCTATCAGCCTTGTGTGATTCTGTGCATATACCTAATGTGGAGAACACAGAGGTGTGACATAATCTTTAATTGCCTTTTCCTTTTTTAACTTAGACTAGAGAGGAACACCTCAAATGGCCCCATTTTACTCTCAAAGTAGCCTCAATTTCTGGCCTGGATTCCAGAAGATGTTGGAAACAATCCTTCGAGATTCTGGTCCATGTTGACACTATTGCATTCATACAGTGAAGCCCCTGTTCTGCTACATCCCAAAGGTGTTTTATGGTATTAAGATCTGGTGACTGGGAAGGCCATTGAAGAACACTGAACTCATTGTCATGTTCATGAAAGCACTTTGAGATGATTTCTGATTTGCACATTGCCATGCTTGAAGTAGACATTAGAAAATGGGCAATTTGTGGCCATGAAGTGATACAAATAACACTCAGATCAGTGTCGCATTCAAGTACTGATGAATTGGTATTAGCAAACCCAGATTTGTTCCAAGGAAACAATCCTTACACCATTATACCACCACCATCAGCCTGGACTGTTGACACAAGGCCGATTGGGATGGTACCAAATTCTGACCCCACCATCTATTTGCCTCAGCAGAAACAGAATTTCAAAATAACCAATTTTCAACTGTTCAGTTTTGGAGAGCCTGTGCCTACGGCAGCCTTAGCTTGTGGAATTCAATGTGGCCTTTGCTGTTTAAGCCCATCTGGCTTAAAGTTTGCAGTCTGAAGTGCTTTTCTAGCAACACAGAATGGTTATATGAGTTAACGTCACCTTTCTGTCAGCTCAAGTCAGTCTTGCCATTCTCCTCTGACCTCACTCATCAACATGGTGTTTCCTTCCACAGAACTGCTATTCACTGGACGTTTTTGTTTTTCATACCATTCTTAATAAACTAGAGATGACTCTAGTCATCAAACTCTGATGATAGTGAGTTGGCGCTGTTATGCTTGGTGCCACGTATGAAAATAAAAGTGTGCATGCTCCGCACACCATGGGGCACACTCTCCATAAAGTCCATGGTATATAGACAAAGGAGTGCCATTTGTAGTACTAAAGGATTGCATGCTCCAGGAACCGAGGGGGACACTGTTGTTGAGCTCTGATGATACTGAGTGGGAGCTGTTACCCTCTAGGTGCCATTTGCAACAGTAAAAGTCTGTGCACTCCGCACATCAAGGGGCATACTCTCCTTAAAGTCTGCGGTATATAGACAAAGGAGAGCAGTTTGAGGTACTGAAAGGGTCTGTACTCTGGACACCAAGGGTGGCGATTATCAAAGTCTAGTAATATTAGCTAGCCACTATGAACAACAAAGAGCGACATCCATCCACACCCCCTAGGACTCCAAAATGGGTTTGACTGGCACTGATTGGCTGGTTAGATAATTGCAAGGATAAGTAGGTGTACAAGTGTTCCAAATAACTTGTTCAGTGAATGTTCATATATATGTAGATGAAACCATAGTGATATGAAGGTAAAGTGATGACAATAATAATGTTTTAAAAAGATATATCTTTAACTGCAGAAATATTTTAAGATATATGAGACATCTATCCATTTTCAAAACATGGTTAATCCGATTGATGGTTTTTGTAAGCCCTGGATGGGTCACCAATTCACCTCATGCCATTGACTAATTTCAGTTTTGGCTTTGTTTTATTTATTTAAATAGACCATGTATATATAACAGATTCATTATGATTTATTTTCGTATATAATACAGATCACTGCATGTGTGTTTTGCTATACTGATAAATAAACAAGTACTTCTAGAGAAAATATTCATCCACCTTACATAACCACCCATACTTTCCTGAACTGGCCCAATTTGAATTCACTAAGTACACATCTTTGGGTTGTGGGAGGAAAAGAGTAATAATCTAAGGGAAATTCATATAGACACAAGAAAAACATGTACATATGATAAACTGACTGAACCAGGATTCAAACCCAGTTTATTGGAACTGTGAGCCTGTGAAACTGATGTCAGTATTTTTATATATATCTGATATACTCAATCTTTTATTTAATGCTTCTTAAACAAAGGCAAAATGCATATAATAAAACATACTGTTCCAAATATCATAGGTACTACCATGGTAAATAATGATAGGATATTAAATCTGTTTTTGAGTAAAATTATTTTCATTAGTGCTCAGTTGCCTGCTTGATAAATAGGTGAAATTGCTCTTGTCAAATTAAAATCCAATCTAATAAGAATCATTTCTCTGAAATTTATAAATAATAGACAGATAATCTTCCTGAAAGAATAATATCCACAGAAGGATGTCTCCAAGGAAGTAGTATGCAGCTATAAAGTAATTTCAGTCCTCTTACTTGCTCTCTGTCTAATAAATGAATTGGTGACCATTCACATTTGTGGAATATACTATCTATTTGCTTTTAATGATGATTTTTACATTCCAGTCTATGATTCTGAGCCAGAGATCTTTTTTTTCTATAGGAAAACAAACCTGCTGTCTGAGATTCTTTTGCAATAGTTTAGCAATAGGAAGGCCGGCACAGCTGTTAGAAGAGGATCTGAACCATGCAGCTATCAATTTACACGCTTTCTGTAAACACATCTCAGCAGTGCATGGCTTGGCATGAAATATTTATTTTCCTTAAGCAAATTTGTCTATGACTACTCATAAATATTTTCTCTAGAAGTGCTTGTTTATTTGTCGGTATAGCAAAAACACACACAATATATCTATATTACATACAAGAAAAATTATAATGAATTTGTTATATATCTAATCTTTATTTAAATATATAAAACACATCCAAAATATATATATAGACACTCACCTAAAGGATTATTAGGAACACCATACTAATATGGTGTTTGACCCCCTTTCGCCTTCAGAACTGCCTTAATTCTACGTGGCATTGATTCCACAAGGTGCTGAAAGCATTCTTTAGAAATGTTGGCCCATATTGATAGGATAGCATCTTGCAGTTGATGGAGATTTGTGGGATGCACATCCAGGGCACGAAGCTCCCGTTCCACCACATCCCAAAGATGCTCTATTGGGTTGAGATCTGGTGACTGTGGGGGCCATTTTAGTACAGTGAACTCATTGTCATGTTCAAGAAACCAATTTGAAATGATTTGAGCTTTGTGACACGGTGCATTATCCTGCTGGAAGTAGCCATCAGAGGATGGGTACATGGTGGTCATGAAGGGATGGACAGGGTCAGAAACAATGCTCAGGTAGCCCGTGGCATTTAAACGATGCCCAATTGGCACTAAGGGGCCTAAAGTGTGCCAAGAAAACACCCCCACACCATTGCACCACCACCACCAGCCTGCACAGTGGTAACAAGGCATGATGGATCCATGTTCTCATTCTGTTTATGCCAAATTCTGACTCTACCATTTGAATGTCTCAACAGAAATCGAGACTCATCAGACCTGGCAACATTTTTCCAGTCTTCAACTGTCCAGTTTTGGTGAGCTCGTGCAAATTGTAGCCTCTTTTTCCTATTTGTAGTGGAGATGAGTGGTACCCGGTGGGGTCTTCTGCTGTTGTAGCCCATCCGCCTCAAGGTTGTGCGTGTTGTGGCTTCACAAATGCTTTGCTTCATACCTCGGTTGTAACGAGTGGTTATTTCAGTCAAAGTTGCTCTTCTATCAGCTTGAATCAGTCAGCCCATTCTCCTCTGACCTCTAGCATCAACAAGGCATTTTCGCCACAGGACTGCGCATACTGGATGTTTTTCCCTTTTCACACCATTCTTTGTAAACCCTAGAAATGGTTGTGCGTGAAAATCCCAGTAACTGAGCAGATTGTGAAATACTCAGACCGGCCCGTCTGGCACCAACAACCATATTTTGCTTAAATTGTTTAAATCACCTTTCTTTCCCATTCTGACATTCAGTTTGGAGTTCAGGAGATTGTCTTGACCAGGACCAGACCCCTAAATTCATTGAAGCAACTGCCATGTGATTGGTTGATTAGATAATTGCATTAATGAGAAATTGAACAGGTGTTCCTAATAATCCTTTAGGTGAGTTTATATATATATATATATATATATATATATATATATATATATATACACCCTTTAGGGGTAACAACCTAGGTGTGATGGAAGAGCTTGTATGCCTTAGTAATCCTTAAATTAATTTGATTAAAACCTTTATGCCATTGACTATTTTGATTGAAAACCAGATGTAAGTGGAAGGGCTACAAAGAATGACACAAAGCATGACCCCATGGTGTTGCTGGACAAAACAAAGCAAACGTTTTTCTTAGGACCCGCTTCTGGAGTGTTCATTGATAAGTTCCTAAACACTGTGTGAATCAAGTAGCCCAATTAGGCTGAACCCAAACAACCAGTAATCTGGAACTCACCAATCGCAAGATGAAGAAAAGAGGTCTAATGCAATGCCATTGACGTTAACAAACACATTTTTGATAGATATAGACACACTAGACAGAAAAATGAAAACTGTCCCTTGCAATGTTTTACTCCTTGGTGGAGAATAAGACTAAGCTTAAGCAGAAGGTGAAAAATACCATCCAAGTCTATTACGATTCATCTGTTCACATGTCATTATCTTTGTAGTCAGACATCTATTGAGTGTATTGTTTATTCTGCTCTGAAGTTATCCTATGTCTGTTTTCATAGGGTCAAGACATGTTGTTTAGGAAGAGGACACCTGTCTGGAGACAGCTTGTTAAAATCTGCTGCTGATGAAAAGACTACACCAAGAAAATCTGGCCCAAATTTCCTCCAGTCTGTGCAGTTTTAAATATTATGGGGCACAGTAGAAACACAAGTGAAAGATCACTTTACTGGCTATTTGTTAGATGTGTAGTGTAAAAAACTGAATTTCCCCTTGGGAACAATAAAGTATATTCTACTTATTCATCTATGTATAAAGTGGGACCCAAAACTTCATGGAATCAGTCAACAGCACAGGAATAGAGTGTAGTTATCAAATATACTGCTAGGTATTGTGTGCCTCCATGTCTGGGATTGTGCTGAGTTAATCGAGTACGTATTTCTGCAGTTTGTACAACAATCATGCAGGTAACCTCTGTGATTTTTCTTTTCTCCAAGCCACCATGGCAGATTTTCAAGAGACAATAATGACTGCATTTATCGAATTTGGCAGACATGTTCACGAAGAGTTTGTTTCCTATGAACAGACAGTTAATGAGATTACAGTGGACTATGGATGTGTCTATGGGAAAGCATCAGAAAAAAATCATCCAAAACTGCACAATGACAATGTACCTGCACCCACTGTTTTTTGACTTAAACAATGTGGTTGTGGCTTTGCAGCCCTGTATTTACCAGATCTCACTCTATGTGACCACTTTTTGTTCCCAAAATTAACATTAAGGCTTAAGTGAAGAAGATTAGCTACCATGATAGAAATCCAAGAAAAGAAAAAGCAGGAGGCTGTAGACATGGTAACAAAAGATAAGTTCACTGGTGAGGTGTATTGCCTCTCAGGGAAAGTATTTTAAAGGTGAATAAAAGGAAATGTTAAGTTTTATAATAAAGTTTTCTTTAACTATTCTTGTTATTTCGGGTATATTGACTAAAGAAATCTGCATCTTCTCATGGTCTTTAATATCAACATCAGAAAGGCTTCACTTAACAAGAGTTTAGTCTTGTCACCTCCTTTTTCCTGGGTGTCACGGCACACCATTTGGCTCGAACGTAACCTCTCATTTACTACACTTGTATCACTGTCTCTTTAAAAGAAAGAAAGAAAGAAAGAAAGAAAGAAAGAAAGAAAGAAAGAAAGAAAGTGCTTACTAGTAATTGGAAGGTGGAAAGGTAGGGAAGCCAGCCTACCAGCCTATCAGAATCTGTCTTGTGTTGCTTTTTTTAGCTTTCTAAGCCATTTTTTATATACTTGGGGTCTTTTATGTCATTTTTCGAGGGATGAAAGGCATCAGTGGGCATCCTACTATACAAAATCAAGAATCTCTTAGTAGCACGAGAATAAGGTATACGTATCAGCTATGCCACGGTATAGTTCCTTCATAAGAGATAAATATAATTAAAAGAAAACCAGAAAGAAATATTGCTAATTATAAACAGATTCTGATATGCATGTAGATATTGATACAGATATATTTATACATATAGAAGATTGTGATCATCATCATGTTCATTCCGTGTTTTTCCAGCACACCACATAGCAGTGTATGTGAATTCAGAAAACCAAATTCAATTCCTGTATGTTTAGATATAATAATAATTTTTAAATATATATAGCACTTTTTCTCACTACTCAAAAGTGCTTTTCAAAGTGAGTGGGGAGCCGCTTCAACCACCACTAATGTATAGCATCCACCTGGAGGATGAGACAGGAGACACTTTTATGCCAGTACGCTCACCACACAATCTATTAGGTGGTGAAGGGGTGAGAGAGAGATATGAAAATAGAGACTGGGGATATTAGGGGGTGAGAATGGATGGAGTCATGATGGGCAATTTAGCCTGGAAATTAGCATATATACCCTATTCTTTATGAAGGATGCTCAGGATCTTTTACAGAAAGACCACAGAGGGTTCGGGACCTCAGTTTTACATCTCAGCCAAAGGAAGGCACTATTTTTACAGCACGGTGTTCCCACCACTGTACTGGGGCATTGAGATCTATATTCAGACCAGAGGGTTAGTGCCCACTGCTGGCCTCACCAACACCTCTTCCAGCAGCGACTCCAGCTTTTTGGTCTCCAATCCAAGTACCAGCTGGGCCCAAACATGCTAAGCTTAATGTGGATGGCCTCTTCTGAATTTCATGTGGTATGTCAGTACAAGAGCAATATCAGCTAACATGTAATCCTCAAACAGTCAACTGATAACCTTAATTACTCACTGTGCACTCATTACAGCACCTGCATGAAAGCAGACATTTTGTTTAAAGAACTTAAAAATCATAAATCTCTTTTTAACTCTTTTTTTTCTTGTTTTCTCTGGACACATACTGTAGCTTGTTTATCAAATGCAGAACCAATTTTACCATCCATAAAAACTCTGCAACTGAGCATAAACTGCATATACTCTAAAATAATTGGTCATGATATTTTCACACTTCTTTATAGCAATTGTAAAATGATAAGACAAGGTCAGAATGACATTTGGGGATCCAGAGGAAAGCCCTTTTAATCTAAGTGATAAAAGGACAAAGGAAAAAGCAAATTTACAATGAAACGTGGCCACAGTAGCTAAAAAAGAAAGACTTTCTGATGGTGGAGCTCTATCCTACACAGAAGCTAGTCTAATAATGAACGCTGATCTTTGGTTGGAAGAGGACTTTAACACCAGTGGTACTGGAAGGGGTGGGGCTTAAGTCGTAGCCGTGAAAGTGATGTCATGGCTAACTTACTCTAAGGCCGAAAACTGAACAAAAGTTAGCACCCTTAGTCCTCCCTGCTTCTTTCATTAATCCAAAACCCATGAAACACTCCCCAGGCTTGTGCACATGACACATTAAGTAACAATATTTCCTTTGTAACAGTTCTCATGGATATGTGCGTATGTCACTGGCAGTTTGCACGTTTCCCGTCCTATTAATAGTGGAATGGCTGAAGGTGCAAAACCGGCCAATGGTTCATAAGGGAAGGAGCCAACCATATGTATATCTGTGTCGGGAAAAAAGTGAAGGAGGAGAAGAGAGCACCAGACCCACAGGAGAAACAGACGCCACAAAAAAGGCAAGAGGGAAAGCTACTCAACTCACTGGAAAAAGTCAGGTGAACCCGGGTTCATTTCTGTAAGAATCATTTTCCTTTTCTTATGAGTGAGGTGAAGTCATTCTGGAGAGAACCTGACAGGCCAGCATAAAGGGCTGTGTAGTATTATATTTCTCATAACAGGAGGTACGGCATCCTTCGCCTTAACAGACTGTAGATGATCATGCTTAACGGTGAATATTTAAAGGACTCTGTTTTCATTTATTTTTTTTTCATATTTGTGTATTAATAATGTATGGTGTTTACTGTTTTGTTTCGTGATTTGTGTGGGGGGTGGAAGCCCTGGAGCATGGTACTATGTATACAGGGGGTTTGTTTGTTGCATCCAATTCCTTATTTTAAAGGATAATAGCAATTCTCTTGTAACTCAATTTTGCTTCCACTGGTGTCCTGTACTTGTGGTGGTTTAGTAGGGAAGTACTGTTGGTCACTAGGACGGAGCACATATTATAATTGTGCGGGCTTGGGGAGGAGTGCACCTTGTGACATATTATCTATATTTAGCAACAGGAATGTAGATTTAGCCAAGGTTACAAATGTGTGTGTAAGATATACTGATGGTAAATTCACTGCTAATAAAAGTATCTGTACAGTAGTGTCTAAAGAACTGAGAAACTAGGAATTAAATCAGGCATTTCATAACAATATCTTTGGCAATCACATTTAGATGCACCTTAAAAGAAGCACAATTTGTAAAACATTTGCAAATACTCGACTAGTAGTATTTAAGAAGTAGATGTAGAGTTACTGAAGAAGAAACACCAAAGACAACTAATGGGACTTTGACTTTTATTGTCAAATTACAGTCTTGTCAAAGTTATTATAATCAGGTTAGCTTAACATCAGGTACAAGGTAGGATGGGGCACCAGTTCACACACATATCAATCATGGCTTGGTTATTGTCTGAGTGGAATTAGGATGTTTCCCTCTATTCAGATGTGTTTTTCTGAGTATGCAATATTTTTTCATTTGATGTGTAGTTACAGAAAAAATACAGCCAGCCTTGACCCAGCTCACACATAATCACAGACAGATACATGAAAATAGTGACTCAAAATGAGTAAATAATAGAGAATGTATTAAGCAATGAATGAAGGAAAAAATCAGCCATCCCCAATAACTCTGATGGCTATAGTCAATTAATTAACACAAAAAAATCCAACAAAATACTAAGTATAGTTCTACGATTAACACAACACCAAGTCCCAACATGGACCAGATCCAGATTTAGATACAGATTGATGGTGATAAATGAATGTAACTTTCAAGTGATCAGCTTTTAGTATAATATGTAAAGTTTTGTCCTACCGTGATGGGGTGCAGATGAAGAATTGCTGGCATTGAGAGCGCACCACAGACAAAGACACTTAACAACTTTGATCAGATCACACAAATTCAGATAGTGTAATCCTTGTGAAACTGCAGTAATCTGATATTTGGGTGGTGCTGAGATACAAAAAACAGACATCTGAGCTCCGACTGGCATCTTCTGGTGCATCTTTAATGTCTGCCCCAAACATTATTCCCCCCAGCAATCCCAGTAACAACACCAAAAGTTGACCCACGACTAAGTACTACTGGGGCTGCTGGGATTTGTAGTTCATGTAAGTAGGGGTGTACCCCATTCCTTTACATGCAGTGATTAGCTACTTTGACTTTGATATATATTTTTTTTAATGGTAGGCCTTGCAGGGACTGGAATTACAAACATGTAGACAAAGTTCAAGGAAGAAAACAAGCCATGGAAGCCTACAACTTGAATACATCAACATTATACATCTTGATATTGTAGGAAGCTCCAGAATGATCTATTTCTAGGGTGACAATGTAATAGAAAGATCTTGAAAAATAAGATTTAATGAGTCAGGAGGTGTCCAGTACAGTTTGGTGTCAGGGAGACCTACGAGGGAATGTGGTTCTCTGCAGCAAGTAACAAAACCTGTTGCTCTGATGTCACATCTGATGAAGACCATGGAGAGGCTGCTGCTTCACCACCTGAGGCCACAGGTCCGCCATGCCCTCGACCCTCTGCAGTTTGCATACCAGGAGAAGGTGGGAGCGGAGGATGCCATCATTTATATGCTACACCGATCCCTCTCCCACCTGGACAGAGGCAGTGGTGCTGTAAGAATTATGTTTTTGGAGTTCTCTAGCGCCTTCAACACCATCCAACCTCTGCTCCTTAGAGACAAGCTGAATGAGATGGGAGTAGACTCACACCTGGTGGCATGGATTGTGGACTATCTTAAAGACAGACCTCAATATGTGTGTCTTGGGAACTGCAGGTCTGACATTGTGTTCAGCAATACAGGGGCACCGCAGGGGACTGTACTTTCTTCAGTAGTGTTCAATCTATATACATCAGACTTCCAATATGACTTGGAAACCTGCCACGTGCAAAAGTTTGCTGATGACACTGCTATTGTGGGCTACATCAGGTCAGGGCAGGAGGAGGAGTACAGAAAGTTAATCAAAGACTAACTTAAATTGTTAAATGGTGCGACTCAAACCACTTACACCTTAACACCAGCAAGACCAAGAAGCTGGTGGTGGATTTTAGGAGGCCCAGGCCCCTCATGGACCCTGTGATCATCAGAGGTGACTGTGTGCAGAGGGCACAGACCTTTAAATATCTGGGAGTGCAGCTGGATGACAAA
This sequence comes from Polypterus senegalus, assembly GCF_016835505.1. Taxonomy (NCBI): domain Eukaryota; kingdom Metazoa; phylum Chordata; class Cladistia; order Polypteriformes; family Polypteridae; genus Polypterus; species Polypterus senegalus. The sequence continues at coordinate 145,446,522 of NC_053162.1, read as the reverse complement.
TTGGACTGGACTGCCAATACTGATGCTCTATGTAAGAAAGGTCAGAGCAGACTATACTTTCTGAGAAAGTTGGCATCCTTCAACATCTGCAGTAAGATGCTGCAGATGTTCTACCAGACGGTTGTGGTGAGTGCCCTCTTCTACGCAGTGGTGTGCTGGGGTGGCAGCATAAAGATAAAAGACGCCTCACGCCTGGACAAACTTGTTAAGAAGGCAGGCTCTATTGCAGGAGTAAAGTTGGACAGTTTAACATCTGTGGCAGAGCGACGGGCATTAAGCAAACTCCTGTCAATCATGAATAATCCACTGTATCCACCGAACAGTGTCATCTCCAGGCAGAGGAGTAGCTTCAGTGACAGACTTTTGTCACTGTCCTGCTCCACTGACAGACTGAGGAGATCGTTCCTCCCCCACACTATGCGACTCTTCAATTCCACCCGGGGGAGTAAATGCTAACATTAATTTTATTTTTATTTTTTTCATTTTTATTACTATTTAATTTAATATTGTTTCTTTGTATCAGTATACTGCTGCTGGATTATGTGAATTTCCCCTTGGGATTAATAAAGTATCTATCTATCTATCTATCTATCTATCTATCTATCTATCTATCTATCTATCTATCTATCTATCTATCTATCTATCTATCAATAGGCAGGTAACTGCGGGGATGTATGTCCCTTTAAACAAGGCAGTTTTTCTAGGACTGCATTAATACCTAGGGCCGCAAGAGAGAGCTGTAACAACTCCCTAAGCCAGGGATTTCCAAGTTTAGTCCCGATGTACCACTGTGGCTATCGGTTTTCATATCAACCAGTTTCACAAATCAGTGGACCACTCTTATGTCTCATTAATCTTGTCTTGTAATTACTAATAAAAGCTTTAACTAAGTGGTCCTCAAATTCAGTCCTGCTGAACAACTTAACTGTATGTGGTCATCCCAAATAACTTGTGCATTTCATTTGACTCATGTCTTTATTAAATAAGCTGTTATTTTCCAGTTTCTGCCTTTTTTGTATCAATATAGAAATTACAAAACGAGTTAACTATATTTTTAAGGGCAGGTAGCAAGCATTTGTGTGTTTGTGTGTGTGACATTAATTGTTGATCTTTTTCTTGCTTTTTACAGCTTTGCTCTTTTATATGTTCTTGTTATTTATGCATTTTTTTATTAATTAGCTCACAAATAAATTTTATACTGAAGTAGCTGCTTACCTTTAGTTTTTTAAGTTCTTTGAACATTTATCTGCACAGTAAATCACTAAATATCTGATATATCTGAATTAAGGAAGTAAACTCTACAGGAAAAGGTGAATTAAAAAGAATATGGCAAAAGAAAGTTAACATTTGAAGATACGACAATTGTTTACAAATATACCAGTACCATATTGATGAATGTTTCCTAATATCAGAAAAAGACCAATCAAACAATTAGATCATTTAGAAGTAAGAATTAACCATTTATTTGTGAAACTGGTTGGAATTAAAACCCTGAGCACAATGGTACCCAAGGACTGAACTTGGGAAATTACGGAATTAATAACATTGTGGCCAGAAGCCCATTAAACCTGGAGTTGGGAGGAAGGCCTGACAAACATTTAATGGGCAGGAACATGAGAGGGCAGAACGTGTAGAGTTAGGTCAGGAGAGAGTGTTTAGCACTATTATTGCACTAAGTAAGCACTCCTGAAACTCCTCACACTAGACAGGAAGACCAAGTGACAACAAGGTTATTGCTTTTATGCTTATTAGTTTGAATTCTTCCTTTGTTTATTTCTCCTTTTGTGTTATACTTTTAGTAATAAACTATAGTCATTTGGTCTCCTTGAACTTTAATTTGGTTTAGGAGTGAACATTTGATCTCCTCCTAATGGCCACAGTTGTCATATACTGTAGACTACTCAAACTAAGACTCCAGTTTATTTGAGCAGTGTAGATAATGAAACAGCTTGCTTTTTTACCTCCCCTTTGAATGGTTGTCTCTGACATGCTGTCAGCCTGCCGTTAATTCTTTTAACAATTTAATTAAGGTTCTACAATTTATCCACCACTTAAAAGGATCTAGTTTGACCTTAAAAGTTATAAGGACAGTTCCCCATAGTCAGTGCTTGGATGGGAGCTGTTTAATCAAATGTCAGAGGCTGTAGAAAGCATTATTGGCAGCTCCACAGAGGCTGAATCCCCTGCATGCAGCATAATAATTACAACATTTACATTTATATAGCATCTTTCATTCCCACTGGGGTAGCCGAACATTTATTAGGACAGTTTATCAAATCTTTTTACAGTTGGTTATGACAGACCCTTGGTTTACATGTCAAATGTGAGGGATAGAGTTTGACAAATTTACCTCACTATACTTAATCTGAGTCTTGAAGTCCCTGCTTACAAGCCTTTTTTCTTTAGTCAGAGCTTCATATGCCCTATCTCTCAGGTCAGAGAAGACATATGCAGAAGGAACTTGTCCCTCCTGAGGTTCATCATTCCAGCTACTCAGAATTTATGATGACACTGTCTGTTGCAGCTCTACTATCTATAAACCACCATTAGGCACACGCAATGCATTGTTTCTTTTTGCCCTTTTATGTGACTTGCCTTTAAGACATTATATGACAGCATGATCTCTTAAAGATGCTACTGTATATAAATGAAGAATAATTAATTATGTTTAACAGTTACTTTTCCACAAATTTAGGTTACAGTTTTACAATAACACTAACTTCCAGATTACAATCCATATTTACTGTAGGTAGCTACGTAACTAACAACTTGTAATCACACAACACTGATTAACCATTATAGCACAATAACAAAACAATCAAAATTGATACTCATTATACTTACACACCATTATGCAGGCATATTGCTGTTGGTATTAAGGAGCCCCAGTAGCGTATCTTGATACACTTCTGATGAATAATTCATTGGCTGAAAGTCCTCAGTGTTAGTGTATCAGAGAGAGGATGTGCATCATTGTTCATAATGGCACTCAGTTTTGTTTTAATTCCCTTCTTTGCTACTACATCCAGGGGGTCCAGAGTGCATCATATAACTAAGCCTGCTCTTTTTATTAGCTTGTTGATTCAGTGGGCCTCTCTTGAAATGATGTTACCAGCCCAGCACATCTTAGCATAGAAAATCGCAGTGACCATCTGAAAGTTATAGAACATTAAAGGGATGTTACTTCCCACATTAAAGGAACACAGTCTCCTAAGGACAACAGCCTGCTCTGCCCTTTCTTATATAGTTCCACTGACTTATGAGACCAGTCCAACCTGTCATTGTTGTCGACCCCCAAGTACTTTTAGGAGTGAACCACCTCCACATCCACTCTCTGAATAGTGATTGGACTTAGAGGCTATTTGGTGCAGTGAAAATCAATAACCAGTTCCTTGGTTTTGCTGAGGTTTAGTTTCAGGCAATTCTTTTTGCGCTAAGAAACAAAGTTCTCCACCTGACTCCTATCCTCTGCCTCATCCCCTTTATCAATAAACTCCATAAAGTGCAGAATCATTTGAGAATTTCTGCAATTGACATGACCTGGTGTTATGTTTATTGTCAGTGAAGAGAAAATGAGACAGGATTGTTCTTTGTGACACTTCAGTGTCACTCACATTCATATTAGTGACAAAATCCTTGAGTCTCAAAAACTGTGTTCTACCTGAGAGATAATTTATTGTCCAGGACACCATAGGCTCATCCAACAACATATCTCTGAGTTTACTCCTTTTCAGGGATGGCTGGATGGATCTGATGACACTAGAGAAATGAAAAACATAATCCTCACAGTGCTGCCAGCTTTATCCAGTTGGGAATAGGCCTTGTGGAGCAGATAGATAACTGTATCCTCCACTCCAATCTTCATCATAATTACAAAGCTTTACTCAAGTAATAAAAACACATTTGTTTTACTTTATATAGGTCTGCTTATTTTTCAGTTTCTTTAGTGGGTTTATAATAAATCCACAGGAACATACAACAAAACTATGCCACTTGTACAGTATCCAGTATTGTGTTTTTTTGTGATGTTTTGAATATGATTTCCCTCCACTCTTCTAATGGTAATTTTTTTTTTTTGGAGCTTTAATGTATATGCCAAGCAGCACCTAGACAATGTCTTATAAAATAATATTCAGTTAAATCAAAAGATGACAACAAATAATACTGATACTAATGCATATTAAAAAAGAAGAAATACTGTATATCTAAAGGCTTCACTTTTTCCATTAAAATGTGGTTCTTCACAGCCTAACATTGTATGCAATGGATCAAAGACAGCAACACAAAAACATAATAAACAGATATCTTCAGCAATGCATTACAATAGTAAAACTAATGTTCAATAGCTTTTCTTCAGTTTCAATATACCCAGGCTGACTGTAGGTATTGTATATCTTTCAACAGACAAAAAAGTTTCCTTTGATGGTCAGTTTCATTAAATATATATTCTCCCAAAAAATCACATTTTCCAGCTTGCCAGTGCCTATCACATCTGCATGATAGAAAGGAAACAAACAAAACAGTTCCTAAATATTTACATACTGTTTTGAGGAGAAAATAAAATTGTTTGTGTTTCTTTCAATATTAATCTTTGCTCTTCTGTTTTCATTTCTCATATAAAATAGGATTACTGGCCACTAAACGATCTCTTTCTTAAAACACTCCTTCCATCAGTGAGCCATCACCCCAGACTCTTGATTCTAGACTGCTCTAATTAGCAGCACACGTATTTGCATCCATTCCTAACTTGAACACTCGCAAAATTATAATGACCGGAGACTTTAATTGTGTTTTAAATCCAGACCTGGATAGGTCATCAGCTACAGTGATGACAACATCCAACTGTGCAAAAATAATTACATAGTTTTTAATTGATCAAAACTTATCAGACACTAGTGTGGAGAGTTGCTTGTGTACTAAAGTAATTATAGTTGCAGGTGGATGTCCCATTTTACTTATGATGTGTGGTGAGTGGCTGGGGACGGTACCCAGCCGCGACCTCTGGAGTGACCAGAAGAGGGACTACAACTCCTCCGGACCACAAGAAGGCAGCCGCCATGGTTAGTATGGGTACCACGGGAACAGAGCATGGAAGCCCAACCCTATAGGGGCCGGTGGTCACTGCCAGGGGGTGCCCGGATGCCTATGAAGCCCTGGACGTTAGCAATTCCGCAACACCCGGAGGTGCTGGCGGAAGGAAAACCAGAGACACCCGGAGTGCTTCCGGGTGCACAGCCAGCTCTTCCATCACACCAGGAAGTGCCGGCGGAAGTTCATCAAGTGGCACCTGGAGCATATCCGGGGCAGCATAAAATGGGCCACCTTCCTCCATTCATCAGCTGGAGTCGGGTAGAAGTGGACGTAGCTCAGAGGAGAGGAGTGGAGGCGGTGAAGAGAGGCAGTGTGAAAGCCTGGACTGAGGGTGCTTGGTGCAGGGGCACTGGGTTGTGTGTGCGGTACTTTTGTAAATAGTTGTGTAAATATGAAAAAACGTGTGTGTGGTTGTAAACCATCGGTGTCTGCCTGTCTGTGTCCGGGCTGGTTCCCACAGGTGCCAAGCAGAGTTGTGTTGCGGTGCTGCAGTCTTTTAGCCAGCGAAATCTCTGAAATCGCAGCAAATCTGTTGTTTTTCATACATTCTGCACGGGTGTGTTGTCAAAGTGCAAATGTTGCATAATAGTCTGATATTGGTGACAGGACATTGTTGTACTGGCAATCAAAGATACAAATAGTTCTGAGCAGGCATCAACCACATCAGCAACTGTGGTCACCGCTGCTGTTGTGAAAAGAATGGAGATAAACACCATCAACTCAGAGGGAGAGGAGAGTTTGTTGTACCCCGTGAATGTCACTGACAGAATAAAACTGAATAATAAGAAAAAAAAAACTTTTACAAGTAGCCAAAATTTACACCGGGTGTTTCAGACTCAAATCAAATGTATGTTTTTATTATAGTAATAACAGTAGCAGCTCACTACTCAAAATGCAGCACACCCAGACTCGAACCCTTTTGGTTATAAGACAGCAGTTCTTATCTCTACACTATCCAAGAATGCATATCAGCTTTCTATCAATTGACATTTGAGCTTGGGTTTTTAACGCATTGACAGCAACATATAAATTAAATGTTTTTTTTTTACTTTGGTCATATTCTTGGATAAAAGTGCACATGTTTATTAGATATTTGGACTAAACTCTTCACACATTATACACTTCACATCATTATTAGTATAACATGGAAAAAGTTTTTTTTAGGTATGTATTCAGCATTTCTTGCCTTGCATTTCCTGTCATCCTGTATTTACACATTTATTTATCATTGTAGACATGGAACACACATGAACTGTATGTATTTCAAATAACGATATACTGTATTATTTACCTTATGCAACTCCAGGCACCTCACTCCCAGATAAACACACTTGAGCTCTGAAAATTTTGCAACTGACTTCAGCTCCATCAGTGGGGATGGAATAGCAGGCTGCTTGCTGCTTAAGCTGCTCAACACATTTCCTAAAGAAAAGACGTTGATGAAGAGGTGTAAAGGAATTTAAGGTGACCTGGGACTCACCTTAAGTTTTTTCGTAGGCTTCAGGGATTCTAATGTTAAGTCAGTGAGTAACTGATGTTATATACTATTTGAAACTGGAAAAAATGAAATTCTCACTTAGAGGATCTGTTCAAAACCTTTTTAAAAACTGGCAGGACCTAATCAGTAACATTTTAGAATAAGCATTTATATTCAGGGAAAAGACTATTTCTCTCTTTACTTCTCTTAACAGTTTTGCTCTGGTTGTTTGCCTTCCTCTTGTTCTCATGGGTGGGGGTTGATTTGATTTTTAATTTTAGTTTTGTTAAGTTTGACTTGATTGTATGAAATGTTATATGCTTTTAATAAATTCAATAAATAATAATAATAATAATAATAAATTAGCACACAAGATGGTAAAAAGGGTTAATAGGCTTTCCAAAAACCACCAGCTAAGAGAGGACTTCACTGAGTCTGAATGCCAAAAAAGGCCTTCTCGCAAGTAGCAAAGACCCAAACTCAATAGGTAGACTTGCAGGCCTACTCAGGCGCAAAAATGGCTGTGGCTGTTAATAGTTAAAAATACTGAAAAATACATAAAAATGTCCTTCATAAGAGAGGATATCTGCACACTTCTGGCTTTAAGGAAAATGCTTAACAAAGTTCTTTATATATTTGTATATATATATTGTCACAAGAACGAGACATGGACAGATAAAGAGTTGGGGCAGCCACCCGTATATTGTGGTATCCTGGCTGCAAAGTCGTTTTTCTTGTAAAAATACAGAGCACTGAAGTGCATACAACCGAGTCCAAAACAAGACTGAGGAAACAAAGGAAAGGGGGCAGGTTTTAAAGGGGGAGACAGGAAGTGAGGTCGTATGGATCTGGCACGTGGTCTTCCACCATTGGCTCAGTAGTCGGAGGTGACATCAGAGGGACTGGAGCTGGTGTGGCCGAGTTCCATTGGCTCAGTCCTGGAAGTGATGTCAGGAGATCCAGGTGAAATCCCCCGGGGATGGTCTACAGGCAAGGAGAAAAGAGTCAGTGCACTCTGCCACACCCCGCATGCCTCCAACTGCCTTCACTCAAGCCCTTTAGCTGCCTCCCATGCGCGCAGTGTGACAAGGCCCCCCCCTTAGCCCAGACCCGACGGGTCGGGCGACCCTAACCGAGAGGTCGTGAACCCGAGAAAGGGCATCAGCGTTGGCGGAGAGCCCGACGATGAACGAGCGAAAACTTGTACGGCTGCAGGTCAAGAAACCACCGGGTGACCCGCGGATTCGACTCCTTGTGGAGGGCCATCCACTGTAGGGGTGCATGGTCCGTGACAAGGGTGAATTCCCGCCCAACAGGTAGTACCTCAGCTGAGTAATCGCCCATTTAATCGCCAGAGCCTCCCTCTCCACCGCAGCATACCTGGTCTCCGGTCCAACAGTTTCCGCTCAGGAACATGATGGGGTGCTCCACACCATCGACGCTTTGGCTCAGCACGGCGCCCAGGCCTGTGTCCGGCGTCCGCCTGGAGGATGAAAGGCAAAGAAAAGTTAGGTGCCATCAAAACAGGTGTGGACGTAAGGGCCTGCTTTAAGTCACCAAATGCAGCGCCTGTTTTTTCAGTCCATGCCACAATGTTCGGGGCCCTCTTCTTTGTTAAATCAGTCAAGGGCGCCGCTCTCTCCGAAAACCGAGGTACAAACCGGCGGTAGTACCCGGCTAAGCCGAGAAAGGCTTGGACCTGCCGCTTGGTTCGCGGACGGGGCCATTTCAGAATGGCATCAATTTTGGAGCACTGTGGCCTTACGGTACCCCACCCACCAGGTAGCCTAAATATTTGGCCTCGCTTAATCCAAGAAGCATTTCTGGGATTAATCCGAGCCCGCCTCACCAAGTGTCCGTAATACCGCTTGGACATGCTGTAGGTGTTCCTTCCATGTGCTGGAATAGATGACCACGCCATCCAGGTAGGCAGCACTGTATGAGTTATGAGGCCGAAGCACTTTGTCCACCAGACGCTGAAAGGTTGCTGGAGCCCCGTGTAACCCAAATGGAAGGACACGATACTGCCAGTGTCCGCTAGGGGTACTAAACGCGGTTTTTACCTTCGGAGTCCGTTAAAGGAACCTGCCAGTACCCTTTCGTCATGTCAAGTGTGGTCAGGTATTGAGCCTGTCCAAGCCTCTCGAGGAGGTCGCCCACGCGTGGCATTGGATAAGCATCAAATTGGGAGACTTGATTGCCGACGGAAGTCATTGCAGAACCTCCAACTTCCGCCAGGCTTACCGACGAGCACAATGGGGCTGGACCAGGGACTATAACTTTCCTCAATCACACCTAGCTCCAGCATGCGCTTGATCTCAAGCTCCACTTCAGCCTTTTTTGCCTCGGGAAGACGATACGGGCGTTCTCGGACAACAACCCCGGGCTCTGTCACGATGTTGTGCTCAATCAGAGAGGTCCTTCCGGGTTCTCACTGACTACCTCCCAACGGTCCGGATAACTGTTTCCAGCTCCTGCCGCTGTCTGGGACTTAAGTCCGTGCGAAGTTAAGGTCGTGTGTGTGAGCGAAGAGTGAGCGGGCTGGCCGGAGGAGGGATCGGGTCCCTGTCCTTCCACGGTTTCAGCAGGTTCACATGATAAACCCGCTCCTTTGGCCGACGATTGGGTTGACTCACCAAATAGTCGACCAGTCCCTTCCTCTCCTTAACTTCAGTAGGGGCCCTGCCAGTGGGCAAGCAATTTAGAGTGGGAGGTAGGCACTAGGACCATGACCCGATCTCCGGGCGGAACTCCCAAGAGACGTGCGCGGTTGTAGTACCGGCCTGTGCTGCTTGAGCTCCTCCATGTGACTTTTAAGGACAGGCGAATCTTTCCAAATCTATCGCAGAATCTGCGCGATATACTCTAGTATGTTTGTGGAGGGAAGAGCCTCTTCTTCCCAGCCTTCTTTCAAAATATCTAATATGCCCCGAGGTTGTCGCCCGCACAGTAGTTCAAAAGGGGAGAACCCCGTGGAGGCTTGTGGGACTTCCCGATAGGCAAAAGGACGAGGGGGAGGAGCTGATCCCAGTTCCTTCCATCCTCGCTGACCACCTTACGCAGCATTTGCTTGAGAGTTTGATTAAACCTCTCTACTAATCCGTCGGTTTGAGGATGATACACCGAGGTCTTTAAATGCTTTATTTTCAGTAATCTGGCAGTCTCCTTGAACGTTTCCGAGGTGAAGGGGGTCCCCTGGTCTGTCAAGACTTCTTTGGGGATCCCCACGCCAATACCCCTAGTAATTCCCGTGCGATGGCTTTAGAGGTAGCTGAGCGCAACGGAACAGCTTCGGGTATCGTAGCGTAATCCACGAGGACTAAAATGTACTTGTGTCCTCGGGCTGAGGGCTCCAGGGGTCCCACCAGGTCGACCCCGATTCTGTGGAAGGGAACGCAATCAGTGGAATAGGAACAGAGGAGCACGGTCCCTCCTAGGAATTTGTCGCAGTTGACACTCCGGCAGGAAGCGCAAAAGCGTTTAACCTCCTCAATTCCTGGCCAGTAGAAACGGAGCTTGATCCGCTCCAGAGTTTTTTCGGTGCCCAGGTGGCCACCTAGGAGGTGGGCGTGTGCTAGCTCGCAGACCTGCCGCCGGAAGGTACGCTGCACCAGCAGCAGCCTCGCCTCCTGCCCGCCATGCATTGCTACACGGTAAAGGAGGTCATTATCTAGCACAAAGTAGGGGCCCTGTGGCATCGACTGATTAGTGCGCTGGCCATTGACAAGGACCACTGCATTTTTTACAAACTTCAGGGAGTCATCATTCCATTGCTCCCTTCTAAAAGAAGCCGGCGCTTTTTAAATTGGAACCGCAACACGGAGAGAGGGTCAGCGCCGACCTCAATGGGCGGTGGTTTCTCCCGCCCCGCCGCTGGTGGATGACGGTTAGCCCGCGACGGCCCGGAGTTGCCACGCCAGTCAGGGCGACCGCCGCTCTCTCTGCCGGCTGATTACACGGCGTGGAGGCAGCTTGAGACGGGTTATCTCCGTCCATAACGAGGCCCAAATTAACCCCGGGAGTGGTATGTGTCTCACCGCTTTTGATTTTAGACCAGTCCCGCCCTAGTATCACCGGGTGTGGAGGATCAGGTAGGACGCTACGGTGAGTTTTAACTGACCCTCCGTAACTGATGACACAGCGGCGGACCTGTACCAGCGGATGTCTCCGTGGACACAGGTTATACCGGTCTTAAATTTTAGCCACTGTTGCGGTTGCACAAAGCGGCGGGCAACAATGGAAATGTTGCTGCCGGAGTCGAACAAACCTGTGGTCTTGTGTCCGTTGACGATCACCACGCCAGTATGTGGGACCGCCAACGGATTAGCGGAGCACACCAACCCTCCTCGCCTCCACCTGCATTCCTCCTTGCCCCAAGCGGTTGCGCGCCGCAGCACCGCTGACGCCTGCATGAGCTCCGGATTGTACAGGGAGGGGCTAGGTCTTGGAACGCACGGCTGGGTTTGACATGAGGACGGTTCTGCTCCCCAGAGTGTGAGGCCGCCTCTGCGTCTCCATAAGCTCTATGAGCTCAGACATGTTCTTAAACTGCTCGCCCCAAACCGGCTGGGTGAAGCCACGGGGAAGCGCTTCCAGGAGCAGATAGCAAGCTACCTGCTCTATTATTTGGTAGGGCGTGTTTTCAAATGGCCGTAGCCAATGCCCTACCATTGCCCATAAGGACCAGGCTTGTTGTTGGTCGGCCGCTCAGGGTCCAACCTCCATTTTTATTTTATTCACCTGCCAGTCTGGGGCACCCCTAGGTGGTAAATGGGGCTTTGGTTTCGCAGGGAGGCAGGCACTCTCCCCCAGGAGAGCATACTGAGTCCCTTTTGCCTCCCCCCTCCAGGGCAGCCCATTCTGTGAGCCCCACCCGCACACTCCCTGGCCTCTCCAGATGGCCTAGTTATGAGTGCTGGGAGCGGAGCCCGCACCGGGTCACGCCGGACCGCGGGGCACCCTCCCCGCCTGAAGACTCGGCCCGCACGCCCCACCTGGGTATATTGCAGGTCCTGTCCCCTTCTCTTCTGGGACTTCTCCATCCTGCCGGCTACGCCACTGTCACAAGAACGAGACATGGACAGATAAAGAGTTGGGGCAGCCACCCGTATATTGTGGTATCCTGGCTGCAAAGTCGTTTTTCTTGTAAAAGTACAGAGCACTGAAGTGCATACAACCGAGTCCAAAACAAGACTGAGGAAACAAAGGAAAGGGGCAGGTTTTAAAGGGGGAGACAGGAAGTGAGGTCGTATGGATCTGGCACGTGGTCTTCCACCATTGGCTCAGAGCGGAGGTGACATCAGAGGGACTGGAGCTGGTGTGGCCGACTTCCATTGGCTCAGTCCCGAAGTGATGTCAGGAGATCCAGGTGAAATCCCCGGGATGGTCTACAGGCAAGGAGAAAAGAGTCAGTGCACTCTGCCACACCCCGCATGCCTCCAACTGCCTTCACTCAAGCCCTTTAGCTGCCTCCCATGCGCACGCGTGTGTGACAAGGCCCCCCCCTTAGCCCAGACCCGACGGGTCGGGCGACCTAACCGAGAGGTCGTGAACCCGAGAAAGCATCAGCGTTGGCGTGGAGAGCGCCCCGACGATGAACGAGCGAAAACTTGTACGGCTGTAGGTCAAGAAACCACCGGGTGACCCGCGGATTCACTCCTTGTGGAGGGCCATCCACTGTAGGGTGCATGGTCCGTGCCAAGGGTGAATTCCCGGCCCAACAGGTAGTACCTCAGCTGAGTAATCGCCCATTTAATCGCCAGAGCCTCCCTCTCCACCGCAGCATACCTGGTCTCCGGTCCAACAGTTTCCGCTCAGGAACATGATGGGGTGCTCCACACCATCGACGCTTTGGCTCAGCACGGCCCAGGCCTGTGTCCGGCGTCCGCCTGGAGGATGAAAGGCAAAGAAAAGTTAGGTGCCATCAAAACAGGTGTGGACGTAAGGGCCTGCTTTAAGTCACCAAATGCAGCGCCTGTTTTTTCAGTCCATACCACAATGTTCGGGCCCTTCTTTGTTAAATCAGTCAAGGCGCCGCTCTCTCCAAAACCGGGTACAAACCGGCGGTAGTACCCGCTAACCGAAAGGCTTGGACCTGCCGCTTGGTTCATGGACGGGCCATTTCAGAATGGCATCAATTTTGGAGCACTGTGGCCTTACGGTACCCGACCCACCAGGTAGCCTAAATATTTGGCCTCGCTTAATCCAAGAAGCATTTCTGGGATTAATCCGAGCCCGCCTCACCAAGTGTCCGTAATACCGCTTGGACATGCTGTAGGTGTTCCTTCCATGTGCTGGAATAGATGACCACGCCATCCAGGTAGGCAGCACTGTATGAGTTATGAGGCGAAGCACTTTGTCCACCAGACGCTGAAAGGTTGCTGGAGCCCCGTAACCCAAATGGAAGGACACGATACTGCCAGTGTCCGCTAGGGGTACTAAACGCGTTTTTCCTTCGCTGAGTCCGTTAAAGGAACCTGCCAGTACCCTTCGTCATGTCAAGTGTGGTCAGGTATTGAGCCTGTCCAAGCCTCTCGAGGAGGTCGCCCACGCGTGGCATTGGATAAGCATCAAATTGGGAGACTTGATTGCCGACGGAAGTCATTGCAGAACCTCCAACTTCCGTCCAGGCTTACCGACGAGCACAATGGGGCTGGACCAGGGACTATAACTTTCCTCAATCACACCTAGCTCCAGCATGCGCTTGATCTCAAGCTCCACTTCAGCCTTTTTGCCTCGGGAAGACGATACGCGTTCTCGGACAACAACCCCGGCTCTGTCACGATGTTGTGCTCAATCAGAGAGGTCCTTCCGGGGTTCTCACTGACTACCTCCCGCACGGTCCGGATAACTGTTTCCAGCTCCTGCCGCTGTCTGGGACTTAAGTCCGTGCCGAAGTTAAGGTCGTGTGTGTGAGCGAAGAGTGAGCGGGGCTGGCCGGAGGAGGGATCGGGTCCCTGTCCTTCCACGGTTTCAGCAGGTTCACATGATAAACCCGCTCCTTTGGCCGACGATTGGGTTGACTCACCAAATAGTCGACCAGTCCCTTCCTCTCCTTAACTTCAGGGGCCCTGCCAGTGGGCAAGCAATTTAGAGTGGGAGGTAGGCACTAGGACCATGACCCGATCTCCGGCGGAACTCCCAAGAGACGTGCAGCGCGTTGTAGTACCGGCCTGTGCTGCTTGAGCTCCCTCCATGTGACTTTTAAGGACAGGCGAATCTTTCCAAATCTATCGCAGAACTGCGCGATATACTCCAGTATGTTTGTGGAGGGAAGAGCCTCTTCTTCCCAGCCTTCTTTCAAAATATCTAATATGCCCCGAGGTTGTCGCCTGCACAGTAGTTCAAAAGGGGAGAACCCCGTGGAGGCTTGTGGGACTTCCGATAGGCAAAAGGACGAGGGGAGGAGCTGATCCCAGTTCCTTCCATCCTCGCTGACCACCTTACGCAGCATTTGCTTGAGAGTTTGATTAAACCTCTCTACTAATCCGCGGTTTGAGGATGATACACCGAGGTCTTTAAATGCTTTATTTTCAGTAATCTGGCAGTCTCCTTGAACGCTTCCGAGGTGAAGGGGTCCCCTGGTCTGTCAAGACTTCTTTGGGGATCCCCACGCGCCAATACCCTAGTAATTCCCGTGCGATGGCTTTAGAGGTAGCTGAGCGCAACGGAACAGCTTCGGGTATATGTAGCGTAATCCACGAGGACTAAAATGTACTTGTGTCCTCGGGCTGAGGGCTCCAGGGTCCCACCAGGTCGACCCGATTCTGTGGAAGGGAACGCCAATCAGTGGAATAGGAACAGAGGAGCACGGTCCCTCCTAGGAATTTGTCGCAGTTGACACTCCGGGCAGGAAGCGCAAAAGCGACGAACCTCCTCATTAATTCCTGGCCAGTAGAAACGGAGCTTGATCCGCTCCAGAGTTTTTCGGTGCCCAGGTGGCCACCTAGGAGGTGGGCGTGTGCTAGCTCGCAGACCTGCCGCCGGAAGGTACGCTGCACTAGCAGCAGCCTCGTCTCCTGCCCGCCATGCATTGCTACACGGTAAAGGAGGTCATTATCTAGCACAAAGTAGGGGCCCTGTGGCATCGACTGATTAGTGCGCTGGCCATTGACAAGGACCACTGCATTTTTAGCAAACTTCAGGGAGTCATCATTCCATTGCTCCCTTCTAAAAGAAGCCGGCGCTTTAAATTGGAACCGCAACACGGAGAGAGGGTCAGCGCCGACCTCAATGGGCGTGGTTTCTCCCGCCCGCGCGCGCTGGTGGATGACGGTTAGCCCGCGACGCCCGGAGTTGCCACGCCAGTCAGGGCGACGCTTCGTCTCTCTCTGCCGGCTGATTACACGGCGTGGAGGCAGCTTGAGACGGGTTATCTCCGCCCATAACGAGGCCCAAATTAACCCCGGAGTGGTATGTGTCTCACCGCTTTGATTTTAGACCAGTCCCGCCCTAGTATCACCGGGTGTGGAGGATCAGGTAGGACGCTACGGTGAGTTTACGAACTGACCCTCCGTAACTGATGACACAGCGGCGGACCTGTACCAGCGGATGTCTCCGTGGACACAGGTTATACCGGTCTTAAATTTTAGCCACTGTTGCGTTGCACAAAGCGGCGGGCAACAATGGAAATGTTGCTGCCGGAGTCGAACAAACCTGTGGTCTTGTGTCCGCTGGACGATCACCACGCCAGTATGTGGGACCGCCAACGGATTAGCAGAGCACACCAACCCCTCCTCGCCTCCACCTGCATTCCTCCTTGCCCCAAGCGGTTTGCGCGCCAGCACCGCTGACGCCTGACGAGCTCCGGATTGTACAGGGAGGGGCTAGGTCTTGGAACGCACCCGCTGGGTTTGACATGAGGACGGTTCTGCTCCCCAGAGTGTGAGGCCGCCTCTCTGCGTCTCCATAAGCTCTATGAGCTCAGACATGTTCTTAAACTGCCGCCCCAAACCGCTGGGTGAAGCCACGGGAAGCGCTTCCAGGAGCAGATAGCAAGCTACCTGCTCTATTATTTGGGTAGGGCGTGTTTTCAAATGGCCGTAGCCAATGCCCTACCATTGCCCATAAGGACCAGGCTTGTTGTTGGTCGGCCGCTCAGGGTCCAACCTCCATTTTTATTTTATTCACCTGCCAGTCTGGGGCACCCCTAGGTGGTAAATGGGGCTTTGGTTTCAGGGGAGGCAGGCACTCTCCCCAAGAGAGCATACTGAGTCCCTTTGCCTCCCTCCAGGGCAGCCCAATTCTGTGAGCCCCACCCGCACACCCCTGGCCTCCAGATGGCCTAGTTATGAGTGCTGGGAGCGGAGCCCGCACCGGTCACGCCGACCGCGGGCACCCTCCCCGCCTGAAGACTCGGCCCCGGTACGCTCCCACCTGGGTATATTGCAGGTCCTGTCCCCTTCTCCTCTGGGACTTCTCCATCCTGCCGCTACGCCACTGTCACAAGAACGAGACATGGACAGATAAAGAGTTGGGGCAGCCACCCGTATATTGTGGTATCCTGGCTGCAAAGTCGTTTTCTTGTAAAATACAGAGCACTGAAGTGCATACAACCGAGTCCAAAACAAGACTGAGGAAACAAAGGAAAAGGGGCAGGTTTTAAAGGGGAGACAGGAAGTGAGGTCGTATGGATCTGGCACGTGGTCTTCCACCATTGGCTCAGAGCGGAGGTGACATCAGAGGGACTGGAGCTGGTGTGGCCGACTTCCATTGGCTCAGTCCCGAAGTGATGTCAGGAGATCCAGGTGAAATCCCCGGGATGGTCTACAGGCAAGGAGAAAAGAGTCAGTGCACTCTGCCACACCCCGCATGCCTCCAACTGCCTTCACTCAAGCCCTTTAGCTGCCTCCCATGCGCACGTGTGTGACAATATATATATATATATATATATATATATATATATATATAATAGCATTTATTAAACAATTATACGTTTCTATGTGTATAATTAGATTCCTTGTGTTTTATTGGTGATTCCAAAGAGGCAGGGCCACAATTACGTCACTGCTAAGGAACCACTACCAGCCTTTCATGCCAGTTTGGGAAAGTGAGTTCTGCATGGTTCATTTGAATGCACTTTGCAGAGTCTGAGATTTGTGATTGTGAATACTGCCCTTATATCGATTTTCGATCTTGAATTATTCATTTTCCTTGGATTTCAAATTTTGGATTTTTACATTTGGACTAGATTGCTGAGAATTGCCTTTCAGGCAAATTCCTTTCCCTTGTGATATTTTTGAGTGTTTTCTTATATTTTGGGGTTCCATGATGGTATCCTGGGGTCTCCCTGCACGGTGTTTACATGTTATCCTTATATCCGCTTTGGTTTCCTCCTGGTGCTCCAGTTTCCTCCCACAGTACAAAGAATTGTAGATACTAAATTGGCCAATTGGGGAGGTTTCACCCAGCAGTGAGTTTTTTCTGCCTTGTGACTTACTGGGATAGGCCCAGCTCAGGATAAAGAAGATTTTGAAAATGGATGGATGGTTGGATTATACTTCTTTCTATTATTGGAAATGAATACTTCTTACTTCATGCCAGTGATTGATGGTAATCCCATCCCTTGTGGGACATTTTGAACATTTTCTAGCATTTTGCCATTATTGATTTCAGTTTTGAAGCCAAAGCCCCAATGTAGGCCAAAAACAAGCCAGGGGAATAGGCTGTCTTAGTGAACTTTATGTGGGTAGGCTAGTTTGAATTCTTGCCCGCTTTTGCCTAGGTTTTGGGAGCCCCTCAACATTTGGCATTCTTGTGTGCTGCAAAGCACAATACGGACCAAAAAATCCACAAAAGCAATAATAACAAACAGTAGTTATAAATGCTATAGAATTCACAAACTACATCTAACAATGAAACTCTGCTGGATCAGTCTCTTCCCACTCAGTTTAAACACTGAGCATTATATCTAGCAGTGTCATCTGGGTGGACCTGCTTCTTGGAGGTTCCACCCATAGAAAACATAGAACATGGACAAAAAGAATATACCTGTAAATAGAGCACTTAGAAAATGTAATATCAAAGGAAAACATAATATAACATCAAAACAAAGCAACACCAAAACAGAATTAACAACAAAGGATAAAAATTATGTTTAAAGAAAATTATTATATAAATAAAAAACAAACTTAAGACAGGGCAATGATCCTGGCTAAAAAACAACACATACTTAATATGTGCTCTGTCTTGAGGCAGCTTTAAACTCTCTCCCAGTGTCAATATCAGCCTAAAACTGATTTATGCTACAGGGATAACAAGACCCAGCTTCCTCTGATTTTTTTCAGGATCACATTTCTATGTTCACATTATTTCAAAGAAGTCATATTGTGTTTTTCCTCTAAGTTCTCATAAGGTCTGTGTACTGACCGCTTGTGGTTGGGGTGTACAGGCCTCGTGTATGTCTTCCTAGATCTTTCTGAACTAGTGGAATTGAGCCAGCATGAATTAACATGTAAATCTTGTGTTTTTTTGCTTGTCCTTCTCAACCCACCAAAGCCCAGTCTGGAGTGGATTTTAGTTTCCACCCTAACTTCACGTGACATTCCTCTTTACTGCTGTCCATACCTGTTTTTATTCTAGAACATCTGGTACCTGTGCAGTGGCTCCTGCTATCTCACACAGTCATCTTTATTTACTCTCTAAAAGTCATTCTGCTGAGATTATGGGGAAAATCATAGAGAAATGTAATGAGAACTCAAGATGTCTCAAGGGGTGTTCTGCTTTCACTTCAGAAGAAAAACAGTGTTTTAGCAAGGATGTGTCCTGAACCAGACACAAAGTAAACGCCAAACTGCCCCAGGAAGGTCAAAGAGGAAATGAGAGGATCACCCTCTAGTTTACCTGGTCAAAAGAAAAAGTATAAGAGATTTCTGGAACAGCAGGGTGACTTCTCACATAACTTTGTTATGAATACCTTAGACTACTCCATGAGTCCCTGTTTTCTGGGGACAGGCAGGAGGGACAATACAGGAATAGGTCAAGGATCCAGTTAAATTACAGAAAATAAATACATTCTATTCCATGGTCTTAAGCCTTGCTTAGCAGAGGATACTTTATCAGTGACATTTAATTATTTAGTAAGGGTTCTGTGCTTGAAACACTTCAGACTGCGCTTTGCTTGTTTGCTCACTTTACCTAAAAGGGGACATTAAAGGATTAAGTATGAAATAGTCATATAAAATACAAAGTTTTCATGATCTCCCTTATGGTCATCAAGTGTTTTATTGTGTTTCAGTGTACCAGTGATATGCACCTAACACGAAAGTTACCAACTAACCTTTTAGATTTTTTTCTTAATTGGGGAAAAGGAAGGAATGTCACCACCAACTATGAAATTGCTGTCTGTAAGATTTTACCTGTCTTGTAGTCCTTTCACGTATTTAATGTATTCTCAACTTTAGAGACTTCGAATGGGCAAAATGCACATTTTTTGGGACTAACTTGACTTCTAAATTCCTTTACTTTTAACTCAGTTTACCACCAACAGAGGACTTCACAAAGCTTCCTTTGTGCCCTTAAGTTACCTGAAGAAGACAAGGAATGGCTACACTTGTTGCAATGATCTTACAAAGATACTGAGTTTAAGCTTTCACATTAAAATTGTATTTATTTAAAAAATTACCAATAGCAGCAAGTAACAGTAATACAAATAACTGTACACCCTAAGTAGGTTCATGCAGTCTTCATTCAGTCCCAGATGATATTTCTCATAAAGCAGTTACTTAGTTATTTATTAAAGATTCTTAATCAAAGAATAAGAAAGAGACAGAGACAGACACTTTGTAAAGTATCCAGCTGCTAAGCAGATAGCAAGATCCATTTACATGTCTATGTCTCCTCTCAAAGTGTCACTAAGGTAGCAACTGAATTAAGCACTCATTTTGCCAACAAAGCACCATCCGAACTAAAACTAAACTAAAAACTGAACTGTAAACCAAACTAAAAGAAAATTTCTAAAAAAAAAAGGCAGCCACTCTCTCCCCACTTCTTGACCAAACTAAGTGTACACACACCTGGCTTACTATCTGCTAGCAAAGCAGTTAACATTTTTATAGTTTCTCAGAAAACAGGAAAGTTATTGCACAAGCTCAAGGTTGACTCCCATTAGAATCAAAGCCCAACTAAGCTGCAAATAGAGAAACATAATAAGGTCCCACTTTATCTTTCAGTTTCCCCAGAATACACTTCACTCCTGTTCAGTTTGACACGACTTTCAGGTTTCTCCCCTTTACCTGAAATCTGAAATTGGAAATGTTGAAGCATCCTACAAATATCAATCAATACATTCTACAAGAGACACCATTTGATGTTTTAGTGTCGCACTGTGGTATTCAGCGTTTTTCAGCCTGCAGGATGTATTTTCATGTATGCCACTCATGGAGTTTTTAATATTAATATTACTATCATGTAAAACACTGTCAACAATGGGTTTTATATGATACAGTTGTCAAAATAGTTTTAATTTTTATCCTCTTAGAGAAACTGCCTAAGAGAAAAAGAACAATAAATACATTAATGACTGACTGTTATAGTTGGTAAGTGAGATGAAGATATGGATTACTTGATAAAAGTAAGAACAAATTACATATTCCACCCAAAATAAAAAATCACTCATTTCAAATAATGAATGACATTTTATACTCAGAAGAATTTAAGGCAAGATTTAATTTTGAATGTAATGAATATCCTTTTTAAATTAAACATAGAAACTACTGAGTGTATATTTATTATGTGAATATTCAGTTTCTTAATGGAACTCCAGAAGGGATTGGGCTAATTGCAAAAAAATGTAAAGTTATTTTTTTTCCAAGTATTCTGAAATGTTAGCAGACATCTATTTCTAGTGTTGTACTCTGCTAATATGTCCATCAACGCATGCTTCTTCAATACCTACTTAGCCTAAAAAAAGGATTGTGGAAGCTGGAGTACGTATATTCCAGTAGTATCAGGCAGGAACTTGGCTCTTAACAGGGCATCTGCAGACATTTGGTCATTGAATATTTATGTCTTTTTTGCAGACTGAATTTTTCAATGCATTTCTGTTATTATTATTATTATTTTAATTGTTGACAGAATTTATTACAACACTATTTGTGTTACACTGCTTCACCCAAATCGCTACTTTAGCTGCAGGTGGAAATCCCATTTTACTTTATGGTGCCAAGCAGAGCTGCATTGTGGTGTCTTTGATTGCCAGTACAACAAATAGTTCTGAGCAGGCATCAGCCAAAGTGCTACTCTTGTGAAAAGAATGGAGGTAAATGACAACAACTCAAGAAAGGATGAGGCAAGTTCATTGTACCATGTGAACATCACTGAGAGAAAAAAAATGAATAATAAAATAAAAAACAAGCACTAACTTTTACAAGTAGCCAGAATTTACATTGGGTGTTATAGACTCAAATCAAATGTATGTTTTTATTATATTATAGTAATAATAATAATAGCAGCTGACTACTCAAATCGCAGAGCGCCTGGTCTCAAATCTGGTACCTTTGAGTTATAATTCAGCAGTTCTTACCTCTACACAATTCAAGAATACATATCAACTTCCTGTCACTTGACATTTGAGTTTGGGTTTTTAAATTATTTGGTTATATTCTTGAATAAAAGTGCACATGTTTATTTGATAGTTGCACTAAAGTCTTCATACATTATACACTTCATGTCATTATTAGTACAACATAGAAAAAGCTTCTGCTTAATTTATGTAAATCAAATGCTTTTTTTTCTTTGGTTATATTCTCAAATTAAAGCGCCCATTTTTATTTGATAGTTGGACTAAAGTCTTCACACATTATACACTTCACGTAATTATTAGTATAGCATTTCTTGCCTCACATTTCCTGTCATCCTACATTTACACAGATCTTTGTAGACACTGAACACACATGAAATGCATGTATTCCAAATAATGATATACAGGGGGTCCTCGGGTTACGACACAGTACCGTTCCTACATCAGTGATGTAACCCAAATTTTGGTGTAAGTCGAAACACACCCTAACCTAAGTCACTTCCCTATCCTAACACATTTGCAAAATCATAATCTAGAATATAAAATCACAACTAAGCCACAGAAAAAGGAAAGGACATAAATATACTGTACTGTACACTGTACTGTAGTAACAGAAAAAATGACAAAAAATTAGTGTAAAAAAATTCCTTACCTTTATTCCTTCTAATCTTTTTACAATGTCTAATTTCACTTCCATCATGATGGCTTTCCTCTTCTCGAAGCACTACCATCTGAAGACTATGACTTTAGTTTAGGAGCCATGATAAGGGCCAAAAGGTCGCCAAACAAAGTAATACACATGGAACACTTCCTCCGCACACAACCAAACTAGTTTGCCCATGTAATCTGTAAGTCTGATGCTAATGGTGTAAGCGGAAACACTCAGGTCTCAATTTTTTTTTAAGTTTTTATGAGAGTGAGCGTTGTAAACTCAAAACATCGTATGTCAAGATGTTGTGACCTGAGGACCCCGTGTACTGCATTATTTACCATGTACAACTCCAGGAACCTCAAACGCAGATAAGAAGCCTTGGCTTGAGCTGGGAGAACTTTTTGCCCTACTTGAGCTCCGTCAAGGCAGGGATGGGACAGCAGGCTGCTTGCTGCTTGTGCTGATCGACACATTTAAAAAACAAAAGACGCTGATGGAGAGGGGTGAAGGGATTTAAGGTGGGCCAGGATTACGAGTTTTTCGTAGGCTTCAGGGATTCTAGTGTTAATGTTGATCATTGATTGGTACTCTGAACTTAATGATGATATGCATAGATGAGGAAAAAAGCACAACAGTTGCTGCCTTTGATGAGATGCCACTTTTATCAAATATTTAAACATAAACCAGCACACCCTATTTTTCTGTGTGATCATTGTCAGCACTGTGGCAAAATTGGGGACACGGTGCATTAGAATGTCTCATTCACTATAGCACTATTAACAACCAGTATTAACAAATATAAAACTTTTGTTTTTTCTACAGCATCACACAATTTCTATCCATTAATCATTTTTGAGATTTTTGTTATAGATTTTTTTTATACCTAAATATTAATATATTGAAATGTCCTTGTTCTCCCCGTGTCTGCTTGGGTTTCCTCTGGGTACTCCGGTTTCCTCCCACAGTCCAAAGACATGCAGGTTAGTTGCTTTGGCGATTCTAAATTGTCCCTAGTGTGTGCTTGGTGTGTGGGTGTGTATGTGTGTGCCCTGCAGTGGGCTGGTGCCCTGCCCGGGGTTTGTTTCCTGCCTTGCGACCTGTGTTGGCTGGGATTGGCTCCAGCAGACCCCCGTGACCCTGTAGTTAGGATATAGCAGGTTGGATAATGGATGGATGGATGAAATGTCCTTTTTAATGAATACTGGCTGCCCTAGGTGTACCATTGTGCCAGATTTCTAGCTTTTAAGCTAAATGGTAAATAAAAGTTTTTGTTGATGAGTGAGTCAGTGAATTTTGCATTATATATGTATAGATTTAATACATGTTTATTAAATGTTACTTCCAAAACTATGTAATTATTTGAAAATTTAATGTGAATTTAATTTTTAAGATGTGTTTCATTTTTCATTTTAAGTGCCAAAACTGAACAAAAGCATTGTTATTTGATAGATTTTCTATGAGTCATTTTTATTTAACATGTATTAGCAATTCATATTATCTGAAAGAGCAAGTCTCCCAGTTTTGAATCTGTCATTGCGAATTATGTACAATAAATTAATTTAGGGTCATGGGACTTATTAATTTTAATTATTATTTTGGAAACTGTATGTAGAAGTTTTGGAATTAACAAGTTTAGACAGCTTTAATTCATCTAAAATTGAAAGCAAGAAACTAAGAATTGTTGCTAATTAACAGTAACCATAAAAAGTAGTAACCCCCTTGTATGTTTCACATTTTATTGTTCTACAACCTTAAACCACAGTGAATTTAATTTGACTTTTTTGACGTTGACCAACAAAAAAACAATTTTACTTTAATTCCAAAGTGAAATCAGGTCTCTTCAACGTGGTCTAAATTAATTACAAATTAAAAACTCAAAATAATTGATTTTCTGATTGATTCACCCACTTCAAGTCAGTATTTAACTATATGCAGCTTTGGCAACCATGTCAGCCTTGAGTCTGTGTGCTCAGGTAGCTCTCTGTTAGCTTTACACATCAGGACAATGTCATTTTTCTCATTCTTCTTTGCAAAACTGGTCAAGCTCTGTCAGGTTGCATTGGGGTTGTGAATGAACAGCCTTTTTCAAGTGCAGCCACATATTCTCATTTGGAATGAGAGGTGGACTTTGACTTGGCCACTCCTGGACATTAACACTGTTTTCAGTGCATTTCAGTGCGGATTTGGCTTCATACTTGGGGTCACTGACTTTGTGAAAAACAAATCCCTTAAGGTCTATCAGGTTTCTTGCCAACTGCATGAGAATTTCCTGCCAGATTTCATTGTATTTGCTGCATTTGTTTTTCCTCTACCCTTACCAACTTTCTAGGGCCTTGTGCAGAGAAACATCCACACAGCATGATGCTGCTACTGCCATGCTTTAATGTAGAGATGGTGTCTTTTTCATAATGTGCTGTGTTTTACTTATGCCAAACAAGGCATTTAGTCAAATTTGGTCACATCATACCATACAACTGCTTTCCAGCTGATGTCAGAGTTCCCCATGTGACTTCTGGCAAAGTCTAGTTGAAATGTCACATGCGCTTTCTCCAACAGTGGTTTTCTCGTTGCCACTCTCCCATAAGGCGGTAACTGGTGAAACACCTGGGAACAGTTGTTGTCTGCACATTCTCCAATCTGAGCCACTGTAGCTTTAACTCCTTTAGAGCTCCCATAAGTCTACTAGGGACTTCCCTCACTAGTCTTTTTCTGCCAGTTTTTTGTATATAGCCTGCTTTAAGCAGATTTACAGTTATACCATACTATTTTTATTTCTTAATGACTGATTTAACTGGACTCAGTGACATGGATGTTTTATTTTATCCATCCCCTGACTTGTGTTTTTTGATCCCCTTTTCACAGAATTCCTTGTAGTTTTCTTTTGTCTTCATTGAGGAGGTCAGCCCATAATACTGACTCACTGCAACTTGGGCCTTCCAGATAAGGTGCATTTGTACGACAGTCAATTTAAACCCTTTGACTATAGCTAGGTAATCACCATTGCTATGGGACTTCTAAAACCAATTGGCTGCACCAGTGATGATACAGGTGTGTCATGTTTAAAGGGGGTGAATATTTATGAGATCAATTATTTTGTGTTTAATATTATATCACTTTACAGAGATATGTTTTCAGTTTGACATTATAGAGCCCTTTTCTGCAGATCAATGACAAAAAAGCCAACTTAATCCACTGTTATTCCGTCTTCTATAACAATAAAATGAGAAAAGTGAGTGAATACTTTTTATAGCCACTCCATTTGAGTGAAATATCATTTTAATATAAATCACTTTGGGGAATTTCATTCTTCAAGTCTGTAAAAAGTGGAAAAAATAAATTAAAAATAACTAATAACTGTTAATTATTTTTATTAGTTGTTTCATAGGAATTATTTCAATAAATCATTTCCAGTTTCTTGGAAAAGGTTAGTTTACCATGATTTAAAACCTTCACCACCTCTAGTCAATGCTGTCTGCAACTTCAACAGATGCTGAAGCATATGAACCCCTGTCCTTTCATACAGTGCAACTGTTTTAAACATTAATGTCAACATATTCATTTGTGTCAAAGAATTCTCAGAATATAAGTGATGCGTGGTTATCCTCAATTAAACTATAGCAACCCAAAGCCCATGCATGAGGTAAATCCTGTTCTTGATTACCAAATGCCACTCCACATCTTCCTGCCTACAGTAAATTATTTTAAAGAATGACACAAATTTAGCATTTTAATAGGGCATTCATTATCCATATTCAGATCCTTTATAGTATGCAGCCCTTATAGATGGATTCTACTTTCATACTCCCTATTTCAACAGACTCCACTCTCCCATGAACATTCTGCACAATAACACTCTTTAAATAATGCTTCTTTTTGACTTCAAGTTAAAAAAAATATATTTAATCACAAGAAGAGGAAATGAAAATCACAATGTAATAAGGCTGCAGTGTATTTCCAATATTTGACACTGAATCTGTAAAGGAAGATTAACTCTTTCAGCACTGCTTGTTTTCAGAAGAATAGATTGTTCACATCATTTTTCTTTTTTGTGAGATATGAATATGAAGCTGAATGAAGTAGAGGAGAGAGTCGATGGGATTGTCTCAGCCCACTGACTCTTCAGAAAGACATGCTGAGAAGTATTGATTTTTACAATATGACACACTGTTTACATGTAGTGCTGTAATAAGTCTTTATCCTTTATTCTTATTTATCACCTGGAGACACCCAAAAGGGCATTTGTCGATAGTATGCAATCTTTGGTAACACTCTGTGGTCATGTCTAATTAATATTTGAGGGGTTTCAGCTCCTTACAAACTCCCAAGTGGCCATACTGCAAAAAAATCATGAGGTCAGAAGAATGGTGTAAGAGAAACAAAGAAGAACTAATGTCAATAGAGTGCCCTCGATTTCTGAATGCTACTGATTAACACCTTTGTTCATTAACATACAGACAAACATTATGGCCATGCCCTTTACCTGTGGTTCTGCAGTTGTAATCCATGCTCAGTGGTGTGCCAAAGCTGTCAGTCACAGTCAACTGTCATAGACAGTCACAATTTTGTAAAAAACAGAATGGAATGTTCTCTATGATCCTAATGAAAATGTCCACTAACTTGTAAAGCATTCATATATGAGGTAGTGCAAATTTAGGAGTATGGTAGTGTGACTGCTGGGGATGGCTCAGACTACCGAGTAGAGAGGGCATGCCACAGCTAAGCCATGTAAAAGGCAAATTTAAATATTTTTAATAGGCCAGAGAAAGAAAGGATTAAATTTAGAAAAAAAAATAAAGGTAGCATATTTAGCCTTTTAGTTTTAACCAACAGTCTTATTCTGGCTTTCCTTAAAGATGTGAAAACTCAAAAAATGTGTTACGTGTTTTTCTGAATGTATTCTGGGCCTGGTCCCATAAAAGACAAATCACACCAGATGGAATTCTTGGCCTGTCGATGGCCAAACCACAACTGACTAGCCACCTTTTATTGCATCCTTTTATTCAGCTGGCCTGGATGACGTGACTGTAAAAGACAGAACCATCTGTTGTTTCTGGAGATTTAATTGGGAGAATCCTGGTGAAGGTGACTTTCTGATCTTCCTATCCTGCTTAGAATGAACTAGGATACAGGGTGGGGAATGTATGATACCAGAAAAAAAAACTTTTAATCTCCTATTTGCTTGAAAAAAAAGAGAAAAAAAATTATGATATAACAGAAACCAATAGTGACCAATGCTTTACAATGGCAAACAATGTGAAAAATGTACTTGGAAAAAGAAAACTAAAATCTCATGTTATTCAAGTTAGTTATTCAGTTATAAACTCAAAATATGCAAAACATATTTCTTTTTGCTAAAATAGCGTTAAATATATACACTGTAGTTACAGAATAATCTGTGCACATCATAAACAGAAATCTAAAGTCTTGTAGGAATGATTGTTTGAATTGAACAAAAGCCTCTCCCCTTATTCATTGGTCAAGAGTCCTATAGTTCTCTAATAAGTGTTTTATTTTGGGTATTTAGGGATTATAGGTTTAAAATGGTCTTGAAAAACCCTCTAGTTGCTATAACCACGCAAAGGATTGGTAAAATTATTAAACAATGTCAGTCAGTCAGTCAGTCAGTCATTGTCCAACCTGCTATATCCTAACACTGGGTCACGGGGATCTGCTGGAGCCAATCCCAGCCAGCACAGGGCGCAAGGCAGGAACAAATCCTGGGAAGGACGCCAGCCCAACGCAGGGCACGCAAACACACCCACACACATTAGGGACAATTTAGGATCGCCAATGCACCTATCCTGCATGTCTTTGGACTGTGGGAGAAAACCTTTGCAGACACGGGAAGAATATGCAAACTCCATGCAGGAAGTGAACCCAGGCCTCCTTACTGCAAGGCAGCAGTGCTACCACTGTGCCACCATGCTGCCCTATTAAACAATGTAAATCATTAAATATAACAGAAAAAAGACAACTAACATCTTTTTGTGTCTTATGTTACAGCCTACTCTGTTCACCACAATTTACCTTGATGCTCCTCTATCACCGCTCTCCATCTCTTTCTTTCACACAAACATGGTAACTCTGTACCTCCTCCAATGAACCTTACCTTTAGTTATCCTTGCTGTTCAATAACCTGTAGATTGGCAGTTTTAAACTCCTTTTTCTCCAGTCACTTCCTGTTAAGCTATTATGTCTGAGGACAGATCTGGCTAATATTTGGCAACTAGGAACCTTGGGTTTTCAGACTTGGGTTATCTGTAATGGCCTCTGGTATCCCTGGATACCTGACTCTCCAGTAACCATTAAACATAAGGTCTGCATGTAAGCTTCCCAGCCACTACAAATGTCTTCCTTGGAAACATGTACCACACCACGTGGTGCATGTCTCTCCTCTGAAAATGCAACTTATCTTCTGTCTTTACAAGTAAGAAACCCCTTGCTGCAATTTAGCAACAAGGAGGTCATGCCACTTTTTTCAGCCTTTTTTGGTTCCTATCTCACATTTTAAACTTTGGCTGAGTCATCCCTAGCATCTGACGGTTAGCCTGCTGTCTAATCTGTTGGTTGACCATCATAAGCTTGTACCCAGTGTGCTGCTCTGCTTTTCTTACATATATGTTCACTTTAAGAACACACTGTATGACAGACTTAGTTCTCTCCTTGTGGCCCCTGCCTTCTCAGACTGACATGTTGAGTTTTTCTGTTAATGCCAATTTAGGTCTCTCACTCACTCTCTATGTGAAATGAACCTTTCAGCAAGTTTAGTGATTTGCTAAGCAATTGTTCCAAACCTTCTCAGATATTAATGATTCCAGAAATACAATTGTATTTCATGCTTCCAGTCAGTAAAAGTCAATAACAAAGGAAAATCTGTTTCCTAAACAAACAGCACATGAAACATATTATAATTTCAGAGTACTGCCAAAAACAGTACAGTTGTATAATTTGATTTTATTCTGTGATTTTTTGGCAATGATTTATTTTTTTTAATTTTGTAGACTGTATTTAGGTGCTATTTATCATCCAAATAGATCACTTATATTGCACTTCAGTGATCTAGAGTACATATTATGCATTTATTAAGTTGTAAATTACAGCTTCTCATTAAATTGAAAAAAAAAAAATAACTGGAATGATTTGAGCTCCCAGGTCAGCCTAGTGTAGTGGTAGAATCAATCTTCTAGTGTTAACTACATAGTACAGTACAAAATGGTATTAAAATAGGACTTAGAATATGCTGTGCTATTCAAGTTGGCACCTTGTGCTAGAGGAGTGGTGTTTCATCTGTGGGAGCTGAGTGCCCTCGTATGGTACTCATTCCCTGGGCACTTTGTTGATTCATTAGCTCAGTTTTAGGATTTGTTTAAAAAGACTTAATTTAAACTGCTTCATTGTGTTTAGACATGGATAGCTTAGAACCCTTATTTTAAACTCTGCTTATGTAAACAAAATATTTATACAGCAGCATAGCTTCTGTGATCACAAGATGCAAGTTAAATTATAAGTCTAAGGGTAAACATAAAATTACTGTCTTAATTTATTATTTAAAATCATGTGCTCTAAATTTTTAGTGATCAAGTCAGTGTGTGGAATACCTTCTTGATCCTGGTACTTAAAGTAAAACTAATGACCAGTTCTTTCAACACTGCATGCCTCTTCTTTTCAATTCACTATTATGTTACAGTTTAATACACTGTATACAAGGGCTTAGTCCTGCTGCCTTATGGACTCAGATTTATTGGTTGGAATTCCATGCCAGTTCATTCATATAGAGCTTGCATGTTCTTCCCATGTCTGCAGGGATTTTTGTTCTGCATTAGCAATTCCAAATTGGCCCTCTGTGAGTGAGTCTATATGTGAGAGCTAGTACAACGATGAACTGCTGACCATTCCAGGACTGTTTTTCTGATTTGCATTCAGCCCTATTGGGATATGTTTTAGCATTGTATGGCTCAGGTTGGAGACAAAGCCAGAGAGGTGAGGTTGCATTGGTTTGGACATGTGCAGAGGGGAGATGCTGAGTACATTGGGAGAAGGATGTTAAGGATGAAGCTGCAAGGCAAGAGGAAAAGACAAAGGCCAAAGAGGAGATTTATGGATGTGGTGTCAGGGGACATGCAGGTGATGTGTGTAACAGAGCAAGTTGCGGAGGACAGGAATATATGGAAAAAAATGGTCTGCTATGGTGACCCCTAACAGGAGCAACCAAAAAAAGAAGACAATGACTACTACTTGGTTTAAGTGGGTTTGGAAATATGTTATGTAATGCCTGGTCTTTCCGTAGTTCTTTACACAAGAACAATTTTGGACTTGTAAAACTCAGCTGGAATTCTGGCAATACATGGCTTGATCGATAAGGTTTAAGAAGGGGTTCTAATCAAGTGTTCAAGACTGTGATGGGAGTTTTCAAGGTGTCTTTATTGTTTTCTGTATGAATACATGTTTTCTAGCACTTTGAAGAAATTTACTGTTAGCCAGCCCAATTGGTTCCCCAGAATGCATATTTGAACAAAGTTCCACTTTTGGAAGTGACAGCTGGAATCCACCATACATATTTTCTTATACTTTTAAACTCTTTGTCATATCTTTTCTTATCATCTGTTTACTTGCGCTGAAAATACTTAATTTCTTTTAGCTCATACTTACCAGGCTAGTAGTAAGTGGAGTGTTTTTAATGGATTTGCTCATGTACCATTTATATCCTTCTTGCAATTTTGCAGTTCAAAATTTTATACAATATTACAAATGGATCCTCACAAGCATCAGAGTATTTAACTTAAGCATAATGTCTATTAACCTTTACTTTAACATTTTTTCTAGTAATTTGTTATCCCATTTAACCACTTCTCAACACTTCCTGCTTGAGGACAGCAATGAGTTCAGAAGTATTAATAAGTCTTATATATATTGTATGGTTCACAATGATTCTCCGAAACCTTGCATATAAATAAAATAATAACAAGTTTGTTTGTTTGCCTGTTTGTTTGTTCATCAATCAACAACAACAACATTTATTTATATAGCACATTTTCATACAAACAATGTAGCTCAAAGTGCTTTACATGATGAAGAAAGAGAAAAAAGACAGAATAAATAATTAAAATTAGGGAACATTAATTAACATAGAATAAAAGTAAGGTCCAATGGCCAAGGAGGACTGAAAAAACAAAAAAAAAAAACTCCAGATGGCTGGAGAAAAAAAGTCAAATCTGCAGGGGTTCCAGGTCACAAGACTGCCCAGCCCCCTCTAGGCATTCTACCTAACATTAATGACCTCAATCAGTCCTCATTGTATTCAGGGTTCTCATGGAAGAATTTGATGATGATGGTCATGTGGACTTCTGGAAAATAATCCATCAATGTAGGAACATCATGGTGCTTTGATTAGGTGGTGGTGGCGCAGATCACCACCACAGAAAACCGGAAAAAGTAAAGAATAGAAAATAGGGGTTAGTAGGGATTTTGGAGCCACTATGAATAATAATTTATATATATAATTCACTAAGGGCACGCAAGACAGAGTGCCACGCCTGCCAACTCACAGAACCCCACCCACCAACTCTAAGACCATGGAATACACTCGACAGAGCCCTGCCCGCCAACTATAACTCTCCTACCACGCCGTGGGATGCGCACGACAGTGCCACACACTCCAACTGTAACCGTCCTCCCACGTCCAGTGTCGCTCTCAAGGCATGTGCACTGCCCGCTCATGTGCCCGCACGCAGCAACTCACCAAACTCAGCCTCAAGTCACTTTCGTCTGTGCAAAAGTCCACATGCACCTCTGAGCCACGTTGATTTTTCACCGTACGCAAGACAGAGAGCCACGACCTCAGTCGCTTTCGTCTGTGCAAAAGTCCACATGCACCTCTGAGCCACGTTGACTTTTCACTGCACGCGAGACAGAGAGACACGACCACCAACTCTAACAGAGCCCCTCCCATGGGTTAATGACACTAGACTTTCTGTTACCAGCATTTACCGCAATGTACTGGAGTGTAAGACTATCACATCTGCTACCTCACAAACTGTCCTTATTCCTCGGATTTCTATGACCCCATCAGATTCTAATTTGCCTTTTACATGCAGACAATTTCCTGTTAGATTGGCATTTGCAATGACTATTAATAAGGCATAAGGACAAACTTTCAAAAAAATATGCCTGTATCTGCCAAAACCTGTTTTCACTCACGGACAATTGTATGTTGCTCTCTCCAGAGTTCCATCTTTTCATTCACTGACAGTTGTATCCTCAAACCCTCCCCATTTGGACAACTGTGTCTTTCAGGAAGTGTTCACTCATCAATAAATAACTATATGCGGCGTATGCTACGCCGCAGGTTGGCTAGTGATAATTAATTAAATATACAGTACAGAGCATCAGGATTAAACTAAAATGAAGCTATGAGAAAGCCATGTTAAAATAATATGTTTTCAGTGTTTTTTTAAAGTGCTCCACTGTATTAGCCTGGCGAATTCCTATTGGCAAGCTATTCCACATTTTAGGTGCATAACAGCAGAAGGCCGCCTCACCACTTCTTTTAAGTTTAGCTCTTGGAATTCTAAGCAGACACTCATTTGTAGATCTAAGGTTACGATTTGGAGTATAAGGTGTAAGACATTCCAAAATATAAGATGGAGCGAGATTATTTAAGGCTTTGTAAACTATAAGCAGTATTTTAAAATCAATTCTAAATGACACAGGTAACCATTGTAGTGACATCAAAACTGGGGTGATGTGCTCAGATTTTCTTTTCCTAGTTAAGATTCTAGCTGCACTAGTTGCAATTGATTGATGTCTGTTTTTGGTAGTCCTGAGAGGTGTGCATTACAGTAATATTGCCGACTGAAAACAAAAGGCGTGATCTAGTTTTTAAGCCTCTTGCAATGTTATAAGAAGTCTTTTGCTATATTTCTTAAGTGAAAAAATGCTGTCCTAGTAATGTGATTAATATGTGATTTAAAATTCAGGTCAGAGTCAATAGTTACCCCTAAATTCTTTACCTCCATCTTGACTTTTAATCCTAATGCATCATGTTTATTTCTAATAACCTCATTATATCCATTATTGCCAATCACTAAAATACCACAACTAACAAAGAATTTTCAACCTGCCAGGTAGGATTCAAAACAATTTAAGACACTGGCAGAGAGTCCCATCCACTGACTAAGGCGATTTCTAAGAATATTGTGATCAATGGAATCGAATGGAGCACTCGCACTCAGATCTAAGAGGATGAGAGCAGATAAATGGCCTCTGTCTGCATTTACCCACAAGTCATTTACTCCTTTAACAAGTGCAGTTTCTGTACTGTGATTTGTTCTGAAACCCGACTGAAACTTATCAAGAATGGCATGTTTATTGAGGTGATCAGTAAGCTGCATAATGAATGCCTTCTCTAGAATTTTACTTAAGAAAGACAGATTAGAAATAGGTCTAAAATTTTCAAAAGCAGAATCAAGATTATTTTTCTTGAGCAGGGGTTTAACTACAGCAGTCTTAAGACAGTCTGGGAAGACCACCGTATCTAATGATGAGTTTACTATGTCAAGAATACTATCAGTTAGCACGACCGATACTTCTTTGAAAAAACTTCACACAAAAATCACACACAAAAAAAAGGCTGAACTGATTTTTTAAAAAATTTGCATGTGTGTTGGCCCTAGTCCAACTTAAAATATAAGCTATATATGAGGGGGTTTGGAATGGAGGGGAGAAACTGAAATTCAGTGCCAACATAAGGACTACAATTCCTATAAAGCAGCAAGATTACACTGTGGCTGATGGTAGGACACAATTATCAGAGTTATGTGCTGGCATAGCAGGATCTCATCTAAGACATCAGGTACACAGTTTTCTTCTTAACAAATCTGTATAACATTTTTATTATCTTGCTGGATTACAGCTTTCATCTAAGACAGGGGTCTCCAAGACATTTCTTGCGAGCTACCGGTAGCTCGCAAACCTTTTCCAAGTAGCTCGCCAAAGGGTTAATGAAACCTACTTAAATTTGAAAACTTGATTAGTCAAATTAGGGGTGGGCGATCTATCCAAAAAATCATATCACCATCTACAATCTGAACTGCAATCTATCTTTTCAATGTGGCATACACTTAAGAGAAAATCCAGATTCAAACTCATCAAGACCTGAGTAACACTTTATTTTAAATATCAAACAAAGTTGAACGCAATTGTGGTTAAGGAACACAGAGAGAAGTCGCAAAATCAACCGGAATGTTCAAGCAAATTATAGAAAAAAAAAACGATCTAAATCTGTTAAGTCGCTCTCTCTTGAAAAGCAGACAGACATACAGACATAGAAACATTGGATTGTATATATTACTAGCAAAATACCCGCGCTTCGCAGCGGTGAAATACTGACTAAAATTTTTTATTAAGAAAATTAAACCTTTTAAAACTGAGTAAAAAAATATACCAATAATTATTTGTTAAGGATCTCTTTGTATACCACATTGTGATTTCGGCCTTCGGTTTTAATACGACCAAGCTGTGCGCTGACCATACTCTTGAACATGAAACGTACAGTTGGCCATGTGAACAGTATTTTTGTTTCAAATCTCACAGCTTGGATTGCTGCTGTCATAATCGGTTTGAGTTTCATGGTTTGTTTCAATTATGACAGTATTTGTAGGACTTGTGTTGAAGAGACATTCTGCATCTGTCAAGTGTTGTAAGTATACAACCGGTTTCATTGATAACTTCACATCCAGCTTTTGAGAGTTTAAACATTCATAAACAGTACTGTGTCTACTACTGAAATCGTCACCTGTGAATCTAAGATGTTTAAGAGGCATTGGCGGTTGTCGAAAGGTGTAAAATATTTGGCCATTTCGGTACACTTGAAAGCGACAACCGAACAATTCAGCGAAAGCCATCAACTCACATGCAGAACCATAGGTGAAGAGCTTAAGCATTTCACTCTTATAGTACTCCTGTGTAGTATAATTATCTCCTGTACCGTCATCAGTCCACACCTTGAACCTGTCCCAGTCATTCAATACATAAGACACAATGTTCCTCCGGATATCAAGAGTGAGCCTGCAATATGTTACAAAGAGAATGGAAAAGGTATGTGCCATCAGGTAGCATGGAAACCACTCGGTAAGTGACAGTTCTTTGATCGATGGTGATCACCTTGATAGACATGTTAATGGTGGTACGGTTGGAATTATAAAGGAAATGGTTACCTGAATAATGTAAAATAAGTCTAAAATACCTACACAATAACTATAATCGTAATAAATGAACAATAAAACAGCGGAGAAGCCGTGGATTAAATAAAAAGGCTGCAGTTATCAGCAGGGAGTCGTGAATCCCGTGGCGAAGCAAGGAAGGGAATGTAGAGACTGGAGCGACGGACTGCCTTATATAGGCAGGCAGCCAACATCGTGGGAGGCGTTGGGATGGGGGACCCAACGCCGCTTCACACGGTGACCGAGCTGCAGGCTATGGACGTATATATGTACGTAAGTAGGATTCAGTTAGCGTTGGGAGCCACATCGTACCACATTTCTTGAAGATGGGCCCATAAGTAACAAAGACCGTTGAAAAGTTCAATATGGCGGCCGACAGTGGCATTATACCACCGAAATAAGTACCAAATTTCAGCCTTCTACCTACATGGGAAGTTGGAGAATTAGTGACGTTGGAAAGTTCAATATGGCGGCTGACAGTGGCGTCATACCATCGGAATAAGTATGTACATTGGTTTCGGTTAGCGCAGGGAGGCCGCCTACCAAATTTCGTGAAGATGGGGCCATAAATAAGAAAGTTCAACATGGCAGATGTTGTCGACCATTATGACTGTTACGTGTAGAATTTCGAAATGAAACCTGCTTTACTTTTGTAAGTAAGCTGTAAGGAATGAGCCTGCCAAATTTCAGCCTTCTACCTACATGGGAAGTTGGAGAATTAGTGACGTTAGAAAGTTCAATATGGCGACCGACAGTGGCGTTATACCACCAAAATAAGTACGTACATCGGTTTCGGTTAGCGCAGGGAAGCCGCCTACCAAATTTCGTGAAGATGGGGCCATGAATAAGAAAGTTCAACATGGTGGACGTTGTTGAATGTTATGACCTTTACTCGTAGAATTTCAAAATGAAACCTTCTTAACTTTTGTAAGTAAGCTGTAAGGAATGAGCCTGCCATATTTCAGGCTTCTATCTACATGGGAAGTTGGAGAATTAGTGAGCTTGGAAAGTTCAATATGGCGGCCATCAGTGACGTCATACCACCAAAATAAGTATGTACCTCAGTTTTGGTTAGCGCAGGGAAGCCACCTACCAAATTTCGTGACGATGGGGTCAGCCTTTTACCTACACGGGAAGTTAGAGAATTAGTGACGTTGGAAAGTTCAATATGGCGGCCGACAGTGGTGTCATACCATCGAAATAAGTATGTACATCGGTTTCGATTAGCACAGGGAAGCCGCCTACCAAATTTCGTGAAGATGGGGCCATAAATAAGAAAGTTCAACATGGCGGATGTTGTCGACCGTTATCGACCATTATGACCATTACGTGTAGAATTTCGAAATGAAACCTACTTAACTTTTTTAAGTAAGCTGTAAGGAATAAGCCTGCCAAATTTCAGCCTTCTACCTACATGGGAAGTTGGAGAATTAGTGATGAGTGAGTGAGTGAGTGAGTGAGTGAGTGAGGGCTTTGCCTTTTATTAGTATAGATATATTAGTAAATTTTCAAAATAATGTGCAGTTAATGTCTCAACAGCATTCTCAGCATTTCTATAGCTTAGTAGAGCCAGAATACTATAAGAATCTTCACCAAGCAGCTCTGAAAATGTCTGCTTTGTTTGGGTCTCCATCCCTTTGTGAGTTTGCCTTTTCTGACATGAATGTCATGAAATCAAAGTTCAGAACACGACTGACAGATAACCATTTAAATGACTCCATACGAGTGAACCGAAGTGGCTACACTCCACCATACACCTCTCTTGTTGACTCCATGCAGAGCCAGTCATCTGACTAACTTAAAAACACATCACAAATGTAACTGGACATGTGAATACTCTTGTGAAGTGAAACAGTGACATGTAACAAAATGACAAATGAATAAGTCACATTTGTGTATTTGGAGTTGCATTGTTTTATTTTGACAGTTTTCATGTTTTAATGTTTTTTTTAACTAGAAAATGCATACAGACATACAAAATGCACTTGCAGGTGAAATAAATATTTTTTGTGATGTTTTTTTTTTGTGAAAACACCAACATTTTGTAAATGTTCAAGCAAGTTTGGGTTGAAATGAGCTATGAGAATAAACGTTAGAAAACATGAGTAGCTCTCGGCCATTTTCATTTTGTAAAAGTAAATCTCATGGGAAAAAAGTTGAAAACCCATGATCTAAGAGAATGTAATTTTGTTGTTGTGATTAACATGTGGAATTATCAATAGACAAGCTTTTTGCCCCATTATTTTCATCTAGACCCTTTTCTGAGAGAAATATACGTCCAATAGGTGTGTGCGGTGTTGCAAAACACTTAAGTAGCAATGTTCTGTTCTTTCAACCCCCAAAAAACTTTTAAAATGCCAAATCTTGTTTTTAGGGAGTTTCACAGTTGCAAAATCACATGTGAAACAAAGTTTAGCATCAATTTAAAAACTTTATGCAAAGGGAAACTTGGCTGTCTTTCTTATTCACCATTACCTAATATTTTGAGATGTTATGTTATAAATGAGTTTAGAACATGGAATGATTGATGGATATTAAACATAAACGACAGATTGTGCAAGATAAGGACAGTGGCTACCTGGTGTGTGTTGGTTAAACATTCAGATAGGAGTTTCATTACACTGTGTACACATGACAGTAACTCTGAAATTAATGATGCTACATCTTGTATCAAAGTAACATCTTGCATTTTAGAAAAAGCAAATGCTATTTTACACCTGCATATCATTACTTAGTGCAAGAAAGATGAGCCACGATGAAACAGAATGAAGCTTTATGTTTTTAGTGCATGCTGAGTCACTGTTCAGAATATGGTAGGAAGAGAATGATTGAAGATGGCATTAGTAACTTATTGTTTCTTGATGGGGGCGGCACGGTGGCGCAGTGGTAGTGCTGCTGCCTCGCAGTTAGGGGACCCGGGTTCGCTTCCCGGGTCCTCCCTGCGTGGAGTTTGCATGTTCTCCCGTGTCTGCGCGGGTTTCCTCCGGGCGCTCCGGTTTCCTCCCACAATCCAAAGACATGCAGGTTAGTTGGATTGGCGATTATAAATTGGCCCTAGTGTGTGCTTGGTGTGTTTGTGTGTGTCCTGCGGCACCTGCCTTGTGCCCTGTGTTGGCTGGGATTGGCTCCAGCAGACCCCCGTGGCCCTGTGTTCGGATTCAACGGGTTGGAAAATGGATGCATGGATGGATGTTTCTTGATGGTAGACATTTATTCAAGTCTGTTTTATGATGAGAAAGATAAAAGTTTATACTTTAATGCTTGTACAGTATTATGATTTGTAGCAATTTAAATTCAACAACAAAGTAATCAACTTTGTCTCCTCTGTATAACATTATCAAATGCCTCCACAGGTACTCTCTTCTGTAATAATATGTAGACCTGCAGCAAAACCTATGAAGCTCAATTCCTCTTGTTCACCTAACTATAAATGCACGGTCCACGGATTTAGTTATTCAACAAGCAATCCAGTCTACCAATATGAGATTACTCATCTAATTGTGAAACCACACTAAAAAAGGAAATACAAAGTACAGTTCATGATTCCAACCCAGCAACACATTTCCACAATTACAGAATCCAATCTTATCAAAAAGAACAAATTCTCGACTTAAGAGAGCAGAGAATTTGATAGACTTAAGTGCAGCATTTGACAGCATTGACCATTCTATTTTACTGCACAGGCTAGAAAATGATGTTGGGCTTACAGGCACTGTACTCGCCTGGTTTACTTCTTATTTAAAAGTGCTGACAGCACTCCATCATTATACACAGAAGTGAGATGTGGGGTCCCGCAGGGCTCAGTACTGGGACCTTTACTGTTTTCACTTTACATGCTTCCACTGGGATCTCTCATTAGAAAACATAATGTTAATTTTCACTTGTACGCAGATGACACTCAGTTATACCTTTCTTTTAAACCAAATGAAATTTCTCCAGTGTTGTCTTTATTAGTTGTGTTAGTGAAATAAAGGAGTGGATGGGCTAGTTGTCTTTAAACACAGATAAAAGAGAGATGTTAATTATTGGAGCAAATGATGATGATTGCAACAATATTTTTTCATCATTTAACTCAGTTGGAATCACCGTTAATTTTACTGAATCAGCCCTCAATCTAGGAGTTATCCTTTACTATAGCATGTCATTTAAACCTCACATTTCAAAGCTGTCTAAATCATGTTTCTTAGAAATGTTGGTATATTAAGGTGTTTTCTAAATATGCAGGATACTGAGAGATTAATTCATGCATTTATTTCTAGTAGGTTTGACTACTGCGATTTAGTGTTCACAGAATGTTCAAACTGTTCTTTATACAGCTTCCAGTTAATCCAAAATGCTGCTGCAAGAATTATTACAAGAACAAGAAAATATGAACACATAACTCCAGTTCTTAAATCCTTACACTGGCTCCTGGTTAAGTTTAGGGCAGATTTCAAAATCCTCCTTTTAACATATAAAGCCTTGAATGGCCAAGGTCCAGCTTACTTGACTAAACTTATCATGACAAACCAGAACATACATTAAGATTTCAGGATTCCGGTCTGCTTATGATTCCAAGGATTAATAAAACAGTGGGAGGTCGAGCTTTTAGTTACATGGCCCCTAAATTGTGAATGGTCTGCCTTCTTGTTTCTACTATAAGAGATGCCCCTTTGGTCTCAGCTTTCAAATCCCGGCTGAAGACTCACTACTTCAGTTTAGCATACCCTGACTAAAGCTGCTGATTAACTGTACATGCTGCATCTCTTTTCTTAGTCATTAGCTCTAAAACATAAGTAATATAATGATTACAATTTGTTACTAACCCTCACCTATTCTGTTTATCTTCTCAATACTCAAATGTGACACTTGGTGCCACTGCCCACCTGCCAAGTTGTTCTGCCTGCCTAAGGTAAAGTCATATCTGATGGAGGATTGCAGGAATCATCAGGTAGAGGGGTCCTTTCACTGGACTGGCTCACCCAGCGCTGACTCAGCCGTGGAATGGCCAATAGGGGGAGGCAGCTTGATGGCAAAGGTCTCAAGAACTCTGAACAAATCCAGATCATATCAGGTAATATTATCCACTGTTGAACTCTGCTCTATACTTTTAATATTTTTATTTTACTATTATATCATATTGAGGATTACTTGTGTTTTGTTCTGTATATTATATTGTGTTTAACCTCTTTTATTGACACCCACTGCACACCCAACAAACCTGGAAAAGGGTCTGTCTTTGAACTGCCTTTCCCAAGGTTTCTTCCATTTTTTTTTCCTAGAATGTTTTATTTTGAGAGATGTTTTTTGTCTTCCTAGCAGGTTCTGTTAAAGCCCAATCTGGCGCCCCTTGTGTGATTTTGGGCTATAGAAAAATAAATTGTATTATATTGTATAGTTATAAGAGGGGTGCTGTAGATAATCGATAGGACATAAGCACTTTAGCCAGCAATGACAGAGTGGTCAACATTAAAAAAATATACAAATATATTTGCTTCCTTGCCTAAACCTATTATACAAATAAACCTGGACAATGCCATGTACTTCAGCTAATTGCATCTACTTACTTTATTTCAGAATGCTACAGGAGTTGACAGTGCTCTGTCACAGATGTAGTGTTGAAAGGACTACCCTATGGACTCACTATATGGAGTTTGCACATTTTCACAGCTCACACACACATTTTAAGAGAGTCTCTTGATCTCCTTGCCTAATATGACATTCAGATATTTTTATGGAATCCAAGGAGATAACTACCCCACCTCCTAAAAAAATAACACAATCCAAACAACTGTATAAAGTGAATGAGAAGTGATGTTGTTTTAAAAAGATGGTATGGTTTTTGTAACCCACGCATCTGTCATAGAGGTGCAGAAACCAGTAATAGAGAAATCGGTGTTGGCTCACTTTTCATGAGGAAGTAGCGCCCTTAGAAATTGGCTCAAGACATGCACAAGTATTTTTTTCTTAAAGTGTAGTGTTGGCCAGAATTGTGCAGGAACTCAATGGTCTGCAGTTAATAAGAAATGTTTTATGCTCCTTGACATGGATCAATAATTTATAGTAAAGAGATTGTTCTCCAGTATGTATCTTCATTCTGAATGCAAACAACTAAGCATTACCCAGCCATTCTGTCCCATCAGTTTCAAATTTATTAAGTCTTCCTTACAAATCAATTTTTGTTTTTGAAGTATTTTAACAATATGGGACATTCAATAAGTGATTCTGTTCATTGACAGTAAAACCAGAAGAAACAAAAAAGGAAAGTAATGCTTTGAAATTTAACAAAAGAATACATAGGGGATGTCTAAAGCATCCAGTAAATGGTACATTAGGTTTCTAACCACTCATTCCTAGAATTCAGGAGTAATTTAAAGAGTATGAACAATGTGG
The DNA here is from genome assembly GCF_016835505.1 of Polypterus senegalus. NCBI lineage: Eukaryota > Metazoa > Chordata > Cladistia > Polypteriformes > Polypteridae > Polypterus > Polypterus senegalus. The sequence goes on along the minus strand of NC_053162.1, from coordinate 145,405,192 downwards.
ATAATAATTTTAGTGTGCATTCAACAAATTACATTCATTCCAGAATAATTCATTTGAAACAGAATTCTGGGCACATTGGAAGAAATACTAAAAGTATGCACTGATTTCCCAATCGCCCACAAGTCCCAACTAACATGAAACCTCACTGAGAATATCTGCTTAATTTGCATTTTAATTTTTTTTTTTATTCACAAGTAAGTGAGTTTTTTGTTTTAAAAGATATACTTGCAAAAAAAATTGATAAACCAGCAAGTACTGTACTTGCTTAGACAGTATGTTGTATATGTTTAATTGGAATTCATTTTTTGAAAGCAAGGCTAAGATATTTTATTGATTAGACAGCTTCAGGACCTTGATAACTGCATCGTTCTTTTCACTCATTATTGTTAGAAGTGAAATGAATTCTTAAACTAAAAATACTGCAGCTAGTAATTCTGTCTCCTTCTGCACACTGATAAGTTTAAAAGATAAACTGTCTTATGATTAATAGGATTTCTCTAATGTTTCCCTAGTAGAGCTGCTTAGGGGTGGTGACATTCGTCATTTCATTGGGCTTATGTTTTCTATTGAGTTTGAAGTGGTGCCCGATTGTCTGCATTTAGCCCAACAGCACCGCCAGACATTGGGTAAAACATTTGGTGTCCACAAGGGACAAAGAATAAAATAACACTAGCAGATGACAGCGACAGATGTCACTTTAAAAATGTTTATTCCCTTTTATCACTGCGGGAATCATAGCAACAGTGCAGGGAATGAATGAGTGAGTGAACAGATGCAGAATCCACACAGAAGGATTTGTAGCATAGCTAACATGCCACTATAGGCAGATCACACAATATCATTGAAATATATACTATAAATATATATATATATATGTATACTATAAATAAAAAAATAAATATCGGATTCAGCAGGTTAGAAAATGGATGGATGGATATAAATAATGAAAAATATTAATAAGAGCTGACAGATAGATAGATAGATAGATAGATAGATAGATAGATAGATAGATAGATAGATAGATAGATAGATAGATAGATAGATAGATAGATAGATAGATTACAACATCCTAAGTGACAATGAGAATGTCAATTCATCTTAAGGAAAGCTCTGCATCTGATCGTATAGTTAACTAGGAAATGCATGGCAGTTCTCATCGGTTGTGTACCGTGACAGCTCCAGTGGCTTAGTTATAGGCATAGGAATCTTAAGGGTTCAGCTGGGCCCTGCGTAGGAATCGGTGTGACAGGGTGGAGTGGTAGGGATGATAGAGAATTCTTGCGATTAGCAGTGGCAGAAGGCAGTGACATTGAAATGATGAAAGAGCTGCATAACTGCCCTGTGCAGGTGTTGGTAATTCTATTGGTCCTCATCTTTGCCATGAAGATCACCACATATTTGTACATTAACAAAAAGACATAGTAGCAAATGTGCAAAGAAAACATTCAAGGTAAGATAACCCACTCCTCAAATGGAGAGAAGACAGAAAAGGGTAAGTTTACTGTGGAATTTAGGAATTTATAGCATCACATTATAAGTATCCACTGTGATGTCACAAGTCCCATTACCAGCTTGCAAACCAAATGAAGAGTGAAGTGTGAGGTTGACAGAGCACCACAACACAGTAGCACGAGATGGCTTTAGGTATATGTAAAATAAATACAGGATAGTTAGACATCTTAGGTGCATTATGTGTGTTATGTTATGATTAGATTCCACACTACCTTATCTGATCAAGTGATTTTCACCTTCTGTCTTACCTTTTTGCTATGTTTGTAGTTTTTCACTTTTATTTGAATACATTTTTGAATTAAAATATTCTTTGTAGGATTTGCCTCATCAGGCCAGCTGTGTTACGGATCCTCTCTAATGGGCCATTCTTGTGTGTTTTGAGCTTTTATACAATTATTGAGCCTGAAGTGTGCTTCATGTATTTGGGGGCTAGCTACTTGGGTAAGGTAATTTCCAGACAGGCCAACGAAGGTCCTGGCCTGCTTTAGGGATCTTTTTGAATGTCTTAAACCCTGTCTTGCCACACCTGCGACTCCATCAGTCAACCTAAGCCAGTATGTGAAAAAAGTCATAGCCAAAAAACAATAGTTTGCTTCCAGTAAATCAAACTAAGCAAGAAACATTTTGACTATATCCTGTGGACGAAAGATCAGACTTAGGGGTCACATAGTCAATTAGGATAAAGTGTTTTGATATGCTTTCCCTATTAAAATATAGCATTCATCTTAAAAAAATAAAATAAAGGGTTAATACATGGCAGAAGCCTGTTCAGGTATATCAGGAAAGTGAACAACAGAGACAAAAATGTAACACACTAAATGTACTGGAGGATGACTAAGAGATTAGATGACCTGTATTCAACAAGATTGGACTTTTGTTATATGCAGAAAAATTTCAAGGGTGGTGGGTCAACCAAAAGGAAATAAGAATAATGAGCTTATAGTAAAACAGCAAATCATCTGGGTGTAAACCAATGAAAAATACAGAGTAAAGGTATTGTGAAAGGCGCTATATAGCGCCCGACCCGGCACAGACCACGCAGAGGCAACGTGTACAACAACACACAGGTTTTATTTTCTTCAGCCGTGGGCACACGCCTTCCCCGTGTCCCACAGGCCCAACACAGTCCCAAACACAGTCCCAAAGCACAAACTCACAATTCTCCACCACTCCTCCCAGGCAAGCTTCGTCTCCTTCTTCCTCCCAACTCTGGCTCGCGAGTGGTGGTGGCTGGGCCTTTATAGCCCACCGGAAGCATTCCAGGTGATTAACCACCTGGTCCCGATTGCACCTCCGGGTGGGGCTGAAAGCTCGTCCAGCCGAGCTGTGGGAAGCAGGCAGCTCCCCCTAGCGGCCACGCCAGGCCCCAACCAAGCTGTGGAGGACTCCATCTCCCATGGAGCCCTGCGGGTGGTTGGGGAGTCACCGACGGCCAGGGAGGCTGCCACCAAGCGTCCCGGGGGAGGTATTGGACTTCCCATGGCGGCTCCCCCGGAACATAAGCAGCAGAGGCGTCCCTACCGGGCATGGGACCCGGCTGTCCTTCACAGTATGCATTTATTGACACTATCATGTAAATTCAGTTGCTTGTAAAATAGACCTACACCTTTAACATTTGCCCATTCTCATAAAACTATAACAGACTGTTGTGAAGCAGAAAAACACAATTAAGAAAAGGAGACGGACATAACATAGGGTCTAAGTTCAGTTCAGAGTTGTTTGGTGTGGCACAGAGGATACAAGGTTTTGTTCCAATTTAACTGATGCAATAAAGTCAATCCTTGAGAACCTATACTCTATCACAATATTTATATTAACATTCTGCTGACTTTATCTAAATAAGCAAAACAAGATTTGCTTTTAATGTACAAGAGAACCTGCTAACTTTTTATGTGAATCTATGTTATAACAACCCAAAAATCACATTACTGTCTATAGCTGCATAATACTAAGTTTTAGTCAATTTAATCTTAAAGTACTTTTACTGTGCTATATAAGATGTTACATTTTTAAAGGCAATAGAAGTTTCTCTGGTCATAAATCCCACATATCTGTGTCCGTACCTTACCCCTCCCTATACTGTAACCTGTAGAATAGGCAGATCTCTGATGCCATTCCTGAACCCATAATAGTTTAACGAAACTGGTGGTTATAAGGAGGTTGGTTTTGCTATACAAAAACAAAGAAAGGTGAAAATAAGGACATAAACTAACCAAGTAAAAGAGGAAACAACCATTTCTGGGTGGGTATTTATAAACAAGTTACTTTCCACTGGTTGGTCTGCTGATAACACTTACCCAACAGCATACTCAACAAAAGCACTTCTAATACTTCTAATTCTGGTTTTACATTGCTGGTTTTCCTCTTCCTCCCAGGTGAGTTCTTGCCAGTTCTTATCAACCCAGCTGTAATCAAAAGGACCTTGTATCACCAGACCTACTAGCAATCTCTCAGGTTCACTTTCATTTCCCTCTCAATTACTTCAGGGATACCAGGCTAGACCAACACCTACAGGTTCCCATTGTCCCTACAACCCTAAGCAAAATACTGACCCTAAAGTGCCAGAATAGAATTGCAAATCCTTAGCTATATCCCTAAGATGATCAACCATTTTATGATATTTATTTGTCAAAATCAGGCATGTAAGTCATCCATCCATCCATTACCAATCCCTCTCAGTGTCATTTTCAGCCACTAGGAATATTTAATTCTGTATTGAATATACAGTGCAAACTACAATACAGTAATGACTTTGAAAAACAGAAGATTTAGTGAGCAGCAATTCATTTCACATGCCTGCTCAGTTACTCATAAAAGAGACAGCCTGATCAGCCACAGCCAACAGAAAAAAAATCTTCAGTTGAAACACAGATGGTGTCCTGAAAGATTTGTTATCATCTGCCTTTAAGTAGAACAGTATATAAAAAGGAGTCATGTCAAATGTTTATTACATTGATACTGATCAGCAGCTGCTACAGGCACTAGTGTTTTTAAGTCAGACATGAAGAACATTGGGGCAAAAAGTAGCGAGAGAAAGTTCAATATTCTTAGAAATACACTGCAAAAGTAAGAATGTAGAAAATTGGTCATAGTTAAAAATCAGGAGATCCATTAGTTAAAGACAGATATTTTTCAAACCTTTATTTTTTTCACTAACATTCTATAGTGAACCTTTAAATCAGTTTTTTAAATATTTCTAAATGGATTGAGGAAAAACAATTCAAATAATGAATAACATGTACTTTTGATTTTTAATTCAGTTCAGTTTATTCTTAGGAAACTTACTTCCACTTATAAGCAAAGCATACTGTATACCATTAGTAATATTATATAGCTAAGAGTAAAAATAAAAAAAGTTCATTAAAAATGAAATAAAAACAGTAAACACACACATATTAACACTAAATAATGTTAACATTAAAATGTGGATATTATAGCTCAACTCACCTTGTGCAACATAAGAACATGAAAAACCACCCTGAGAGTATATGAGAGCTAAAAAAGCTTTTCTATGTCAAAAGCTTTGGTGCTTTCTTTTCAGTAAGTAGATGGGAGTGTACTAACCTGAAGTTGGCTACGAGAACCCACACCGGAATGAGGGAATTCAGCTCAAGAAGGTCAAGAAGGGGACTGTTGCCACCAATCAGTAATCTCAAGAGCATATAAGAAAGATTGGAAGGTGCAGAGAGCACATTTGGCTAAGACATCCATTAGGCTCAAAGTGGCAACACAGAGACAGGCATTGCTTTAGAAATAAATTATCTTCTCCCCCAACTCTGTTAACTGGGGATGGACTGTGTTCCCCAGACTGCTTAGTTTGTCACTGTTATTTATCCTCTAACTGTTTTAAAAGAAGAAGCCTTACTTTATTAACTGGAAAGGAGAGATCCTGTGATACAGAGACCTGAAATAAAGCTTTACAGTATATCTGGAATGGAACCCAGCTGAGGTCTTATTTCTTGGTGTTCTGAGTGGCAACTAATTCATGGCTGCAGGGGGCAAGAACCTATTGAAGCAACGTCTGTAAAGAACTGACCCTAAACAGGATACCTGTCCATCACTAGGTCAAACATTATCTATTTCTAAATAACATAATCATTTCGGATGTGAGAAGAACACCGGAGTACATAGAAGAAACAGGGAGAATGTGCGACTCCACACAAACAGCCATAAATGGGGTTTGAACAAAGCATATTGCTCAATCCTCTAGCACTAAATGAGCAACTAACCTGTTAATCTCTCTTTTATTCTTTTTAATAGCTATCTTTGCAAACCTCTCTGATGTTTCATCCTTTTCATCTTCTATGACTCTGTCACCTCTGTTATCCTTCCCTTCTTCCCTTGCCTATTTATCTTAACTCATTACTCCATTTGTACAACTGGCCTGATGAAGGCTATACAACCAAACATATACGATTAATTAAAACAAGATTTATTTTTCCCCCCCATTTACACATTTTTTATCAAAAGGCACCCCATATTTGGCTGGTTTCTGTGTTTATGTTTTGGCCAAAAGATAGACAGTGTCCAGTACAAACTTAGACAGAAGGTTAAAACACTCTGGAGATAAACAGCCAGATGAAATAAACAAAGGAGAGTGAAAAACAAAGCAGATTTTTTAACCAAAAAAGTCTACAAGAACCAGCAAACAAAGCCCAAAATTTTTGTGCACCAGAAATTTGGAAGCTAAGGTCTTTAACTAACTAGAGGTCCTTTACCTATCTTAAAGAAATGCTCCACCCAAAAATAATATTTTTTCTGTTTTACTTACCCCATATAGCTTGTAGTGATGGGCTAGAAACAAAAAAAATCCATGTCATCATGCAGAACAGAGATAACAACATTTCTGGTCGAATAAGCATCTATGATGACTAACATTGGACAATAGTTAGCAGTATGAAAACGCCCATGAGAAATGCTCATGTTATTCATTTCATATAATCAACATCAAATAAATCTCCACCAGAAAATACTATCTTAAAATGAAAATTTAATGCACTCACTCATGAATGAGCATTTGACGTGAAGAACCGCCACCTCCCTTATTTATCGGTCATGAGCTCAACCCAGTAAAAGCTTATTCATCAGCTAACATTGCACTTCAAATGATATCAACAGTGTATAGTTCACTGAGAGACATGTACAAATAAAGATTAAAAATGAAAGAAAAGTAAGACAGATTATGTGGAATGGAATATGCCTTGAACTTGAGTATATCCAAGATGTGTCAACTAACAGAAGATCAGTTTCTGACACATGTCAGAATTCACATGTGCGCTGTAAATATAATGTTGAGGAGCATTTCTACAATTCATATACTTATTCTCATCTGAACAAGATCCATTTTTGTTCATATGAACATTTTCGAGAAGTTACTTATTTAAAAATATTTTAGTAAATATATATATGATTGGGACATTGCAAGCATACGACTGGATGACTTGACATGTGGATTATGCAAGACGAGTAATGTGAGATTTTTTCACGGCTGGTTTGGATATTATTTAGCTGTTGCCCAGCATTGGTCTCCATAGATGTCAATTATATCTGACGTTTTGTTATCTCTGTTCTTCATAAAAACATGATATAACAAATTTTTGTTGATCATTAATTACAAGTGCATGGTGTAAGAAACATATAATAATAATATTTTTTGGTGGAATATTCCTTGATATACACATAATAATTCTATTACTTTCAAATTTACTCTGGATATTATGGATTTTTAGAGTATTTTAATCTAAAATAGAATGTACTATCCGCAGCTAAAAAGCCTTCTGAAGCATTTCACAAGGATGCAAACCGTTCCTGACATAGCAAGTGTTTTCCAGATGTTAGTGTTGGCTGAGATAAATATGGAAGCCTTTATTTTCACCACCTTGGCTTGCTTTCTTAGAAACTCTTTACTCACTCACCTACTCTCTTTAAATGCTACAATTAGAAGTGGCTGCCTTAGCGCAACCATCAATTTTCGATTTGCAACCCACAGTTGTGTCACTGCAGACGCGTGAAATGATGCCTTTCATTGCTTTTTCTTTCCAATATGGTCATACAAAGCTGCCACAACACCCACTTCCATCTTTAGTTTGATAGGATTGGGACTCTTTTTCTTAAGTCATCCTCTTTCACTGATTTTTGAGTAGTGTAAAAGTGCAGTTTTAAATTAGCAGTTCAGTTATGTGACTCATCCAGCCACGTGCCATGATTCCTGACTGGCTATAAAAATATTTTTTATCTGCCACTACATGATTTCAACATAGAGCCCTCACCAAAGAACTACAAGAGCTTCCAAATGATATTCCTGTTTTTTCTCCAGCTTAACTAGGTTTTTTTTCAGTCCATCCAGGACATCTGACCTTCTCATTACACTACTATTTAGATACTTAAGATGTTTTCACACCTACTTAATTCGGTGTGTTATTCTTTGAATTCTAGCATGATTTCCCTAAAAGTCCGGTTCATTTAGGTATATGTGAACATGGCAATTGCACTTGGGAGGAGAATAAAAGAATTGGAGCAAGACCCTTCGAAAAGGGTAGTTTCTGTGCTGTACCAAGTCAACACTGGAACAGTTCACTTGAGATATGAATGTGGGACAGATCTAACTACAAGAAATACTTTGAATTATGGGTGAAATTGTCCAGGCTGCAGTAGTCATGCTAAGCGTCTGCTGCTGGTAATTGTCGAATTCCATTCATACCACAGTCGAGTGTTAACATGGAGCATTACAAACAATTAGATGGTAAAAATAAATATATACAATTTGCATGAAATCATTCAAACAGTTACCAGTTAATCAAGGCAAGCCAAGCACCTGATACATACACTTCATACATGCGGAGAAAATAAAAAGGTGTAAATTCACTTGTGATAGGGTCAATTAAAACACATAAAAAGGTGTCAAAAAATTAATAGCAGTGCCCTGTGAGCCAGACAGTTAACCCCCCTAATCTTACACCATGAAAGTGATACACAAAGGTGGAGCATTCTCTCAATGAGATCACTTTTGGGGGCACAAGATATAGAGGCAAGGTAACTTTAACATATGTAGGAAATGATAATTAAACATTCCAAACTTAACATTATTAACAAATATCTATAGGATCTAATATCATACAATAAATTAAACTCACCGCACACATCTACTGGCATAAACTGAAGCATTTCAGGGTGTTCTCCTAGCAGAACTTGCTTTCTTTTTTACAGTCAGCTATTTGAAATGTGCCCTTTTTGTACCATGCATAGTAACGCATAAGTGTTTTCCAGTTCTCCGATAATAGGCATTTTGCTTACACTGCTCTGTTTCATAAATAAATAGTTAAGGAAAATGCAGCAGTGTGTAAGTACAATTGCTTTTGACCCGCTATAGGAAAAATATTTCCATAAAACGAAAGAAGATCACAATACAGCAACGGTGTGTTCTCTGGTATACTTAGTTCACCTGAAACGTTTCAGTGTGAAACTCAACCAAAATAACTGGAAATTGCAACAAAGTAATAAATCACCCCATGATCTAGAACAAAGCAAACAGACTAGGAGTGTTAAAACGCATTAAAAAAACAATTCTACAGTATATTTAAGGACTCTATTCTTGTTAATTATATTTATGTAAATGTGTATTTGTTGATTTTTGTATACTATTTATGTATTATTATTTTTATCTTATTTTAAATTGTTTTTCTTTTCATGTAACTACTTTCTTGACATCTTGTAAAGCCATTTTTGTGAAAATGTGCTGTAGAAATAAATGTTGTTGGATATAGCAAGTAGATGGACTGAACACCTAAAACTAAATTAGTCTTAACTAAGTATTTATTAAATACCTACATGAAGTCTTGAGCTGTTTCAGAAGCAGCTGTCAAACTGATTCAATTTATACTAAAGGGCATACTAGAGTTACCAGCTTGGTTGGAGTAGAGGGAAAAAGCACTTGCTGTAGTGAGCCGTCTTTAAGAAAAATCAAATTTTATTATATTTCATAATATACTCCTAATTAGATAAATGTGCAGCTCTGGCGACTGCCATACTGTTATTATTGTTATGATTGTCATTTCAAATTCCATGAACGTACAGTCATGTAATCACAATACACAATTTTCTTTTCTGCAGGTAAACCAATGGTTAATATTGCAGTCTAACAGCTCCAGAGTCATGGCTTTAAATCCCATGTTCAGTTGCTCTTTTTGAGGAATTTGCACATCTTTCCCATGTCTACGTGGTGTTTTCCCTGATAATATGGTGTTCCTGACATATCCCAAAGATGTGAACATTAGGTTAAAACCTGGCTTTGTGTGTGTTTTTACATGAGAGTGCTCTTGCTCCATTATTGTTTCCTATCTTATGCCTAATGATCCTGTAAACTGTAAATTAGACTATGCAGGTTTGCTGATAGACGGATGAAATATTTTGATATCAATTGTCACGCACGGGCGAGTAGGAGACCGCATAAGGATCTTGACACACCTGGAAAGACATTCGCCAGCAGGGAATGGCGGGGTACTAACTTTCTCCCTATGCTTTTTTGCAGGAAAAAAGACGCTCCGCCACCATAAGCCGGGTTTGCCCGCACTGCTCTTACTTCTGCCCTTCCTCTTCCATTTTTTCCTGACGTCATCGATCCCATCCTCCCTCACGGTTCCTTCCACTTCCGGCTCTTCCTCCATAAAATGGCCGCCGACGCCATGATTCGGCGTCGCACATATGAACAACTGTTTTGTTTATATTTTTTGACTGTATTTTCATATATTGTGGAGTGTCGACAATATACAGGGCCGGAAAACCCCAAACCTTTTTATTGTCTCCTGCTTTCTCTTTTACACTGGCGTAGTCGGCAGGATAGAAGATCCCCAGAAATGACCGAGGGACAGGACCTTAACACCGTGCCGCAGGGGATGAATGCCCAAATCCAAGCGCAAGCCGCTACCACCCGGGAGTTGGAGGCTACGAAGGCCCGGCTGGCAGAAGCCCAGAGAGCGAGACCAGACCCGCCCAGACCGACGCCTCCCCCTTTGGTGCCTATGACAGAGGCTGACGACGTGGAATCGTATCTGGGCATTTTTGAATGGACGGCCACCCGGAACGAGTGGCAGCGGTCCGAGTGGGTGTCCATTCTGGCGCCTTACTTGAAGGGACCCACGCAGCGGGCCTATTATGACCTTCCCGAGGAGGAGGCCGCAAACTACGACCTCCTCAAACCGGAGATCCTGGCATCACTCCAGGCCAGCAGGCGGCAGAGTGGAGGAACTGGCAGTTCAACCCGGAAAAACCAGCCCGTGACCAGGCCTTCGAATTCAGGGGCAAGATGGGCCGCTGGCTACGGCCAGAGGGACCCCAGGCCCGGAGAGTTGTAGAGCAGGTGGCCTGTGAGGGCCTTGTGAATGCCATGCCCAGTTCCCTCGCCCAGCAGGTCCGGCGGCATCCTTACAAGGACATGCCGGGTCTCCTGGAAATCCTCGAGCGTCAGCTCGCGGTTCTCCGAGTCGGGGGTCAGAAAGGTCAGCTCGTGGGAACCGACAGGGCGGGCGGCCACCCCCGAGCCCACTCGACACGCTGCGGAAGCACCGTCAAGGCCTAAAGAAAAACCGGCCTCTCCACGCTGTTACAAGTGCGGCGAAGCCGGGCATCTGCTGCCAGCCTGCCCCCTGAAAATCACGGCGGAGCCGATGGACTGCACCTGGGCATCTTCGGAGAGGTACTGTACCCCGTCGCATCCCTTGGCGAGTCTGAACACGGGAGTGGTATTGTTGAATGGGCACGCGGTGGTGGCTTTGTTTGATTTAGGCAGCAACATAACCATTGTTGCTCGCCGTTTGTGTTACCACAACAGTGGCTTAAACAACACCTACAAGTCACTTATGTGCACGGAGGGACCAAGTCGTATCGTTCCGCACAATGTTATATCACCTGGAAGGGGGAGTTAACCAAATTGATGGTCGCTGTGTTGCCCGAAGCCCCCTATCCGGTAATTCTGGAACATGACTGGTCAGAAAAAAACTGCGATTAGACACTTGCCGCTCCCGGGGCCTCGTTGGATCTGGTTATGAGGGGGCAATGCGCCCTAGTGGCGCTGGCACCTCGGGGGACATTTCCTCGGTGACAGACCCTGACCCGGAAGACTCCGCCGGGGAAGGGACAAGCCAGGGAACTCTTCCGGTGTCCAGGTCACAAGACCCTCTCGGTAGCTTGGATCATCAATTTCGATCCACGCCGGACTCATTTAAGAGGGAGCAGTGGAACGATGATTCCCTGCGGTTTGCCCGGAATGCGGTGGTTCTGCCAAACAGCTCACAAGCCGACGGTTCCACACCACGCGAGCCCTTTTTTGTACTTGAGAATGATCTGCTGTATCGGTTGGCAACCCACGAGGGCGAGGTGCGGAAGTTGCTGCTAGTTCCGCGTACCTTCTGGCAGGAGATATGCGAACTAGCTCACGCTCATCTCCTTGGCGCCCACCTCGGGGCCAAAAAGACCTTGGAGAGGATTAAGCTCTGGTTTTACTGGCCTGGGATTAACGAGGAGGTCCGGCGCTTCTGCCAATCCTGTCCGGAGTGTCAGACCCACCAGATTCCCAGGAGGGACCGTGCTCCTCTTGTCCCTATACCCCTGATCGATGTTCCCTTCGAGAGAATATGGGTCGACTTAGTAGGACCCCTCTAGCCCTCAAACCGTGGCCATAAATACATATTGGTTATGGTGGATTACGCCACCCGATACCCAGAGGCGGTTACTCTGCGCTCCGCTAACACCAAAAATATTGCACGGGAATTAGTCAGTTTATTTTCCAGAGTGGGTATACCCAAAGAAGTCCTCACGGACCAGGGTACACCCTTTACCTCGGATACGTTCAGGGAGGTGGCCAAATTACTGAAAATAAAGCACCTGAAAGCATCTGTCTATCACCCGCAGACAGACGGGTTGGTGGAGTGATTTAACCAGACGCTTAAGCAGATGCTCTGCAAGGTAGTCGATGCGGACGGCAGGAACTGGGATCAGCTCCTCCCGCTCGTGCTTTTTGCCTACCGGGAGGTACCTCAGGCCTCTACGGGTTTCTCCCCCTTTGAATTGTTGTATGGGCGACAACCCCGAGGCATTTTGGACATACTAAAAGAGGGCTGGGAGGCTGAGGCCCTTCCCTCCTCTAACATATTGAGTATGTGGCGCAACTGCGTGACAGGCTCACAAAAATCAGACCCCTCCTGAAAGACCATGTGACTCGTGCGCAGGCAGCGCATGCCCGGTGTTACAACCGCAATTCCGGCCTCCGGGAGTTCCGTCCGGGGGATCGAGTTATGGTGCTCGTTCCTACCTCTCACTCCAAGTTACTCGCTCACTGGCAAGGACCATACGAGGTTAAGGAAAGAAAGGGGCTCCTCGACTATTTGGTGAAACAGCCCAATCGTCGACCGAGCGAAAGGATCTACCATGTGAACTTGTTGAAACCTTGGAAGGACAGGGAGGAGCCTCCCGACTCCCGTAGGTCCCTCTCCCTTTTCTCATGCACGACTGCCCTTAACCTCGGTGAAGAGCTAACACCCAAACAACGGCAGGAGTTAACCCAGGTGATCCGAGCCATCCCTGAAGTAGTGAGCGAGTCGCCTGGCCGGACCTCGCTGATTGCACATGACATAGTCACGGATCCCGGGGTAATCGTGCGGGAGAGACCCTATAGACTCCCGGAGGCAAAACGCGTCGAAGTGGAATTAGAGGTGCAACGAATGTTGGATATAGACATCATTGAGGAGAGCCATAGCCCCTGGTCCAGCCCTATCGTCCTCGTTTCCAAGCCAGATGGCTCCTGGAGATTTTGTAACGACTTTAGACGTCTGAATCAAGTCTCCAAATTCGATGCCTACCCGATGCCCCGCATTGACGACCTCCTTGAGCGGCTGGGTATGGCTCGATACTTGACTCGATACATGACGAAAGGGTATTGGCAAATTCCCTTAACGGCATCCACAAAAGTAAAAACAGCCTTTAGCACCTCTAGCGGGCACTGGCAATACAAGGTCCTCCCATTTGGGCTGCACGGGGCCCCAGCGACCTTTCAACGTCTGGTGGATTAGAGTGCTGAAGCCCCACCAGTCCTATAGTGCCGCCTACCTGGATGACGACATCGTCATCTATTCCGGCACCTGGGAGGAGCATCTATTGCAGGTCTCGGCTGTCCTCACAACACTAGCTAAAGCCGGCCTCTGCATAAACCCTCGAAAATGTTTTTTTGGCTTAAAGGAGGCCAAGTATTTAGGCTACCTCGTGGGGCGGGGACAAGTGAGACCACAGTGTACAAAAATCAAAGGTATCTTGGAATGGCCCTGTCCGAATACCAAGAGGCAGGTGCAGGCTTTCTTGGGGTTAGCGGGGTACTACCGCTGGTTCGTGCCCCGTTTCTCCGAAAGAGCAGCACCCTTGACCAATTTGACAAAGAAGGGTGCTCCCTTATACGTGGTGTGGAACGATAAGGCGGAACACGCATTCAGTGACTTGAAAAAGGCCCTAATATCGGCACCTGTATTGAGGACGCCCGATTTTGGGCTCCCTTTTATTCTCCAGACCGACGCTTCGGACACAGGCCTGGGCGCCGTGTTGAGCCAAAGCGTCGACGGTGTCGAGCACCCCGTAATGTACCTGAGTCGGAAACTGATGGACCGGGAGACCCGGTATGCAGCGCTGGAGAGGGAGGCCTTGGCCATTAAGTGGGCGGTGACCCATCTCCATTATTACCTGCTGGGTCGTGAATTCACTCTGTTGACTGATCACGCTGCACTTCAGTGGATGTCCCTACATAAAGAGTCGAATCCGCGGGTCACCAGGTGGTTTCTGGATTTACAACCCTATAAATTCACCGTCACTTATTGTCGAGGCACCCTTCAGGCCAACCCCGATGCCCTCTCTGGTATCCATGACCTCTCGGTTAGGTCCGCCCGACCTGACGGTCTTGGGCTAAGGGGGGGATTGTGTCATGCACGCGCGAGTAAGAGACCGCGGAAAGATCTTGACACACCTGGAAAGACATTCGCCGGCAGGGAATGGCGGGGTACTAACTTTCTCCCTATGCTTTCTTGCATGAAAAAAGACGCTCCGCCACCATAAGCCGGGTTTTCCCGCATTGCGCTTATTTCCGCCCTTCCTCCTCCATCTTTTTCTGATGTCATCGATCCCATCCTCCTTTACGGTTCCTTCCCAGCATTCCTCCACTTCCGGCTCCTCCTCCATAAAATGGCCACCGATGCCATGATTCGGCGTCGCGCATATGAACAACTGTTTTGTTTATATTTTTTGACCGTATTTTCATATATTGTGGAGTGTCGACAATATACAGGGCTGGAAAACCCCAAACCTTTTTGTTGTCTCCTGCTATCTCTTTTACACCATCTATTCCATATCCCTCTTTAAAGAAAGCCAAAAAAAATTAAGGTATACTTTTTAAAATAAAGTTAGAAAAAGCAATATTGACTCCCAGAATTATGCGTAAAGAACACATTTATTATTTGAAATTAGTCGGACAAGGAGCCTGCATTTTACTCAAGAGAGAATGATCCCAGAGGCCAATACTTTTCTGTCTTGGCCTTGGCAACCCATTTTGGTGTTTGGGATTTGTTCAATTTAAGAATAATTCAGTACAGAAATTAGAATGATTTAAAACAGGTCTTTAAGTTATTATTTTTTAATTCATCTTGAGCAATTGGTGATATCACCTTCTGATTGACAGCTAAATGGAATTCCCCTGCAGGGCATTGCAGGTTTGATTGATAACATGCTGTCTTTAAGGACTAAGAGGGAATTCCTATGGAGAAGGTTGTAGAGAATTATTAAAACAAGCCACCAGGCAAACACAGAGAACCTGTGCTAGGCTTTGTAAGACATCAAAAACATTAGTAGCACCGTGTTCAGTGAGAAATTAACTTCCCCTGTTAGCTGATAATGATTTCTTAATATTACCTCAATTTTCTATTGCACTTTGTCATAAAGCAAAGCTTACAAAAGAAGACTGCCTCAGTTACACCTGCATTTATCAGGTAGCTGCAGTCCTTTAAGAAGGCAAGTGACACAAACCTCAACTTATCTAAGACACAGCTTGTGCTCTCTTTGTTTTTTTTTAATTAGGTTTAGGTTTAGGTAGACGTTATTATCCCAGAGGAACATTTATGCAAAATACCAAGTTGAAGAAAGAAAGTTATTCAAAAAAGAATTACTGGGACTTGACAAATATTTCAGGGAATGACCAGGGGACTTGATATTCTAGGATTGTCATGTGCAGCTCCCTACTTTGCAAAAGATCGAATAAGGAAGAATTCTGAAACTAGTATTATTATCAAATTTGCTATAGTGCTTGCAAAATGTATCATTTTTTGTCATGCTATGTATCTAAAAATTGCTAAACCCATTTAATCCAATTTAGGCTTGTGAGGTCCAAATATTATCTGGCATGAATTCAAGTATTAATGATAGACTGGATGCCAGTACATCACAAGGCCAATTGAGAATCATGGATACATTAAAATGGAGATGTTGGAGTAAGAGGGATAGCAACCTACAAAAGGCACTGCAGAACTTTCACAGGACTCTACAACACGCTGAAAGCAAAACCCAGACAGCTTTATATCATTTGGCCATATCAACAGAGAACTCTAAAGACATTAATAGTATTGAGGACTCTCTGAATTAATCTCCTAGGGGAGTAAAAGTAAGAGAGAACAACTTCAAGTTAGCCAGGAGTTTATAGCTCATGGCCCATCCTGAGTATTGGGAAAGATACTGTAGGTCACCTGGAAGATGGGTTACAGAAGTGCAGGAATATCATTCATAACCTTTAAAGTAGATACTTGAAAAGTAGTCACTGATTAGGGCTTCCATCATTGGAGTCAAGAGTTGAGTCAGACAGAAGGACATAGCTGTTGGGAAAAAAAAGTGTCACTCAGAAGTTGCAGCACGTGAGGTCATTGGGTCACTAGTGGTAGTGCTTCAGGTTTGAAGGCTAACAGCTTAGAGCAAGGGTTTCTGATGAAGATTCCGGGACAGCATTTTGGAGGTATTGTATGTTACGTGCAGGACTCCTGCCTTCTCTAGTTTTTATTGCTGTCTCATCTCACAGTCCTAATACCATTTTAAAACTCTGGCACAACATTTTTTACCAAATCTGTCTGAACTCTTGGTGGCGCTTTTGTGCCATTAACAAAGTGAAATGAATCAAGGAGGTTTAAAGTATAAACCTAAAGGGTTTTATAATGCAGGGTAAGCAGTAATGCACAACAGGACAATTGCATTTCAAAGCCATTAAGATCTACAATGGCTTAATTTTTGTGAAAATTTCAAATAAGGGAATAGTAAATTTAATCTGCAAGCTTACAAAGAATGCAGTAAAATGGAGAAGATTTGATGCAAGCAATTCTATGCAAGCTTATCAAGTGTAAAATAGAAAAGTTTTTTTTTTTTTGTATTTCCCAAGATTTCTTCCACTGTCAGTTTCACCAGTTTGTTATGCATTCTCCATATTCGGTTCTGAATTCTTTATCAGAAAATGTAAATTTAGCTTTTCTCTTTTATACAGTATGTCAAATTTTTTTTAGCCATTTTGGCCTATTACATAGATAACTCTCTAAATAAATAAACACCTAAATACATATACACACACTTTGGTCTGAAAACACACCAGAACAAATATAAAGCAAGAAAATTAAAAAGAAAGAAAACTTTTGACTTGGCAGTCACAGTCGCAATACGACGTTATGCAGACATATTGCTATTGGTATAAAGGAGCCCCAGTAGCGTTTCTCGATGCACTTCTGAATTATTTTTTGTCTAAAAGTAATGTGTTAGTGTGTCACAGAGAGGATGTACAACAATTTTCATAATGGCACTCAGTTTTGTTTTAATTCTCTCCTTCGCTACTTCTTCTAGGGGGTCCAGAGTGCATTCCATAACTGAACTTGCCCTTTTAATTAGCTTGTTGATTCGGTGATGTTACCACTCTAGCACACCACAGCACAGAAAATCACGTTGATCATCACAGAGTTATGTGAAGGTTGTTACTTCCCAGATTAAAGGAACACAGTCTTCTAAGGAAGAACAACCTGCTCTGCTCTTTCTTATACAGTTCCTCTGTGTTCTGTGCTTACAGAATTTCTTTTTGCTTTAGCTCATTTTTTGATAATATTTTGAAAGTTGAATTTTTCAGGTTTCTTCTCATGTGTGTGATTTAATTTTATTTATTTGCCTGAGATAGATATTTGTTATCCACCTGCACAGATTCTAAAATGGTGGTGTTGTGCCCTTAAAAATTAAATGAAAAAAAAAATTGAAGAATCACCACCCAAGAAGCGCCACAATTTGTATAATGAAGACTTGCTTATAAATTGCAGTGCAGCCCTTTGTCCAAGATTCTGGATTTTACCTGTGAGCAAGCGTGGTTTAGTGATTTAGGTTCTGTCATTCTAGTTTATGATTCATGTCTTTCTGGTTTTGGCTCAATTCTCTGCCAAAACGTCTTGGTTCCAGTTGAATAAAAGTTTTTCAGTAAATAACGCCTTGCACTTTGCGTCCAACTGTGGTAACAATTTAGCCCTTTGGTTTTCACAGAAAATAACAGTCTCTTGGGAAACTTGTTTTGTTTTTAGCTTCTTTGTTAAAAGACGTGTTTCTTGCTAATTACACCTTAGCAGTTGCTTTCACTCTCATTTTCAACAGGCTATTTGAAGGGACCATCTGGAAATAAAAAGGCAGGTGGTTAGCATCAGTGCCGCAGTTCAGCATTGCCAATTTGAGTTTTTGTGACTTGCATAAAGATATAAAGTCTTTAAGGTTTCAGATTTGAAT